>NC_044201.1:20238051-20593051 GCF_900880675.1 Sparus aurata | reverse complement strand
GTTCCAGCTTCCTCCAGCAATCCAAAGACACAACAGTAACAGTTAGTTGCTCGAAATTGCATGAATGTGAGTGTGAATGTTTGTTTGTGCCGTAAGTCAGTGATGTGTGTGATGAACGGGAAACCTGTCTGTGGTGCACCCAGCCACTCGCCCAGTGTCGCAGGAAAAGCACTGACAGATACAGGATGGATAGCATTATTTGTCCCAGGGTTCATTTAAAAAGGTGTTTTCTCTCTGTTATCAATTACATTTTAGCAACTAGATTTTTCATTAACTTGCCTCATCATTGGCCACTTCTGTCAATGATTTCCCACATTTCCCAGAATACTTTTGAGCAAATCACTCAGAGACAGCAGCGTTACAAGTTTTCACCCTTGAGGGGAGTAGACAGTGGAGAGAAAGTAATGCTTTAATGTAATGTTTGCTCAACAAGAGCATCATTTTCATTTCAGCTTTGGAGGAAACGTCCAACGGAAACTCTTCAAGCCACTACAATTATAATCTTTAACAGCTGGAGAGTGGTGTTCTTAACCGAACACTGTTCATGTAAATGGTTCACTGCGTACGTAACATAACACTTTGGGACTTAATGTGACATCCTGACCTGGTCAGTGTATCGAGAAACGTTCATGCTACCTATATTTCTAATATAGATGGAGGGAATGATTTTGGACACAGGAAGGGTTAAAGATCAGTCATGTGACCCCTTATTTTTGATGCTTTAGATTAGCCTTCAGTGCTTGCTAGATATCTGACAGATAGGATATTTGCCACATGACTGCCAAAGAAATGTTAAAACACTAGGCCACCTACGTTATAAGGCTGATGCAGGTTAATGTGGTTAAGATATTGCACAGCTGCAGTATAACCTGGTCAAAACTTCCACTTATTTTACCAGTCAAGGGTATGTGGAACACAGTTCTTTCCATCGCTGCAAAGACAGAGACCGAAGTTGGGAAGCAATTGCAGAATTTTGTTCTTGGTTGGACCACCTGTAAAGAGGGAGTAATGGAGGGGATAGCAGGCGATAATAAGCTCATCACCGGCATGTGAAACAAGCACCTTCAGACACTGTATGTCACAAAGGTATTAAATTCTGTCTACACCTTTCTAGACCAACAAGTCGGGCCACGGGGCAGAGACAAAGGGCATATTAAACTGCAGAGTTTTCTCTCTGTCAAACCCGAGAGTGAAACTGTCATAGAGTTAACTGGGGAGGGCAAATCATTTAAATCAAATTCAAATGGTGACATGTCTCCCCATATTGAGTGAAAGATTGGGTTATACTGTATGTCATCACCTGTGATACTGGCACGATATTGATCTTCATGTTGATATAAATAAACACACCTGCTCTGAGAGGTTGAGGAGGCACTGCAGTCATGTCACTCACTATGTTGTGAGAAGCTTACTTGGCTCCATCAAGTCCAGTAGGCAGAAAAAAATGTTGGCATGTTGTCCTGGTAGTTCAATTGGTAAAGAATGCTCCCAGAGGCAGTGTCATTCACCCTCTCTCTCATCCCATTTCCTGTCACTCTTCAGTTGTGCTGTCAAAGGAAAAAATGAATTGTCTGATTCTTACGTATCATGTCAACATCTCTACAGTAAGTTTCAACATATCAGTGGTTTGCAGAAACATACACTGCCAACATTTATTGTGGCGATTGGGTTCGCACCATCCTGAATTTGACCCCTTTTCTTCACTTTGACCCCACTTCAGCATAGTGAAAGCCCTTGCATTGCATATGTGTGTGTGTGTGTGTATGTGTGTGTGCAAAGAAAGGGATCTAGCAGATGTTTTGGGTTATGAGTGTTTTATGACCTGTCAAGCAGTTAACATCATGTTCATACCTTTCAACCTTTCACTACAGTATTTCTGCATTCCAGTTCCTCTCCTCTCCCCTCTGCCCTTCCACCCCTCTTTCCATACGGTGATGCTCACTTTGGAAGAGCACAGAGCGATCAGCCATATTTCTGCTTCATCCCGGAAACAAAGCCCTCCGCTCTGGGCTGGGCCAGAATGAAGTGGGGCAAAGTATGTAGGGGAGGGGAGAATGTGCCCTTTGTTGCCCCCCTGCCCCATTCTCTCTATCTCTCCATATCCTGCCGACACCCCCCCACCCCCCGACACCCACCCCTGCTAGTTCTCCAACACTGAAGGGAATGGCGAGGGAGGGAGGGAGGGGGTTGGCTGGTTCATTCAGCATCGGTTAAACGTTTTCACAGCGGCACAATGCCGGGGCGGAGTAGGCAGGTGCAAGCAAGGGAGAGGGAGGAATGGAGGGAAAGGCAGAGGGAGAGAGAGAGAGGAAGAGAACAACAGGTTGACCTACAACAGGCCGTAATCATGTAGCACCATTAACCCCCAGAGACCCCCCACTCTGTCTTTCTTGCTTTCTCACTCTTTCTTTCTCTTTCCCTCGCTCCCTCACCAGTGTACACAAGCCTACTGCCCCGGCACTTGTAAGACCGACCGAGAACACACACACACACACACACACGCACACACACGGGCACAGAGACGGGGCAGAGTGTAGAGGCAGAATGCATGCAGACACACTCACACCTCAGTGGCACATTTGCGCTCATTTCACATAGATGGCTAGTCAAGTGCGAGTAAAACACACATTCACGCGCGCACACACACCAACAACAGAGCGGGCATATAATACGTCAAATCACACATGCTAAGATAAGCACTCATGTCATAATATGGACACACTCAAGCACGCACACACACTGGCTTTCTCCTGGCCCAACCAAGTGTGTGATGATCAGTCGGAAGGCTGCAAGAAGAGGAGGGAGTGTGTGTGGCTGAGTGTCGGTGAATGTGTGTGTGTGTGTTATTCATCTGCTGCCAAGGAGCAAAACTTAGTCACTAAAGACCTGTTGGAGTTTATATGTGTGTGTTTGTGCAAGTGTGTGTGGTTGTAGATGGATAAGTACGAGGCTATGAGAGTGTTCGCTGTGTCCTTTCATTTTTTCTGTTTTCTTTTGACATCCAAGCAACTTATAGAGTTCACTTCATGACCTTGTCACAACAAAAATACACCATTTCTTGCGTGCAGTGTAATAATCAATATGTTCTTGTTTTCAACAAATAATAGTAGAAAGAAAATAGTTTATCTAATTGATGCCAAGATTTTTGTATGAAAATGTTTTGAAACATCCATTTTTCTTTGAGTTCTTCTAAAATATCTCAGTTATTTACATTTCAGTGCTTGGATATGATCCTTGACAATTCTGACAACAAGAATACGTCTTAAAAAATAAAAAAATTAAATCTGGGGAACTGTTTGAGTATTTGTGCGCTGTGGTTAGGTTGAGTCACAAAACCACTTACAGTTAAGGTTAGGAAAACATCATGGTTGCCTTAAAATATCTGTTTTGGTCGCCACAAACAAGGCTGGAAATGTTTGAAGAAACAAGTCTTGACCCAAAAAAGATTGATAGGAAGGACAGGAAGTGATGAGAGTTCCTGCACGGGTGGAGTATGGATGTAAGAAATGATCTGGAAAATATGTAGCGATCATGTGGTGCAAATTCCTTTTTAAGAAAATAGGTAAATATTTGATGTTTAGTCGCTCTTGATCACTCTCCTTAAAAGTTCACAGTGAAGTGAATGGAGGGGACCTTTAAACAGGAATGGTGGTGAATTATTTGAATTTTACGCTATTTTGAAGCGGAGACTCATTTTTTGTTTTACCTTGGTTTCTATCACTCTCCCTCTTCACCTTCTTCACCTTCTCCATCAGTGGGTTTCTTTTTCTGTTTTCTCAGTTCAGTCATTCCAGTTGTTCCACTATAAGCAGGGGATATTGACCGGAGAAGACAATGACTCTTCCTGTTTTGGTTGCAATGGCAGATGCGCTTCCTTCGTGCCGTACCCCCAGTCATGAAAGCAAGGTTTATAGAGAACTACTCTATATAAGGATAGTGCCATTTCTCTGCAGCAAGTACACTGTGTGATAACCATGTACTATACCGAATTATAAGTTCAAGAGAAAAAGTTTTCTTTTGCCAGTGAAAAGCATTTTCAAGTGACTGATTATTTAAATAACTTGCAAAAACACAAGGAGAGATGTGGGCTTCTCTGCAAAAAGCTAACAAAAACCTTATTTCTTAAACGCATGTAAATGCTCCAGATGTCTTTCGCTCTCATAAAGCCCTTGAACGTCACACTGACCCTCCAAGGCCTCTCTGTGAGAGCTCATTCTGTGCTTGAGCTTCTTTCATGAAACACCGTAAGTATGTTGGTTTAGTTGACAAAAGGCAGTTCAGTGTGTTGTCAAGATGTTCGAGATCCTTACACTTTTACAAGTTGATACCAACAGTGACTGGAAAACTCAAATTATTTAAGTGTTTTAATTTAATAGAATTGAAATGGAGAACAGGTCTGAATGATTGTGATTCACTGCATCAAAAAAAAAACCATCTCAATAATTCCTCTTTAACTCGCCTGTCCTCCAACATTTAAAGATCCCTTTCCTCACTTCCACTCTACTCTGTCCTGCTATTTCACGCCACACCTCTTCAATCCACAAACACACCTATAGCTGTGGACTCCCCCCCCCCCCCATCCGTCTCCCATAGGTGATCGATGACCTTGCGAACATGAGTCTTCCATTAAAGCTGGAGCAACGAGGTCAGGATACACTTCCGATTTCGCTGTCGATCGCTTCCTCTTTCTTTATCGTTGCGCATTTCTCCTCTCTCTACTTTCTCCTCCAAGTATCTCTCTCCCATGTTCTTCAGTCTCTTTCTGTCTTCTTGCCTTCTTTACAGGCGAGCTGTCAGTCTCAGAGTATATTCTAGCTTTCCGAGTTGCAGGATTTGCACTGCACTGTGTAATACAATATGCTAAACTGCATGACAGAGAGAAATGTGGATTATGGACCGACGTTGTACTACTGCACGCACATTCATTGCACACATACATGCAAGCAGGCAGAAGTATGCCTGCTAGTGCAGTGCTATTAAGCAAAGCTAACATTGGCTGGAGTCCCATGCGTCCGTCTTGCTAATTTTGAAATGCCATGTGATATTAACGTTGGCAAATCAGGTCACATCTTACTCAACTCTGTTTTGACAAATACACAATACACTTGGGCTTCTTTATTTCTAAAACTGCACTACCTACTATCCCGCTCCGTCTTTGTCTTCATTGCTGGCCTCGATATTCCCCAGATAGCATAAAGCGATGACAGAGCCTGCACTCTGTGGACTGTTTATTTCATCTAGGATTCAGTAATACTCGGTTCGACCACGAATGGTGGATGTAAGCAACCCATTAGCTGGCATGTTAAACCAGCTAAAAGCAAGAAGCCACTATAGCCTTAAAAGAATTCACTAGTTTCAGATACCACACTTGTGCACTGTTGTCAAGGAGACTGACCACTGTAGGCTTGCAGGATTCATCCCACATTAGCCGGAATGTAATTTTTTCTGCATTTGGAGCTTCATTGTTTTGTTGTTGATATCTATAGCTCAATAATTTGCAGGCACTTAATGCCTTTCAGCTACGCAGACTGGACTGAAATCCGCACAGATGTGAGACGACAGCGGTGCATGCAAAGCGATGGCATCAACTCTCTTTATTGAGCTGACTAGTATCAGTTCAATTAATACTTCTGCTGCTCAGAGGAGAACACACATCAAGAAAACTAATTCATTTCTGTGATGCCCTTCACAAAATGATCAATCATTAACATTAATTACATTTGGTCTTTGATGCATTACCTTTAAAAGTGTTGACATTCTATATTGTGTTCAATACCATGGGAAATCCTGAGATAATATTAAGGGTAATACAATCTTAGATTTTCAGAAAAGATAACTATAAAAAGGCTTGTGTACTGTGTGTTTAACACAGCAGCATCTAAGTTAAATTACTTCCGACAATTGTCAAAGGATTTTTCTGTCAACTAAAACTCTGTTGGCCTCAGGCCTGATAGCCCTGAGGGGGATTAGCTTAGCTCTGAGAAATACAAGTCTGTTGAGCCACAACTGTACAACACACTTGTCAAGAACAGTTTACCGTGCCATCTAGTTGAATACTTAACTGATAGTCCCCCAGTCAGGACATCACGCACCGTGACCCAAAAACGCTTTTCCCATAAGCTTACATTGTAAAAGAGGTGGCTGTAAAACGGTGGATACAACTGTCACAACTGCCGCAAAATGACTTGTTTCACACTTTTTCTTTTTGAGCCATTCATTACGATAATATTTGGAAAGTCTAGAAGAGCCGCATCTTAACCATTTTTTTTCCCCATTTAAGTTAGCTGGGTGCTAAACCAAAGGTTAGCCAACTTGCTAGGTGGAAGTCTTTCGCTTGCACACTCTATGGACCCCAAAATGCAGAAGGTCTGGTTAAATGTATCTATCTTGACTTAATGCGTCACAGAGCAGCTTTCATAGGAATGAACGAGGCTCGTTCTCCGAAGCTGTATTTTAGATTTTGATTGTTAAAATCCATGCATAGCTGGGAAATGGGCACGGTTGCATTCTTTACCTGTTAACCAAAACCCATTATAGAGGCTCTGCACTTGCCGTGCTTATAAAGCTAACATATCATATAAAAAGGGAGTGAACAGTACAAGTGATTAGAAGCTGTGGGAGAGAAAAAGATTTTGAGAAAGCACAGCTGGTACTTGTGTATTGATATTGCAAATAATTTATATCTAGACCTTTTTAAATATTCAGAATCATTATGTCCCTAAATCTTTGTTCTTTAAAAAAAAAAGTGCTAAGAGATCAAGACAAAAAAAATGTCTTGAACCATTAAAATATGGGCATGGCGTGCTTATTTGTGGCATGTTACATAAGTGTCTCTCTGAGTCAGTGTGGATAAAAGCATTTTGGAAAGGTATCTGTTCCATGACAGATGTGAAAGGACATCTGAATTGCTCCAAAATATGCTTAAAAATGTCTGAATAGTGCGGTTCGCCCTTCAAGTCAACATCGAGAGGTGTTGAAAGGTATTGAGTGCTGTATTGATGCAAAGTTTCCCTATTGGACCTTTCTCCGAGTACTTATTTCTACTATTCAGAGCCAGCTTTCTTGATGGGTGGGAACGTTATATAGTCAGGGTTCTAAATTTCACACCTCTGATTTTGCTGAGAACATGTCTGGACAGCCGCATCGCACTCAGACTGATAATATACTTTAATAGTTCCAGTTGAGCGGGGATTCCCCTGCTCCTCAACCCCATGCTGCTGGAAATACAATGACTTGCTCTTGTTGTTGATCCAAAGCGGGGAGTTTTAGTTTTGGATAGACATTTAGAGGATTAGCCGGGTGCTTCCAAACATTCCTGTGTAATTAGACACCACCGCTGTCAGTCATGCAGAAGCAAAACGCTGATTGGCTGAGTGTCAAATAAGCGGTTGCCTTTGGGAATGTCCCCGGTGGAGTGTCAGTAGTTAGTCCTTGAGTCCTTGAGTTCACTCACCTCGTCTGCTTTATTCAAAGTCACTGGAAGAAAAAAAAGACCTGGGGCTGAACGAGTGTTTGAGTGTGTCTGAATGCAGAGAGAGAGATAGAGAAGTAAAGAGGACCAGGATAATCTAAAGAAAACCTTCTAAATATAGTTTGGAGGCATTACTGTTGGAAAAAAAGCGGAAGCGTTCACATCATCTCTATCCAACAGAGATGGGTGGAAGTGAGGGTTAAGCAGGGAGATGCAAACAAAAGTTGACCTTGCGAGAAAAAGAGAGTGAAACACATAGAGGACGGAGCAGATACAGTGATGAGCCAACACGAAAACGACGAGAGGAGATAGTGAGATGGAAACAAAGTGAGAAAAGTATCCCAAAAGGCAGAGCCAGAGCGAGGGAGAAGGAGAGTACGAGGAAGCAGGGGGAGCTAAATGTGGATCGTCTGATCTGTATCATATAGTCAGCACTGATGAATTATAGATGAGCGGAGCATTACCACCCCTTCTGCAAACGACGGAGAGGAAGGGAGGCAGGCAGAACAACAGTCACGCTCCCTCTTGGAACCCCATGCCCCGCAGCTGACCCAAAGATAACTGGGACATCTTCATCCATCTCTCTCTGTTTTGTTCTGTCCTTGCATGAAGAATGACAGTGTTTGTCATTTGTTTTAATGGCTAAAACAGGGTTATGTTTACCCGCCAAGGAACTTCTGCGGACATTTTTTTCTGTTGGAAAGAACGTGTCATGATGCATGAAAAGAACCGGGAGGTGTTGGATTTGGAGCAGGGTTAACTGCGTACAAGATTCTTCCCTGACTTTAGCTGTGAAGGCAGAGACTGCTTCCTGCCCTGGGGAGTTATCATCCAACTATTAAGTGTTATCTTCTGGAAAACCAACAGGTATAAAGTACAGTACAGTACAGTAGAGGTGTAGTATACTTTCCTACCAAGACACAACCACACCATTGATTTGGAGGACTTGGTGATAGCTGTGTTTTTCTATCAATTTATTTTTAAGTGTGATGTGATTAAGTATTTAATCATTAACGATTGATTAATACTGCTTAAAGGGATATTTCAGCGTAAGTTTAATCCATGGTCTAAAACACTGTGACACCGAGTAAGACCTCCCCTTGCGAGATCAAGTTTTCCGACCGCTAGCTTATGTAGTTTTAGCAACCTCAAAAAAGACCGCACGATAACAATACACTGCAGTCTATGCCTCCACCAAGAAACCGCCATCAAAAAGCCACTCATAGCCACAAATAATGCTCAGAAAAGCACCAAACTTCAGCAACAGTACAAATAGGTTCCCAGCACATAGTTAGAAGCATCAAACATCTGCTAGCTTTGCCGGATTTCACTCAACTCACCACTCTCCTGCAGCAGTTTGCTCACCCCGACGAGTCGATTACCAAGTGCAGCAGAGTTTCGCAGCTCAAGGATGAAAATGTATGATTATTACTCCCAGTGTTGTGAGTACTGTAATTACTTTTTTCGTGTAACGTAACGCGTTAGTTTCGTGCGTCAAGCAATCAGTAACTTTGTTATTTTTAAAAAAACGTAATCCGTTATCTTAAGAATTTCTCCGGATAAGGAAAGGAAAATCCTTATCCAGAAATCCCAAAAAGCCCCGACGAGTCGATTACCAAGTGCAGCAGAGTTCCGCAGCTCAAGGATGAAAATGTATGATTACTACTCCCAGTGTTGTGAGTACTGTAATTACTTTTTTCGTGTAACGTAACGCATTAGTTTCGTGTGTCAAGCAATCAGTAACTTCGTTTTTTTTTTTTAAAAGGTAATCCGTTATCTTAAGAATTTCTCCGGATAAGGAAAGGAAAATCCCGACTGCAGCCTGCTTTTTGTCAGACAGTACTGTGCCACCTGCGGATGTGTCAGAGGAGGCACAGCGCTGTGATGCGTCTGTGCCCTTGCTGCTGACCTACGTTACCGGTGTGTTTGTGTGTGAGTGTGAGTGAGTGTTTTCGAACCCCCGGCAAGATGGCAGAGAGGACAGCTTTTGCATCGTGTAAGTACGCACATTATTTTCAATTCGCCAGCGAAAAGGACAAGAGCAACATAACGGTAAAATGCACACTCTGCGTTGGTGAAAAGCTTCTGTCGACCACAAAAAATCTCGGTGCATTTAAAGGAGGCTGTGTGTGTTAGTTAAGTTGCAGCATGTGCGAGGCGCTGGAAACAGCTTTTAATTTTTGGTAACACATGAGTACTCTAACACATTTTATTCATAGGTAACGCTGTAACGTAACTGATTACTTTTAATTGATGGTAACGTAACCTAATTAACTACTTTCCAAAGTAACTATACCCAACACTGATTACTCCATGGAAATGCAATCAAAGTTCATATGTGTCTTGCCTGCCAGTGTATAACAGTTATTATCGAGAGCTGACAGGGTTAAGAATGGAATTGAGCATTTCTAACTGCACTCTGTAATCCAGACCTTTGTTGTACAGATGCAGTTTCGTTAAGCTTAGGCAAGAAAACTATTTAGTTAGGTTCAGGAAAACATCATTGTTTGCATAAAAATCTCCACAGTACTTCTGTAACTTCCCGAACAAATGTACCAACATTGTCCTAGTAATGTTAGTTTATGTACGTCACGTAACTTCTAATTCTGGTTTCACACCGGACACACTTTTAGTAGACTGTACTTCCAATGGATAACTTGGCCTGGCTGGAGTAACTGTTGCTTCTATGAAAAATAGGGAGATGGTACCATTTAAATTTTGATATGTAATTTTTCAGTGCTCTTAATATCTCTAACAAGCCATTCACGTGCCACTGGTGGGGTGGAGGCTGACATCTCAAAGACTTTTTTTTATAAAACCAAAGCTGATATGTTCACTACATGACCCGCAAGCAGAATTTCAAACACATATCAATGTAATACAGCGATTGAAAATAAAGTTGTGTAATTACTAACTGCCATGCTGAGGTCCCGTTTACTTCATGTCATAGATCCTTGAACTCTCTTTTCTTGACTTCCTGTCAATATTTCTCCGTTGCATTCTCACGATGTACTTCTTTCATATTCAACTAATTTTATTTACTACACTTTTTTTTTTGCCATTCTCTTAACGACATTGTTTGACATTAATACACCACAACATATTTTTCTTCTGTATTTAAACAATTGTATTTAAGACACACTTCACATTGAAAGTAGGTATTAGTGAGTAACAGCTTCTTTTTTCAAACATGGCAAGGCTGCTTTAGACGTGCATGCACAGAAAACTACACACTGTACTTCAGCACCAAAGGAGGTGTTAGGGTAGGAGAGGACAACACAAAGCCCTATTCACCGATAGCCTGCACGCAAGTACATTCATTTTCTGCCTCTTCGCAAAATATTATCAATTCTTAACATTGCGGACCTCCACTTATATCTGTTAATGGTTACAAAGGCAGATGTGATACTCTCAGGGTGAGGAGAGGATCACATTCCTGTGGTGACAGCACTTTACAGTAAAAATGTCACAAGGAATCCTTTCCTGTTGTGTTTTCATTGCTGTTCATTGCAATTAGCTCTGAAAAAATATAACTCACCAACCTTGAGAAATGTAGAGATGAGCTTTAGAAAAGAGGGAAAGAGAAAGCTCATTTCAATGGCAAGGTAAATGCTTTAACTACAGGTTTTGGAGTGTGTATAGTTGAGTTATAAGCATTGTATACTGCAGAGAAATCCTGAAAACTCCAAATAAAGCATTAAGGCTTTCCCTGTTTGCTGAAAAAAGAAATGTCCTTTCACTTATTTTTCTTTGCTCCTTTCCTAAACTTTGCTCATGCATTTTCTCAGGCCTTGTTTACCTGCACGTAAGCCAGCAAAAGGCTTGCTGCTACTCAACCATGATTTATCAAAGGAATTTGACCTTCAACCGAGGCTTGCTGCTTGTCTTGAGCAGCCTAAAAAGTACATTGAGTCCTCAATAGCAATTCAGCATGAAACATTAGGACCAACCTTATCTTCCTGCATTGACCTACAGCACTAAAAGTAGCTGGATCACTGGTGATTTGAAGCTGAATTCAAGTGATGAATTAATGTTTCCGCTGGTCTTGCCTTCACTCTCCTCTAAAGCCAGACTGCTCTGCCGAGGGGCGAGTTTCCTGCTCCGCTCGTTCAACTGAAGAAAAGCTTAAATTCCCCCTCAGGTAAGGATGTCTCTGATGAACTGCACACACACACACACACACAGAGAAAGAGAGAGAGAGAGAGAGAGAGAGAGAGAACTAAACACACCTGCAGAGCAGCGGTGATGGTTTGAAAGCCTGGGTTACGTTAGCTTAATATTAGCATCTGTTTAGGCAGTGCTAATGAGGAACTAAATGGCAAAGTGCTGTGAAGTGTGTAGTAAAGTGTGTGTGTGTGTGTGTGTGTGTGTGTGTTTCACTAAATAGTGTTGACACTGTGTAGATAAGGGCTCAGATAAGGCAAGCTAGCAGATTAGCAACTGCAGGCTAAACAGCCAATTCGTCTGCTGTCAGATATGATATGCAGCAAAACAAACAGCTTATTCTACCAATGTTGGACATTTCCAATTCATATAAAATGTAACGTCATTTTCATTTAACAATTTAAATGAGGTCATGTACCACACTCCCTGACTTCAATAACCTTTGCTTAACCAAAATAAAAGAGCTAATTTAAAGCATTTTTTTTAGAATATTCAGTTTAAGATCATCATGCCAAATTTTGCGATTTTCATTCAAACAAGCAATGCTTCCCTGCTTTAGACAGCAAGCTGGTGTTCTTGAAGCAAAACAGCCGTGACCTGTAGCACTCTGGCTTCATCGAACACAATACATCTACGCACCGTTTGCTGAGTTACTGTGCCGTGGAATATATTTTTTAAATGGATACACCTGCAGCTCTGTATGATGGGGAACTTTAGTTTTTTTGGATAGTATATTCAGTTTTTCTGTCCCGCACAGCGCTTCCAAACTTTTGAACGTTTTCCCCAAGTTTGTGTAAAGCAGGTAAGTTAACATCTACGGACAGACTACGGTAAGCCAGACCAACGTATTAAAAACCATTTACAACATCCAGTCAGCGTTCAAAATATACATCACCATGTGCAGCACAACAAAGTTGGAAACATTAACAACAGACACACTTACAGGCCATCCACACGAAAATGCTCTTTTGCGAAAATGCACGTTTTACATCGTTTTGGCCGACCGTCCGCACGGATCCTGAAAATGCAGCGCCTGAAAGCGCACTTTTTGAAAATGAAATGAAACGATGACGCCATCACCCCACCCCTCGACCTCTTCCCTTCGAGCTCTGAACCCCACGACGTCTCAGAACAACAACAACAATGTCGGACTTCATGCTTGTGTTCAGGCCGCAGAAGATATTAAGCCTTTCTTGCCACTTACTCGCCTTGTAAGGACAGCAGTTCGACCTCATTAACGGTCCACACAAACGATTCTTTTGTAGTTTTGCAGCAGCCGCTCTGCAAACCTTCAGCATATGTGGCATGTTTGATGATGGCAGCCTGTGTATGCATGTGAGGCTGTGTGTCCTGTCCTAGTGGCTCAAACTTTTTACACAGACATGCATATGGGAAGAAGAACAAGGCCGCAACACATCTGCCTTGAAAAGGCGTCTCCCATTTGGACACGTCTTTTACTTTCACATAACCTGCTGGTCAAAAGCTCGCGGCCTGCACCACATGCCGTTGTTTCCTGAGAAATAAAACCAGTTATTGTGGACAGGTGTGCTTTTTCTCTCCATTTCTATGATATTCCTCATACAATGGT
The DNA here is from genome assembly GCF_900880675.1 of Sparus aurata. Taxonomy (NCBI): domain Eukaryota; kingdom Metazoa; phylum Chordata; class Actinopteri; order Spariformes; family Sparidae; genus Sparus; species Sparus aurata. The sequence goes on along the minus strand of NC_044201.1, from coordinate 20,579,828 downwards.
CCTTCAAGAAGATTCGCATGATTCAGTCAAGTGGATTCACTGAAGGTCAAGAACATTTCTTATTATTAGATATCATTTCACAATCAATCACTTTAATGCCTTGCTGCTGCTGCAGCATTTCTGAAATCTTGTGGAAAAATTGCGATGGATACTTGACTCAAGACATTCAAATGGAGTACAATTAACACCAACATACCTGTCACATACCCGTTACCTGACACATACTTGCGTTTCTTTTATTCCAGCTGTATAATAAACAATACACGCCTCAGCTGTGCCATGAAAGCATGATATATATATAAAAAAAATTTTTTTTTATCATACCTTGATAGAATCTAATTGAAAAACGAGGAATCATGATACTGAATGATGTTAGTAACTTTGAATGTAAACATGAATGTAAACATTGATATTAATATAGAACTATTTAATACTTATTTTGATAAGATATGATACAATTACAGATGAGTAATTTGTATCTATTGTATAAAATTGAATTTAACATGTGTTATTTGATAACACTTATAACACTATTAAAATGCATTGAACAGCCTCAGCAATGTAAGAAGACAGTAAAAGAAAATGCACTCCAATGCCTGCCGTGTTATTGTATTAATGGTCGTGGTCAGCAGTCAGCGATCCCTCCATCATGACTCTCCTACCCTGAGAAACATCTCTGGCTCGATGTGAGAAATATGAATTCAGATGATATGCACAATCTCAATTATAGTAGTTGCCGTTTGGATGGAAATATCCATAATAACTTCTCAAAATCTCATGGCCTTTATCACTGCATCCAGCCGAACGCCATTATTTTTCAGTGTGACATTTACAGTGAAAGGTAGACACAGACTGAGACTAGGGGGAGAGAGAGAGAGAGAGAGAGTGAGATTAGAATAGATAAATACAGTTAATGTATTAGACAAGTCAAATAGATACAACCTGACAGATTTTAATGAAACATTGAGGCAGAATCTGTCTTTATACTTCAGGCTCCATCTTCTCACGACATTCTTGCACCAAACTAGCGTGTTTCATTTAAGTGCGATTAAAGGTAGGCGAGTTTTCCCTTCTGTGGTTTTGCTCGTGTCATATCTGAAAACATGGAGGCGTTTTAAGCGAGCCAGTGAAAATGTTGCTAATGCTGACGATTTTTCATAAAATCCCACTGTATGCCCGCAAAGTTTCACGAAACCCCGAAAAATATAAATAACTTTTAGCAGATTCCGGATTGATTTTCCATTTGGAGATGAATATCTGCTCGACTGCACCTGACATTCTCATCCAGTCTGATAATTACAGTGGAGAGCAACAGACGGGTAGCGAGAGAAAAGATCACTGATTGAATAACAGAGGGAAGATGGGGATGAGTCATGAGATGCTGATTATTAGAACAGTGGCTAAGATGTTAGACTTACAGAAGGTCATTAAGATACGGCAGCACTGAGATACCACGGATGAGAGCGGTAAAATACTCAGAGCGATGCTGCAGACAGAAAGCGGGGCGCGCGTATAATGGCGCGTGTGTGCGTTTTGTGACTTTCCACACCCCTCCTTGCATCTTTTTTCTTCTTTCTTTCCTTTTCCCCCTCCCCACTTTTATTCTGTCGCTCTCTCCCCTAAATCTCCCTACGAAATCTACTCTTGCCACGGGTAATTACAATGAACAACTTCATATGGCTGCTCCGCCTGCTGCCAAGATAAGGCGGGGTAGTACGGCTCACACACACAGCCGCGCACACAAACACACACACACACACACACACACACACACACACCATCCCCTATCTTATCTCCATCGTCACAGAACAACCGCCTTCTGCCCAATTCTGCCCTAATCTTCTGCGTAAACAATACTGATATTTCACCGCCGTCCGCAATGAAAGGAGGAGGTAGGAGGGGGAGGACAGAGGGGAGGCAGGGGAAGGAGAAAAAGGACTCAGGCAGGATAGATGGAGGAGAAGGGTGCGAGACTGATAAAATCACTCCTGTATAAAAACTCACCTCCCTCTCGCCTGACTCAGCCTCGGTGTGACTAGTGCGGTGTTCATTTGTTCATCCGATCCCAATCGTAGCACGAGTTTGAGTAAAATTGTGAAGGCTTGTTAGAGAGACACATTTTCACGGTTAGCTCTGGCTGTCTTTGCTACAATAGCCTTGGGAAACTTGTTAGGGGCCATTTATGAATGTGCTTTAAACTGGTGGCATTTCAAACCTAGAATTAAACTCCGACTGTAGCCTACCTTTGTGGGGCTGAGTGCATTTACTGATTGTACTGATTGGATGTCATCGTTACATTGATCTTGACATTATGAAAAGACGCTCAAGTCTCAAGCACTGTAGTTCAAACGCCTTTATTACTTTGGTAAAGGTAACAGTTGGCTGCAGGTTGGCTGTAACTCGTATTCAACCAGGGCGGCAGTTGATTTAGAGATCTGGTTTACTCATATTCAAGCTCTACTTTGATCATTGTTGTCGTCATTCCGATCTGTAATGATGTTGCACCAAATGAGTAAATTGAGCAGGAAACATGAGCAGTCAGACTATCAGACAGGTATTTGTTTTTGTTTTTTTTTACAAACCTCCAGGTTAGCCGAAGTTGTTTTAAAGAAAGGGTGACGGTTAATGACGCAAACCCTCCATTGTGAACATGCATCTCACTTTACAGTCTTCTTGGTTGACTTGTTATACCTGCTTCGTGCACACTAAGGCTTGTCCCTAATACCATTTTTGAGGCTTAGAAGTTTTAGTGTGAATAAACCATCAAATACTCCAAGTAACTTGATTGTAACTGTGAATCTAAATGGAGACAAAAAGAGACTGTCACATCAGGAGGTGGAAGGGAAGGGGAGACGTAATTATAGCCAACAAGGTTACCGGATGGCCGACCACAGCTCAAGTTAAACACTGGACATTTTTTATGGACACCTGGTGATATTTCCATCCAATTTACACCACACCTAAATTTTAAAGTGTGTGCTCAGTGTGTGCTTTTGAGACTAATCATCCTTAGCGGGGTCCATTTCTTGCTCTTTGCCGTCTTTCGCCCCTTTTTTGGTGCAACAACGTACCCTTTCACTACAAAAAGACCTTGAAGCTATCAAATGCTGATTTGGATGTTGATCACCATGGCCTGAATTTCCTTCACAAATAAGGGTTATTACAGACATTTATGTGTGCTCTCACTTCTCGTTATTTCTCCAAATGAAGATGTCGAGATTATTTGGCGAAATAGTTGACTTGTTTACAATCTGTGTGATCATAATAACTTAGACAGATTGAAAATGTTTCTGCAGTCCATCAAGATATAACTGTGAAAATGAAGCCCATGTTAAACCAGAAATATCCTTTAAGAGTTTCGTTGAAGTATTTGTAGCCTGTCGATAAATGCCAAAATGTGTTACTGTATGTACATGCAGTAAGTCTGTTGAAAGATTTATAAGTAGCCTGGCTTTGTTAATCAGCTTTTGTTGTTATGTAAGATAAATAATTATAAGTATGTCTTTACTGTAGTGGTAATGAACATATCACAGTGCTACACCGACTGAACAAATCCTGCTGTACACCTACAGCAGCTTTGATTGACATCCCACTCAACAAGTTTCAACAGAGGCTCCTGTTGTGAAAACAGTACTGTTTGCTTTTAGTGACCTCAGTCTATACCTGAATGTAAAACAGCCTGGATCCTCCAAAGTGTCTTGGCATTTAAATAGTTTTAGCTGACCTGCAAGTCCACGGGACTGAAGCGATCTGAACGCCGAGGCTTTTAAGAGGATGCCCAGCTCCTCCGCGGAGCAGCACAAACTGACAACAGACCGAGGTTTATGTATATATTTAGATTCGTAATTCAGCCAGTTTTTCTTCCCTGAAGCCACAATCACAGGAACACACACATGAACCGCACGACCTTTCAGCTGCAGACTCAGAGAGAGAAAACGGAAGCAATGTCAAGGAAATTAAAGGAAACGTCTGCTGTGACTAAAAGCCTCCCTTCACGCTTTGTGTGTGATACTTTGCATGTATATCTTTGTACTTACGTCCCCATTAAACCACAAAAGCAGCTCTAAGTCGAAGCGGTTGAATCTCTCCCCTCTTTGTTACTTGTCACCCTATCTCCTCCAATTTGTCCCCTCTCCTCCTCCCTCAGCAGCGATGGTGCAGGATAACCTCGGGGGGTCTGAGGAGAATTAGAAATGAAAGTTGATTTAATCAGTCGTTCACTCACATACACCTCCTCAGTCCAGGTTAGAGGCTGACAAGGTTGTGTGTGTGTGTGTGTGTGTGTGTGTGTGTGTGTGTGTGTGTCATCAAAACACGGCAGCTCACTCCAAAGTCTCCAAATGAGCCAGGACATTTCTATTGTCAACACAACACTAACAGCTATGCTGAGGCCATCTGTTTCCATGGGAAAATGTCCAGCAAGCAGCATTAGAACCTGCTCATTCACATAAACATGTTATTACTTTTACTGAACATTAACAACATGAGGGATATATAATCTAATTATCTTTTATTTAAGTCCCAGGGGGTCTTTTGGATGATGTATTTGCCAGGCTGATAAAAAAAGTCGTTTTTAGTCATGTAATTCATATTATTTACTGATCTGATTAGCCCCCTGGTGATTGTGATAAACCAGTAGCTGGTATAGTTGTGTTAAAAGAATTTTTTTCCCCAGGATCTGTGAGCTGACATCTTTCGAGCATATGAAGATGCAGTCATTTAAGTGAGCTGTAGACAAGACTTTAGTAAATGAAGTTAATACGGGGTCAGCCCTATATTCCCACATTTCTAAGATTTTTCATAAAATTAGGCCCTATGTTCACACATTTTTAGGATATTTTCAAAACTAGATCTTGTGCTCCCACATTTTCCTTCAATTCAAGGGTTAGGGTCAGGGTTAGGCCAAACCCTAACCCTAATGCCTGTGTCCTCTGTAACAGTTGTTGTAACAGTTTGTCTCTATGCCCTGGCAAAGTAATGTCATACAGATACAGACTCAAAAACTTTTGCCATATTAGATCTCCTTCTCTTTGTCCTGTGTGCTGTGTTGCACTTGAACTATTGGCTACACTGCCCCTAACTACAACTGGAGGTAGTGCTCAATTGAGCCATATCTCTTAGCTTTCAGAAAACATACAGAAATACAAATGACATGAACGCAGAGGATGGACAGAGGGCTCAATCCTGTGTCAGGTATGTGTGTCTGACATTGGGCATAAATGAGTCTTAATTCCTCCAGAAATAAGCTTGGGAAATTTAACTAGACACCAAATAAAGGTCTGTAAAATTGTCTACACTGTATATCTGGACATTTCACATTTCATGTGTTCTGTTTAATGGCAGCTATATTTTCTGTAAATGTTTTTTAACATTAGGGCCTTAATACAGTTTCAAAGCAATTACCACAATTCAGGGACTACAATTTGGGGTGGGAAATACTGGTCTTTTATTTGTTTCTGTTTTGTTGGAAGTTAAGCATATTGAGTGATATAAAATACTGGATTGAGCCTGATGCCACAAGAAAAAAATGCTAATGCCCTGATCATATAGATAAAACTATGATAAAAATAAAAGAAGTCTTAATTCTTAGCGTTAGAAGTAGGCCTCTTTTAGCAATGTGAGTTTGTTAAATTTAATATTAGTAATTCTGTTACAATATAAATATTTCATATCCAGATCTGTTTGTTTTTTTTAACAATCCAAAATCAATCATGATCCCATGAAAAACATACAATAATATTTGGCTTTTACTTTGAAATAAAAAAAAAAATTACAACAAGCTCACAAGAGCAGCTTATTTGCATTCCCTCGAGGGATGAATGCCTGTTTTTGCAGCACAGTCACGCGGTAAACAACGCGACAGTAAACCTTACACAATATGTTTTTAAATGTGTGATAATGCAAGATAACATCCTGCCGACCCTTTCTTTGACAAAGTTACATGGAGTTAGATAAAGGAGTCGCTCTTGTTGTCAGGTTTTCAGAGGGTGCTGCCGTGAGAGCCCATTTCAACCTGGTCGGGGGTGGATTTCACTGTGTGCTGTAGAAGCCTATTTGTTGTGGAAAGGATTACGGTGAACGATCTAGTCGCAAACAAGATTAGTGGCAGGGGATCATGTTTGATTGGGAAGCTCCAAAACAGCCCTCGCAACTGTGAGACAAGTTGTTGCCCTGCTTGAAGCCAGCAGGAAGGAAATCATGGAGCACACAAGCAAAAAAATAAAAAATCAGGACACTCCGGTTCTTTCTGGCTCACTGTTTAACGTTGTTGCAGATCTGTCCAGATCACCCGGAAGTGCAGGAGACAACCAAGAACACTCCAAAGTAATTTTGCCTTTGATTGCGAGATTGAGCTGTAGAGTCATGTCTTTTTATAGAGCTGCAGTACAAACACACACACAGCTGCATACACACCCACACAGCCGCGGTCACACACACTCAGGAGTATCTGTAATCCCTAGTTGAGACAGGCAGACACCCCCGGTGCATCACTCTCCCGTTCATTTCATAGATCTGTCATCGTCCCTGGACAAAAGCACCTCGCGCCGGGATGACTAATCTGCGCTCGGCTCGCTGTCCTGGCTGACTTAGGCTGCCATGTCGATTCTGTTTCAGACGTGACTCAGCAGTCGTTGAAGCGAGCTATGATTGGAATGGAGACAAGTCACACAAAGGGGAGACAGAGACAAAGATGGACAGGGAGCAACAGCGAGGGGGAGAAAGAGGAATTCTATTTATTCCCAAACTCATTAAAACTTCTTCAGACGCTGAAAGATGAGTATAGGGCTTATATCATTCTGTGTTTGTGTGTCTGTCTGCTCTTGCCCCCCCCCCAGCAGTGACAGTGAAGGCTCCAGGGCTGACACAGGGGACAGCCCACTTCAGTCTGGCCCAGAAACCCTCACCTTGTCTGGGCCACTAAGCACACCGCGGCCCCCTCAGTCACCAAGCGTACCCATCCAGACAGTGATGCTGCTTAGCTGGGGAGGCTGGGACAGGAGTGGTTTTGGGAGTTGGGGTGCAGGCTGATAGGCTGTCATAACAAATGCACACACACACACGCGCGCGCACGCACAGGACACACAATATCAATATGATGATATGTGAGAGAAAATACATCACTGCCTCTCCCCTCACCCCTCTTTCTGCCAACCCCACCCACCTCCAAAACCACCAACCTGCAGTGTCCTGACATATCATCCTCAACGACCCAAATTGGTGAGGTAAGCAGAGTCTGACATGCATACACACCGACACGCACACACAGAAAATCAAATATACCAAGACACACAAACACTCCCTAACACACACCCTCATACAAAGAAGCACATGCATACTTGTAAGAACTACAAGACAAACCTGAGTACAAATACATATAACCACCAAACGCACACAGTGTGTCCTTTTTCCTGGACACCACACACAATATAATATATAAATATGAGAAACTCTTTTCAGTGTAAACCAACACGTTGAACAGCAGCACAAACCATGTGCTCTGAAATTTTTTTTAAGCCATTTCAACAACATTATAAACTCAATGAAACTAGAACTAATAGCAGGATTGTTGTTCTGAACTTGGCGTCATCCATGCCAGATTGTATTTTCAGTAGGAGGTCTACCATATATTTCACATGCCAACAACAACGATGCATCTACAAGTAGTAAATTGTATCAATCAAAATGATACTTTCCCTGTGTTTTACTCTGGTCAGCAGTGTCCATGCATATCTCAGTTGTTGTAAATTGCCAGCTGAGTGTGTATGTCACCTGATATCATTTTAATTTGACATTTTTTAGGGCATACTGTGCAGGATTTGTTGGTTGTCGCCGTTGAGTCTCAAAAAGCATGTAGCCAGATTGACTTTAGGGAAAACCTGCATAGTGTACCTTTAAATATAATTTCCTAAGTTTTAATATATTATAATATCATAACTTTTTTGTTTTTTATCCAGAATGTGTCATAGCAAGCTGCCTTGGTTAAGTGAGTTATGTGTAGGAATCTCACTCAGGGGACTTGGGATTTGAACATGATTTTACACAAAGTTTACTCATTATTTTACTTGTCTTAACAGTTTTCGGTCACTGGTTTAGGATAAAATGGTTTATGTTTAAATATAACCTTTCAAAATGTTTAAAATGCGTTTGAAATGAGGACTTTTCCCATGTGTTTCTTTTTCCGATGTCACAAAGCCATGACACTATTAAAAAACGTGTTCGGTCAGTGTCAACAATGGTCCTGGATCCAACACCAACACGACAAAATCAGATTGTGCTCGGAGACACATGTAGGGTGGACAAAATGTTAACACGGAAATAAAGATTCAGCAAACCGACCAGCCACGCTAGATAGCCGCAGACCACCAGCAGAGCGAGACCACCATTAATTGTTACAAAACAGACGTTGATCGGTTTGATTGGGACACAAATTGTTGAGGTTTTAGACAAGCAACGTCTAAACGTCTCCCTCTGTTTCTTCTCCGCAGATACATTGCAGATCGGTGGGCCCGCTGTCTTCTCCAGGCAGCGGTACACCATTCCTGCTGAATTATTCACGTCTTGCGGAGGAGAGGAGCAGAGAGAGACAGACCGTATAAAGCCAAGCTAATTAAAGTAGTGGTATTAAAAGTGTGCCTGTGTCTCATCCAAGAAGAGACGGAAAGGAGATCAGCGGTGATACCTTTCCTCTCTCCGTGTCTCTATCGCTCGTCCCCCCCGCCTCCCCCCTTCTCTCGCTTCACTTATCCCCCCTCTTCCCTCAGCTTTCTCAGGAAAATTACAACCTGACTGCTCACTTTAATATTTCAGCATCTAAGTGAGTGTGACAGGCTCTCCTTTGTGTCGTTCTCTACCCCCTCCTCCTCCCTGTGTCCCTACCTCCATCCATCCATCCACCCACCCCTCTCCCTCTCTCTCCCAGCCCCAACCTCCTCGTGTCGCTTGCTTATCGTTCCCCGCGACAGGTTCAACTTTTACCATGTGACAGGAGAGAGAGCGAGAGAGACGGGGAAAAAAAAACAAAAACAAATCAGGCTCAAAGCGAGGCCTCTCTGCCAGGCTATCAGGCTGTCGCTCGGTGAGTTTCATGACACGTACGCAACCATGAACCCACAATGAGGAGAGGTATCGCTTCGCCCTGATGTACGCCACTCATGCTCAGGCTAAGACGCGCACAGGCGGTGTTGCGGAGTGACAGAGGGGGTAGTGATCTCATCCACAGAGACAGTCATGAACTGAGAATAGAGGTGTGCGGCGTGGAACTCACTTCCTATATTTGAGCCACTTCAGCTCATGAGTTCCTTCAAAAAACAAAACAAAACAGGCCTTTCGCATGAGTGTCGTGTCTTCCGCTGTGCGTGAAAATGAACGCGTGTCTGGACGCGTATTACGTATGCTGGAGTACGAGAGGTGTACTTGTTGGCGGAGTGTGTTATAGGAGGTGAATAGCCAAGAAGGCGGCTCAGTGTGTTGTGTGTTCATAGGCACTATGATACACATCAATAATTCAGCTAGTCTCCCCTACTCCCCATTCATTCTATTTTCATCTCTGCCATTTGATATCCCTGTCCGCTTCCACTCTCAAGACTGACTGTATTGTGTCCAGAGAGCACGTGAAAAATATACAAAGAGCCCCGAGGAAACAAGCCCTTTATTCCAAAAAGTAGGAAAGTAAATGGTGCGACAACGGCGCGACGGCAAACGTCTGGACACAAAAGCCTTCAGGAATTACAAATCTGGACCTACACATGCGCTGGTATGTCTGCACACAAATACAAAAAAGAATCCAAAACACACAGACAGAGACTCTCGAACGAAGTGAGCAGGCGGCGACATTGTACACAACATTGATCATATAATTTACTCCTCTCTATCAAGCTACAAGGCTATTGATCAAATAATTCCATATGCGGGCCTCAACCACTGCCAAATTGCTAAAATGGGGCTGCTCTACTCAAAGCGTGTCCCATAATGGTTTTGGCATTGATCGCAGCTATCCCTGACTCACTCCTGATGCAAACAAACGGCGTTCGACTGCAGAAATTGAGAGCACGAAATGTTATGTGAATGTGGGCAAAAATCACACACGGCGAGCTGAACAAGCAAACACGACACACACACAGGCACAGACACTTCATCACGCTCACACGGAACATGCACACACAAGCGCTCAGCAGGCAGGTTTTCAGGAATGATTGGTCGAGGGGTTAGGGTTAGATTAAGGCCAGTTGAAAGGCCAATTTGACCCCATTTTGACTCTGATGGCTCAGCTGACCGATTTCCTGCCTCTGAGTCGCCTGGAGGCTGGAGTCACACACACAAACACACACACACACATGCATGTACAGTAGGTGTGTTTATTCATGTGTACAGCAAAATTGCTCACATGCATATGCAGTAGATACAATACCTGTGATTGTGCACGTACAACTCATCCACAGACAGAGGCAGAGGCTGGTAATATGCACATCATGCCAGGTTGGTTTTTCAATTTTTTCAGACAGATTGACCCGGCGAAGATCTAAGTGGGATCAAAAACATTGTCTTCATTAAACTCCTGGGACATTGAGTAAAGTGTGCAGGAGTGATCGTCTGCTCGTACACATCCGCAGATGCCAGTTATTGTTGTTGATGACAAAGAGGGTGGTGAAAAGTGAATGGAAAAGAAATTAAAAAGACACAATAGGATGAGTGAAGCCGAGAAAGACAGTGAGAGTGACAATGGCGGTGAGGTGTAGGTCAGAAAATCTCATTGAATCTGTTGTTTTGCTACTTCCATGTTCTCCTTGAATTAAAAAATCAAGAGGTAATAGGAAGAATCAATTAAATGAGCCTGGAGAGAAACTCGCTCTTTGTTTAGAGGCTATCAACACCGGATGAGTTTCAGCCATATTTTTCAGCTGTCCATCTTGCATGTCTGATGCAACAGATGCACTTCTATTTTAATCAATACAGCTGTCTACACAGGCCTCATAATTGCCCATGCTTTACCCGCGCTTGCCAATGCCTAACCACTACCTAGGCTTGCTCTACGTGGTGCCAAAGTGCAGATGCCAATACCAGGGCACTGTATCTGATGACATCGTAGAAACTAATGAACTGCTGATATCATCAAGCAGCACGTACATGATGTCTGGACAAAACTAATCTTTTTCCTCTTTATTTTTGCCGTCCGCCCACAATGAGCCGGCATTTAATGCATTAAAACTGGGTTTTTAAACATGTTTCATAAAATGCAAGACTAAATGTTAATTTATGCTCCTTTTATACATAAAAATAGTCAAAGTGTAGCTAATGTTGAGCGTGAATCAACTTTGAATGGTGGAGTCACCAGACTGTCCCATTACTTTCCCGATGTGTACCATTTGCTAATCTCAAGGGCAGGAGGAAGAGCAGATTTATTTAATTTTTCCATAATTCTTCTATATGAAAATGACCTAGTTTCACACGTAAACTGTGTTTTCAGAATAAGCTGACTGGATGTGGTCTCGGAGTGAGAAAGAGGACCACGTGAGACCCGCAGAGGGAAAGAGCTCAGTGTGCGACAGTGGAAAGGTAACGCATGAATAGAGGAGAGACACAGAGGACGGAAAAGGATGGGAGAGCGATAGAGTGTGACAGAAAAGGAGAGAGATGGAGAGTCCAGCTGGTGGCAGAAACATAGAGATGTAAGGATATGACACCTCCTGTCTCCGCACCGGCCCTCGCCGGCCTCTGCTGGAACATACATGACAGCCCTGTCACAGTCATTTACTCTGTGTCTTTATCAGGCGAGATGTATGTGGTGAGGAGGAGTCATGCACAGTGGGCGAGAGAAGGACAGACAGAGAAAAAAGCAAAGAAGAATAAGAGCAAGGAAGCGACGGGGGAAAAGAAAGGATGAAAGAAAGGTTAAAAGCAGTAGTGACACTGCATCAACTCACTTTCACATTGCTCCCACACTGTTGTCTCTCAAGCTGCCACAGTACTGATGTCCTTGACATACCACCAGCTTGTGTATGTGTACGTGCATGCGTGTGTGTGAAGGCACACTCCTTACATGGTGAAAAATGTTGCAAAACTTTAAAAAGCTTGAACGAACACGGAACGTTCAGGAGCATCTCTCTCAAATGACTTTTATCCTCTGACAAGTTTTTTAATCAACAAAAAAGGCAGCTGCTCTTCATGCACACACTCGTAGTAATGCTTTCATTTCATGTATGTTACTCCAAAAGCACAGGGACTGTTCTGCTGAGAAAACAGCCTCCACTCTTCTGACAGGGCTTTTTTATGAAAAGTTTGTAACCTGGCTGCAGCTACTTTCTCTGCTTCAACCAATACCGGCTGTTCGGACCGAAAGAGCAATGGACTCTTCTGGATGCTACTTCAGAACCCGGGAAAATGGTGAAATGTGATCCAGGAAGGTCAGTTTGAGTGATGTAGGCATGAATCTGAAGAATTTTACTTACATTACAACAAAAGATGTCCAACTTTTCTCCAACTGCCAGAGTAAATGTTGGCAATGTACGAATGTTGAAACTTTACATTTATTTGTTGCAACTTTATGTTTCTTCAGGTGCGGTTTTCTTCTTTTGGATGTGACAGTGCTGTGATTGATCTTGTTAGGTTCAGGCACCACAACCCTCTTGTGAATGTTAGGAAAGTTTTGGCCATACCAGTTTTAGTTTCCACAAACACGATCGGAGAAGTCCAGACTTCCTGTCATAAATAACCCCGTCTTCGTCACCACAAACACAGCTGGAAATTGTCACAACGTACCCTTAAAATAGCCAGTGGTGTCTCGCTTTCAAATGTTGAAATGCAGTCTCTAACTTTGGTCAATGGCTTGGTAGCTTTCTCCTCTGTCACACCAACACCATCCCCTCCTTCTCCCGATATGAAAGTCAGGTCATAAACATGAAATAAGAACATGATATGACATCGTTTGTTGAAATATCAATATGGTACATGGCCTATGACAGGCACAAACACGAACATAGTAGTTTTCTGGCAGAAAAAGACTAGCTGTGTGCTCGGGATCGCTGGGATGAAGCACTTGTGCACCAAGAGAAACGTTGCACATTGGTTTTGACTGACATCAGCTGACGCTATGGTAACAGAGGGCTGAGCATACAGCTAGTGACAAACTAACGACGTGTGGGATGATTGAAGCACGACAATCACCATCAACGCTCAATGTTCAGACAATCTGCTCCATCAAATGGACTTTTCCGTGGAATAAAGCTCAGGACAGACGGACGCAGCCAGAACAAGCTTGTTCTCCATTTTCTTGGTTACCAGGGTGACAAGCCCAGACCGATCTAATATGTGATTGGTCGCCTGAAAAAAAGAAGAAAAAAAGTCAGCGTCCATGCCACCAGCGCCTTTTCCTGAAAAGTTGAGAGTTTCAACTTGAAGCGCTCAGAGCGACCGCACAAAAAAGGCAGAGGGGCGAGGAGCAGTGCTGTTTCTAAAGGCGGTGCGTGTCACGGCAGATGCTCTCGCTCCTCATTAGAAACAAATGAAGAAAGACGCTGGTGCTCAGGAAAAAAAAAAAACACGTGGGCATGGGCCCTCAGGTATTTGTTTCACTACAGGTAAAATTGTGAAACTGTACAAAATAAAGAAAATGCAAAACAAAAGGCTGATGTCCTCACCTTGTTGCTGGATAACTTGCTCTCTCCTCTTCTTAAAAAAAAGGTTTAATGTCCATCCAAAGTATTTTTGTGCAGATACGGTTGTAGACAGGTGGCAGTTCTTTTCTCTCATCCACGGAAATCACAAGAATATTTACTCTTCACTTTATTCTTTCCCAACGTACTTACGATTAGGAATATCTAAAAGAAAGCTCGATTTCTCGATGACTAAGACAAGATTATCAGTAATTCACCATATTATATTTTCGGTTGAATTCTCCATGATGGTATGCCTAAAAAAACATTGACATTCCACTGGGTGCTGGATGGGGCTGAGGTCAAACCAAACTCAGAAGCCATTTCTTTATGGGCTGAACACTGCTGAACAGAGTTAAAAGCGTGATGTTGTTTAAAATGCCATTGTGTGCTGTAGCATAACAGATTTTTAAGTATTCAAAGATAATGCAAAGTAAAAGTAAATAGAATATAGAATGTATGTCCATACTCGCCCCCTCTCCTTTCCATTTCCAACCTTTTACTTTGCCCCCACCATCCATATTCATGCATGTGGAAGCAGGCAGGAGAGAAACATCTCTGGGCGTCTCATGATTTGCATGTGATAAATAAATGAGGTGAACCAATCAAGGGAGCTTTGTGTGTGCGTGTGTGTGTGTGTGTGTGTGTGTTGATGTCCGTGGCGCTCAGCTGGTTAAAATTGCATGACAGGAGGAGGGGAGGAGAACGAGAGGAGGAAAAAAAAAAATGATCGGCCCGGCACAGTTAGTTTATGTAAAGAAAGAGAGACAGTGAGTGAGTCAGAGAGAGAGAGAGAGAGAGAGAGAGAGAGAGGAATGGAAAACGCAGAGTCTTGGAGGGCCCTGTCGCACCGCTCGACACAATAATGAATTTCAAATAAGTTATTCACTTCAGGAGTAAGTGGCTGGCACCCACTCCTTACAGCTGGTTTGTTGAGATAATTGATTTTCAAATAGTTTTGAGGACGAGGAACAGGGACGGGGGCTGGTGGAGGAGGAGGGGGGCGGCGGTGGGGTTAGTGAGCGAACAGGGGGATGACAACTACAACGGGGGAGTGTGCATGTGTGTGGCGCTGGCACTTTTGAGTGTGTGCGTGTCAATTATGCGTGCGTGCGTGCGTGTGTGTGTGTGGTGTGCGAGAGAGGAGTTACAGGGATGTTTTAATTCGCGCAGGAAAGAGGCCGTGTCGGAATGGAGGCCTGGGCGCTAGCTGTAATTAAACTGATACAGCTCTGCAGGCACACACACGCACACACACACTCATGTAGGAAAGATGAATTTTTCATGTCTTGCACGTCTACTTCATCTCCACAGTGTGTCCTCTCTCGGCCTGGCTCAGGGCGCGTTGGCTAGCTAAACTTTGAGCTGCTTCTTTTCGCGGGGCTGTTAACATGGCAGCCCTCCTCTGCTGGCTGCACTGACACAGATAACTGAGCATCCGGGATGACAGCGACACAGACTCAATGAGATGCATTAGTGGCAGGATTTGAATTGACAATGTAATTTACCACATCTCTCTCTCTCCCTCTCTCGCTGCTAACTCTGCCGCTCTCTATCTGTCTCCACCGCCCTCTGCCCGCTATCGCGCTGTTTAATTCATAGCGAGAGAAGAAAAGGGAGGTAAGGGAACTCAAGCGGCCGCCGGGGTTCCTATCATGAATATGTTTAACACATTAAACATCATACAGGAGGAGGGGTGGAACAACAAAACAACTGTTGTCCTCCTGCATCAGATCATTTAAAAAGGGGTCTCTGTGAAGTGGACGGCGCCCCCAAATGGAAATATAGATGCTACAGATAGGAAAAGTTGCACAGATTTATTCGGAACTTTATCTTCTCATCTATTTATCATAAAAATGAACAGTCAGAAATACTAATTGCTTTTGAAGAATATTGAAAACAATGTCAAGTACAGCACACTGTCCCACCCAGCGCTGAAACTGTATTCAATCACAACATTTTGATATGTTCTTCCTGCATCAGGTATATGGCAGCATCACACTATTATATACAGTATATATAAACAGTGCACATATGCACATATGAGCTTCCTTAATAATTCAATCTCAGGGGCCAGGCTACAGAGATTGATTGAAGTAGCTCCGACAGACCAAAACGTTGTCATCTATTGAATATTTAAGCAGTATGTGAGACGGTGTGCGGACGCTCCTCTCATTGCTATTTTCAGGTTGTAAAGAAAACTTAGCCTGGATTTTAGAAAAATAAAATCACGTGGTAAGTCTTTAACATGAGATCAAAAAGTCACAATTATAAAATAGTGAGTCATAATTATGAGACAAAAGTCATACTTGTAAGATAAAATGTGGAAATTATGAGATAAAGAGTTGAAATTAGGAGAAAAAGGGTCAGATTTTCCGTGACAGTCCAAAGGATATGATTTCATGCACGTTCATCAAATGCCTTTCTCCGCGTCTGCGAACAGAGGGCGACAGCAGCTAATGTTAGTTTACAAATGGAGCCCGCTCACACAAAGTAACTGATTGATTTAGGTGTTGAATTCTAAACCATGGGATTATAAACTGAGATCTCAAGTGTTTTGTCGGCAACAGACAGTTATATTGTCCAATTATGCTGCGGGGCTTTACATTCGCCTACATTCAAGATCAGTTCCGAAAGTAGTGTGAAAACAGCCACAGTGATCTTTCCAAAATATTATAAGTTGTTTTCGCTGCCTAACCGTTACTGTACTTTGGTTGTCACGCGTCCAAAAAATGTTGACAGTGAACTTAAAAAAAAAAATAGAACCTAATCCAGGGTTTACAGATTCATCTGCTACCAACGTCGTTCAACTGTCGAGCTCTTATCTCACACTGTTTCCATGACTTGAATTCTCAGGCAACGGCGTTTTGACAGCTCTGGCCTTGGGCCTAGATACTCATTTAGACCATAATTGAGCATAAGCTAAAAGCGTAATCGGGATAGCCTCTACTTAGCGCCTTGGTGTTGGGGTGTGTGTGTGTGTGTGTGTGTGTGTGTGTGCGCGTGCGCACGTGCGTGTGTGTTTGAAACCCAAACCTTGTCATTGTGCAAGAGGAGGAGCAAGGAGCAGGCTCTGTGCAGACATGTACACAATCTCTGGAGCCAAATTCTCACATAGGACAGAGGGTTGCGGCGCTAAAATCTGACGCACACACACACAGACACACACACACACGCATATACACACAAACACACACATACACACACACATACAGACTAATCGCACACACTTGAAGGCACACACTCAGAACACAATAGTTTTTTTGTGTTTGTGTGCATGTGTTGATGTGCGTGTGTGTGTTCTTTCTGATTCAGATTGACAGGATGCTTAGGAGGCTGTGTGCTCACTATAATTACACACACTTGAGAAATGTCGGCTCTCAGTGTTGGAGAGGAGGGTGTAATCAACGCTCTCTCTGTCACACACACACATGAACACGCACACACCTGACATTCTTGCAAAGATTAGCAACACACCTCTTTGCTCTGGAATCCAATCTGAGGATGAGGAAAAAGAAAGCACATGCACACACACACACACACACACAGAAACACACACACACAAAGGAAGCATCACTGTCATCATCGTCATCATCAGTGACAGCTGTTGTCTTATCATCAAATCTGTCATCATCATCACTATCATCATCACCTTCATCGCTGTACGCTGTTGGCAGCAATCTTTGTTTATTACTTTAGTGAAGAGCTTGTAAAATATAAATCCGTTTGTGTGCACTGACACGCAACCCCCCTCCCAAAAACACACACACACAACACACACCACACACACACACACACACACACACACACACACACACACACAGGGAAATAACACTTTGTTATGGATATTTGTAGTTATGTTAGTTTGTTATAGATATTTGTAGTTATGTTTGTTGGATATTTGTCAGCACTAAAATGATATGTGCAATGTCTAATTGCACTTTCAAAATAATGGCTCAGCGGTGATGTCAGCAACAGCACATAACAGAGAGCTTCATTTTCACCTTTTATTAATGACAGGACTGCAACAGGTTTTTTTCTGTTAGGAAGACATGTACAGGTCATTTTAACAAATAAATAATAAAGTAAATGAACAAACAACTGTTTCAATAAAAAAAATTAAAAAAAAATAAATTATAGCTTCTACCTTGGTCATATGAATTTCCATAAGAAAGCGTGTGAATAAACTCAGCGCCATCCATAATTTTTCTTTTCGATCTCCAAACTTAGTTGTTAAAGCAACTTTCTAAGCCGGCTAAAAATGTCTGTGTGTTTCCTCCGTTCCTCCTGGGCACCTTAATTACCTCGGGCACCATTTACCAGAGGTTATTAAGGAACAGCTGTCCCCTCCCTATGTTTATGTATGTATGTTTCTGCCCTCCCATCTCAGCCCTCAGGCTACCAGCCCTGCCTTTTAGCATAACAAGCATGCACTCTGCAGTCCAGGTTCCATGGTCATTATTCTGCACCCTGTGGTCCCTGCATTCCCAAGTACTCCCCCAGGTCCTGGGCTTCCCGCAGGGTAGTGTTGAGGGAACACTGTTTTCATTAAGACGGTCATTTTCTGCACACTGTGATTTGCGTGCGTTCTTTTAAATAGTTTTTAAAAAGCCAGGGCCCCTTGCATTAAATACCGCCGCAGAAGAACTATTAAGTGGAGCGAAGCAGCCGGACAAACTGTCGCTGTTATGGCATTTCAATTCCGTCACAATGGGATGGCGTTAAAACACACATATGCACACACGCACGCACACACACAA
Source organism: Sparus aurata (assembly GCF_900880675.1). Lineage (NCBI taxonomy): Eukaryota > Metazoa > Chordata > Actinopteri > Spariformes > Sparidae > Sparus > Sparus aurata. Next base: position 20,561,419 of record NC_044201.1, on the reverse strand, counting down.
ACCACCTTGGCCCCTGTTGCGGACAGACGGCACGTAGTTAAACATCTAAATGTCCTTATTGCTTTTTGCTCAGCTTTTACTATTATTCGGTCGCTCGGGAACTACAGCCCACACACACACGCATACACACATGCACATATACGCTTCCTTACACACACACACACACACACACACACACACACACACACACACACACACACACACACAACCTTCCACTGTCTCCTCTTTACCAGCAGCCATTATTCCCCTTTGCCGAACTTCAAGACAGGCAAATTAATTACGGCCTTCTTGATCTAGAATCAATTATGATTGCTGCGCGGCCTCCTCAGCGGAGCCTCAAAGTGTCATGGCTGCCACTCCCAGCATCTTTGAATTGTCGCGCTAGTGGATGGCACTATTAGTGTGGCACTGCAGCTTATCACCGTGGCCCCATCACCCTCCTAAGAACTCGAAGGCAGTGTACCCTCTAATAATTAATAATTACCAAATCTAACTGCAGATATGCTTTTTCTAATTAAGGAGGAACAGAGATACTTGATCATTTCTTTTTTCTGTGTGTGTACATGTCTGTGTGCACATCCATGTGTGTAAATGCATGCATGTCTTTGCAACCCTTTCTTCTGCAAAGTACATTTACATACTTGCTTGCTTGGCAAAATGTGCTTTTGGAGGAGATGTAATTGTTGCCTGGATTATATTAACTGGAATTTCCTTTCCCAATCCAGCAGGTGTGATGTCACGAGGGAGGGGCTCAGGGTCGCCGGTTAGAAATAGAAAGGGCGAGAATAGAGTTTTTATCCTATGTCTTGCATGTTGCCAGGTTTAGGCTACTATAACAGTTTGCTTACTATAGTTTTCGTTCAATGTCTCTTTTGCAAATGGCAACCCATTCAATATTCCTCACCTCACCCTCACCTACTGTGGGCTCTAAAAACGTGGAAGGGTCTATCTAGAGTCAGTGTTTGGTTTGACCATTCTGGGCTACAGTAAAAACACTGTGGATATACGTCACTGCACCCCAAACAACAGGCAAACTGGACCAACATCATACCATCACAGTTGGGTTTTGGAAAACATTGTGGTTTTGGTTAAAATGACTATGTTACTGATGCAGCTTCAGTTACATTGGATATGTGACGTCACTTCACTACGTTTTAAAGTTAAAATAAATCTCTGTTGACTTTTGGTTACACACTGGCCACAAACAGCTGTCTCCTGAATGAAAGTCCTGTGGCTTTTCGAGCCATCTATCCTCCCTGTGTGGACTTTGTTTCTTACTACTTTACCTGACTTCCTCCTTTGCTGCTGTAATAATTACTACAACCACTGCTGGCCACAAAAAATTTAAATATGGGTCATAAGCTGCTTTTTTTTTTACTTCTGTGGTTGTTTTTCTGATGAGGACGGGCTGCTCTGTAGATATAAACTGTTTTTAACAAATTCAAAATGATTCTTTCAGGTGATTATGCAAAAATAAAAACGTGACTTATAAATGTTTTTCTCCATTTCTGCCAATAGATCCCCCAAATCACTGAAATATATATTTCAAGCTTGTGTCAAATTTCCAGTCTTTCGGGACATAATATTTTACTGAGACTATAATAAGGCGATTGTTCATCTAAAAAACCCCTTTGTTTTTATTCAGCTAAGGGTAATTACAATTGATAATAGAAGAATTGTGTGATGCCGTATAGGTGATATTTTCTGAGATGATTATTGTACCTTGAAAATCTCATACGGTTGCAGACCGACACCAGACTGTCTGTACTTTTGTTTCAGGTCAGTGTGGTGCTGTAGTTCGCCAAATTTGCAACATGCAAGCTGAGATTTGCGTCACTGACCACTTCCCCTCATGCTCAAATTAAAAGGTTTATTTATTTTTTTAACAAAAGTCATACAGAGCCCTTTTTTTCAAGAATTTGCAAGCACACTGTAGAGCAGATTCCAAGGAACTTGTGTATTTACACAAATTATTTGTGTTTGAATATTAGGAGTAGATGTTAAAACCCTGGTGACTTTGCAATACGTGGGTGTTTTTATGTGTCCCTGATGAACATGAAGTGCAGAAATGAACAGTGTGAGCATGAATACGTTTGTTTGTCCTGAGCGGACGGAGGGGCTGTTTAGGCAGACAGACATTTTATCAGCCTCCCCTATCATAACAGAGACAGGCACTCAGTCATGTTCACGTCAACTCGCTGTTGGTAGCATAGCAAAGTCTGCAGGGGGCATGCTCAAATACTCACACACATACACACATGAACAAACACACACACACACACACACACACACACACACACACACACACACACACACACACACGAACACACGTGTCCCAGATTTTAACACAGAAAAGCACTTCATGAACAGCCTGTCTGGGGAAAGGTGTGGACAAGATATTTTGTGGCCCGTTTCTTTCTCTGCTGAGCTACACTAATAGTTCTTTATGCACGTACACACACACACACAGACACACACACACACACACGGCCCTGAGAGACGGGTCTCACTCTGCTGCAGGGGGATGAATCCCTGACAGCACCCGTGTTGCACAGTAAGAGACCCCTATTTCTGCCACCCAGAGGGAGGGCACGTGAGACGGAAACCAGCGAGAGTGCGGCAGGGAGAAAAGATAAAGTTGTTCCTGTGTTTTGGCCCCATCCTCCTTCCTGCAGTCTTGTTGTGGTACAATACATCAGCAGCGTGAGACCTGCATCTTTATACAGTCCGGCTGTGAAAAATGGAATTATTTCTCTCATATGATGTGTGACCACAAAGGTTGTTCCCTGTTCTCAAGTCTTTGTATGTCGGTCCGTGTTTCCCTGAATGGAAAACCCGCTTATCAATAAAGAGGCCAAGCACTATGAAAGGGCAGAATGTGGGACGGAAGAAAAGGCTGACTTTTAAAGGGCCTGGTCTTGTGGAAAGGCAGCAAACAGAGCTGACAGATTAAATGGCAAACTCATAAACCCTCGCTCATTCAGGCTCAAATGTGGAGCTGGAAACAACAATAAGCGCCTGCAATCAGGAGACTCTGGAGTGTGTTTTTGTGTGTATTTTAGATGTGTACAAATGTGGAGGTGTTGCACAAATGTCTTTGCATACGGTACGTGTGGATGTATTCTATGAAGATAAATTTTCAGCACCATGTTATTTTAATCTGAGTTACAGTATGTAAGTCAGACTCGCAGTATGCTTTGGTCAATTAAATGTTAAACCAGTATAAAAAAACAAAAAACAAAACAAACATAACCTTTTACTGCAGAAAATCCACAGGCTTTATTGCTTGGGAATGTCTTCTGAGAACAACGTATCCTGCATCTGTTATGTCTGTTGTTCTTTAAGAAGCAACACAAGCACTTATGTACAAATATCAAACACACTACAAAGACCTGTTAACTGGTCATGAAACATAAATGTAAGAACTATGCCTAATCTATTTTTTAATACCAGAGTCCTGAGGATGAATCCGAGAGTCTCCCATTCTGAGGAGAGAAGCTACTCTGTATAGTCTGGCAGCAGAACAGCTGGTTTATGACGTAACATTTTATGTTGGCCTAGCTACCGAGCTATACCTCACAGCTTGCTTATTATTTTGAAGAAATAACATTAAGAGGGAATACCTTTAGCTTTGCAAAATTGCTATTACAGAGTAACAAAATACGTTAGCTGGAGGCAACCTATTTGCCAAAATAAATGCTGATCAAGTCCATTTCTGCAAAACCATTGATAGGTTCATTCTTCGTTCTTCTTTATGTTGCATCTTTTTAGCCACAGGTTTAGCCACAAAACCTGCTTGGTTAGGATGAGGAAAACATTATTTTTTTGGCTTAAAATACCTGCCTTAGTAGTTTAAAACATGGAGATGGAGGTGTTTCGGAGCCTCATTAAAACACGTCGAATTGTTGCCACAAACATGGCTGCAGGTGGCTCAAATTCCACCCAAAATTGTCCTCCTTTTGTTGCCACAAACACAGCTGGAAATTGTTCCAAAGTCTCCTTCAAAATCTCCAGTAGTTCCACGTTAGCAAATATTAGAAAGCAAACAGGATAAATGTTCGTGCTAGCCAGATCAACATCTTTGCCTCAGGAGGTTTGGTGCTCATACCACTGTTGTCCACAGGGGCCGCCAGAATCAACAAAGAATGGAAGCTCATCGGAGCTGCTTTAAAAATGTAGTGAGAGAACAAAATGAAGTTGTGAAGCTGATCAAAAGGTCAGTTTACCCAATGACAAAATAATATATTTTCTTATTTGCCTCTACAGCTATACATACCCATGCACATTGTTCATATGGGGTATTTCTTTTGAAAGTAATTCCAATGAAAACAGTTCCGAGTCTGGTCTGTGGATTACCCTGAATGACGGGGAAACCGATCCTGGAAAAACAAGTTATAGGTTGTGAATAATGAGCACCACGAATTAAATCCTACTTACTTCGTTTTTATTGGCTTGTAGTGTGTATATATGCAATCATCAGATATAATTCAAATCACATCGAAAAAAAAAGCCGAGTATTTATTGCGCATTAAAAATGGAGATGACTTTTCTTGTTGTTACTTGGCTTGCATTTCAACAGGATGCTGTTTGATTGCCAAAATGTCACTCAGACTGCATACTTACGTTTTGTATTTTGAAAAGTGTTTTGGAAATGTATTTATCCGAAAATTGCAATATGACAGTATTCTTGAGGATGGAACACCACAAAAAGGTCAAATCCATTAATCAATCCCTTTCGCCCTTCTCTGACTGCGCGTCCCTCTGCCTGTCACTCATGATTTCTTTTCGTGTCATCGTCCCTGATCCGTTCCGTCTACTGTTTGTTCTTCACATTCTGCCTCCAGGAACATAGCATTACACCCTGCTACTGAATGGGCTCTTTGCATGTGTGCGTGAACATGTGCTCAGATGCCGGCAGGCAAGCGGTGATATGGGTGTGAGTGCCTGTACCTGTCTCTGTTCATGCTCCATGCTTTTACTTGCCCATATGTCTGTGTATGTGTGTGCACATGCGGTTGCTGGAGTGTGTTAGCTTCATGGCCGCCCCTGACCTCCGTACCTCTCCCACAATCAGCCGCCCTCCCCGCCCACCTCCCCTCGCTGACCTGGGCTATTGTCCAGCGCAAAGCACTTTGGAGAGCAGTACCTCACCAGCATTAGCATTTTAATCACAACACATACACGTAAACATTGTTGTGTCGCGTGAGTTTGAAGCCAGGGGCAAAAAGAGAGTAAATCAGAAGATACTTTATTTGTGGAAAAAAGAATAATCTCCATCACAATGGGAAAAAAAACTTCCATCAGAATAGAGTAATAACAATGTTTTTCTCAGTTGATAAACTGTATGTTCTTCATTTTCTGCTTCAGCTAACCGTCTTATTTTTCTCATAATGCAGTGATTAGCTCTCCAGTTCCTGCTGATCCACAAGTGTTTTAAAAGAATAAAGGCCTATACACCCTTTACCTTCGGGAGGATGTTCATCCCCCCTAATTGTTTCTATTTAAGTTTACTTCTCATTGAGTAAATTGAATTCCAAAGCTGTTATATGAAGAAGTGATGGAATTTACATCACAAACACCACCCGTTTTATTTCAGAAGCAGCTACAGGACCTATTCATTTATGCACCTTATGGAACAAAACTAAAAGGGTGTTCCTTTGTTGTTGTTGTGTGCCAGTTGACTGTTTTGGCACCAGTGTGTACTTCTTGTGCACATGACACCGCCTGCTGTCAATCACCTGAGATGGAAATCTCTACCAGTAATACACGTCTCATTAAAGTTCACTATCACGCGCTTCTTTGTCATTAGGCTGGGATATAATTATAAACTGTAAGTCGCCTACCTTCAGGCAGGATGAAGGTAGGAAACAGGTGATGTTTACTGTAATGTTAAAACGTCTAATTAGAAGGTAATGTGAGACAATTTATCATAACTGGGACTTACAGTATAATATTTTTGCTATCCCAGAATGCACTGATAAGAATAATATTACCCAACACTGGAATGGTAACATAGCTGACGCCAGCTAATGCTAACATTACTAACACTAGCAAGCTAGTTATATTGTGACAACACTGTGCTTATGGTCTGGTTTGGTTAATCACAAAACCCACATGGTTAGGGTTAGGAAAAGATCGTATTCTGGTTTAAAACACCTGCTTTGATCACCACAAGCATGGCAGGAGTTGTCCTGAGGTCTTCTGAAAAATATCCAGTGGTTTCACACTTACAGTAGTAAGAACGCTGTGGTCCTTCTTTAACTAAATACACAAATGTTGAAACACAGTCTTGACCTGCAGTCACTGGCTTTGCACCCTTCTCCACCACCTTCCTCTCTGCATAAACATGTAATGTGATATGACATGTGGAAATGTCTACTTTTCAGTGTTTTGCAGAAACCTTAACTGTCCACATTTTATTCTGGTGAGTGGGCTGTGTGTGCAGCAAGCTATAGTCCTATACATGTTTTTGACTTATTAACTTATAAAGCTGAGATGGTAAACATGTTACCAAGCAATTGCCTCCTTACACAACCAGTCCTTTAAAGAAAACTATTACTAATTTGGAGTCATGTTTCCTGCCCGTGACAATTTGAATTCAAATATTTACTCTGTTTTAAGCCCTTTTTTGGTATCAACCAACTCCTTTAGCTGCTGAAAACGCCACAGTGTTCAATAACTAGTTGCTGACTTTGTGTATATAATATTATATATAATAATAAACTTGATTTTTATTATATAGACTTGATCATTAAGAGCAACTCTCTTCAGTATAGTGATTTGACTCATTGTTCATTTAAAACTGTTCATGCAACTTTTCAGCAAGCCTCGTATTTTAACACCTTTCATTTTTTGCCTCATATAACTTTTTTTTTTGAACATTTTTATCACCTTGAGATTAAGTTTTGAATTGAGAGATTAAGTTTTAGATTGTTCTAATAAAAATTTGGTCACGGTTACATTTCTTTTTTCCCCTGTGTTACAGTGTAAACTCACCTGAGAGGAACAGTGACATCTGTAACAGGTTAACACCGGTTCCTGAAGGTACAGTGAAAGAAATCCCCTTAGTTACATGAAAATCACCCACTTATAAAGAGAGGTGTCATGTTCCAGGTGACTCTGGTGCCATAGAGTTATGCCTTGGCTTAATATATAAAAAAAAAAAATCATAACCAGGCTAAAAATATGCAGCCTGCCTCAATGAAGGCGATGAGGAGGAGGAGGAGGATGAGATATCCCTCCCGTCTTAAAAGCAGTCTTCCTCTATCATGCCGTCCCACTCTCCGATTGGTATAACAGGTAATTAGTGGTGTGTCATGGCCCTGGGGAGCGAAGGAACAAGGAAAAGGTGGGTGAGGAGAGAGACGGAGAGAGTGAGAGAGAGATTTCTGATTACCTGACAAGTTAGGGCTGGAAAGGCTACACTTAGCCCATTAAAGATTTTTTCTTCGGCATGACATTTGAGAGCAGCCGCGAAGCCGCGCGCCACCTTGCCATTTCCCTGTACACTGGGCATCCATTTAGGGACATGGATGGAGAGAGAGTGGGGTAGAGAGAGGAAGAGGGAGAGAGAGTGAGAGGCCACTGGGCCATCTCAGCGGCACAAATGGATTTCATTCACCAAGGTGAACTGTAGTACACTGATAAATGCACTTCCTTGAATGTCAGCAAATGTCACCCAAGAAGCCATTTGCCACCGCTTTAATAGCTTCCCCAGACTCACAGAGGGAGTGACAGAAAGTAAGAAGGTATGAGGTAAGATAAGGTAGATGATGAGTCACACGGAGCGAGAGAAAAACAAATGCACACATGCACGGCGAAACGACACAGGGATTAAGGCGGCGAGAAAGAGAACAGATGAGAACAAGGTTGGGCTATTGTCACTTCCACATGATTAAGCAATTAGCTATTTGAGATGCCTCCAACAAGGTAGTGCAACCAGACAGAAGTGGCTGTTTAGAACATAATCCCTCTCTTGCTTTCCTTCTCCTTCTCTCACCTTGCTGAACTCATTTCCACATCTGTGTGTGTCCGCCTTTTGCGGATCCTTCAACCTATAAATGCATTTACAGTGCGTCTCCATCTGCCGCCTGTTTGACTGACTTGCTCTGTGAACGTATACACACACACACACACACACACACTCAACCTTGTCTGTTCAAGCAGAAGTCGACATCATTAAGTGTAATGTGAGAAGTTGCGGGTTTGGTTGATGCCTCTGCTTCCTGAGAACTGTCACAAAAGGCCAGGGTGAACCAACACCTTTCCTTCTTTTTTAATATATGATTTGCTTTAAATGTATCAGTTAAACTCGGACAAAGCAAAGCATTTACAGACAGATTGGAGTCAAGAGATCTCACCCTTTGACCTGTTGCTTGAGGGCTAAGGAACAGCCGAACTGACAAATAAATGGCTCAGTTTTTTTTTTTTTTTGGCTTAATCCTGTTGCACTCATTTTACTTTTCCCTTCTTTATGAACCCTCCTTTTGTTTCTGTTCCCAACTTTTTCAGCGTTTCTGCGCCTGCATATGTGCTCAGTCTGCTTGAATTTGGTATTAACAAATATTGCGTTTGTGTGTGTTTGTGTGTAGGTCGTTCCAACTGCACGAGGACAACGCTGGCTGCAGCCAATCCTAATCCCCCATTCATTTCCACAAGCAGTTGCTAAGGTTACAAATTACCTTTGGTGCTGGTAAGTGGTTTCTTTTATGACACTGGACGCCCTAATCCTTTTACTGAATACATATTTCATTTAGGATTAGCACCACAACGGATACAGTTGTTCTTAGAATATTCCAACTCCAGCGCTCTGTTTTGTTCATGCTCATCAGGAACACCGCTTGCATATCAACGCCAGACTCCCCTTTAAAATAACTAAATAAATTAATAAATCGGCTCTTTTATTTTAGTCTGCTTCACTCGCTCTTGAACTAGAGTTGTGGGAAAGCCCGAGGGAAGTGAAACTCAATCAGGCAGGCAGTGTTAGGTAGGTTAAGGATGCAGCAGCTTCTATCTGGTAAACAATTGATTAAACCACATTATTCTCAGGTCCTTTTTCTTTTCTCTTCACAGATTCTAACAATAGAGACTGTTTATTTCCTTTAATCTCTCACTCATCTAACGGCTCTGAATGAAAAATAGGAAGCAACCTTTTTCCTTATTCGGGAACTTGATTTCACAATGACAAAAGCTTATGGATTTCAGATGATCATTGACCCTCTGATTGAATTTTATGGTGTGTGTGATCTGAGGCTGTCAGGTTGCATACTCTCTACCTCCCATTGCAACCAATGTGGAGATGGGATGTTCCCTCTCTTACTCCACCGACTCCGTGACCTGATATCTGCATCTGTGCCACCAACATGGTTTTTAAAACACATTTCCTAAAAACCTGTGCAAATTTGTCACGTTTGAGCCGGCACAGTCGGAGTCGACCGTCTTTCTGCTGAAAGTGTGAAGGGAGATGATCTTCGCCGACTGGAGTATCAGAATCAGAAGTACTTTACTGAGCCCCAAGGGGTACATTTGGAAAAGGCTATGTTACAGTTGCTTCTTCTAGAATAGAAAAATCACACTATAGATATATGTTAACAAAGATATACATATAAACACACATCTAATACAAATAAGACATGAGTAAGTAGAAATAAACTAAATTGGAGTTCTAAATAATCTAGCTTTATAGATAAATGAACATATATAAATAAAAATGAATGAAATAGAGTTGTAAAGATATGTGCCTTGTGCTACACTACAATTACAGCGTAGATAATAATGAGTAAACACAACCTTTATGATTAATACAGTCACCGAAGAAATAAAACAAAGTACTGGATTGTTGACTTGAATGCAAGAAACATAGGATTTATTAAATGCACATTTTAGACACAAGTGTGAATTCAAAGCATTTTGATTTTCACATAAACATCAAATAAGATACACAGTACAATACATTTAAATGATTAACTCTAGGGATGAAACAAATGAACTAATGTATTGTATTTAATGTAAGTAGTAATAGTAACTATGAATAAAAACATGGATTAATTGGATTATGGTGCTCACTAAAACATGCATGCTTTTTTTGACCTGGTTTCTGTGCAGCATAATTAAAAAAAGCTAAGGTGGGTGCTTATTGTATAAAAGCTATATAAACAAACTGTATTTCTAACGTTTCATGGTCACTTTTCTTTGTCTTTGTTTGGATCAGCTGTTTCCTCAGAAAAGATCATTTAAGTTCAACCTGCTGGAAATAAAAGGCTGGATAGTTTTGTTTTTTTCCCCCTGGATCTTGTCTGGACTTGAATGCTCTGACTCTCGCTATTAGTAGTTTGTTGTTTACTTGATGTGGAAATTAGAAAATGTATTTGAGGCAAAGTGGATTCCTCATCTACTTTGAAAATCAAGATGGGATTAAAGGACAGTGAGGATACTTTTTAACGCTCCTCTTCCTTCCATACTCCATCCTTTTTTTTATTTTAGTAAAAATATCTGTCAGACAGTATGAAAAACTCCATTACAAGTAAAAGTCCTACAATTAAAATCCCACTTCAGTAAAAATACATAAATAGGATCAGCGGTTAAATGCAAGTTAAATGACTTGTTATAGTTAAAAAATAAATGATAATAATGATAATAATAAAAATGTCCCCCGTGGCTGAATTAAAACATGATCTAGGTGGAGTGATATTTAATTACTTGATTTCGTATTGGGAAGTTTAGCCCATGGTTCCCAGTGTTAGAGTTGTGTCCCCCCCAAAAGTCACATGATGTAGCTGAGGGGTCATGACATCATTAATGGGACATGGAGGAAGAAGAGGGTAACTGCAACACTTTATATCTTACATTTACATTAGTAGATTCATCTACAATCAGACGAATAAAGTTGATCATTTATTGATCTCCAGAGGGGGGAATTCGGGTGTTGCAGCAGCCCGGCGAGTAAAGATAAAGAGAGAAGCTTCAAAAGATGAAAATGTAAAACTCTGTAATTAGACACAAAACTGCAAATAAAGACAGCATTAGTATTACATGTACAGTGCTCAACTTGTGTTGTACTTGTCTCAGCAAAGTGACATAGCGATGATGTTACTACAGCAAGTCATCAAGCTTGGAGTTGCCTGTATTTTTACATGTTAATTTATCATAATTATTATTTTTGAAATACTGGATTATTACACATCTTCGGGTCTCAATCAGTTTTTTAAATGACACCATCTGAGAGCTTTATAAGGAAATGGCCCTAAAAGTTGGCTAGACACAGCTTTTCATTTCAGGAGACACCAAAACGTTGGGGAACCTCTGATTTAATTTCTAACATTGTGTTGTATTTTATAGGTCGTATCACATTTTGTTTCAGGTCAAATCGTAATCTGAAAAGTTACCTTTAGCTCCTGCTGTCATATAAATGTTATGGAGTAGAAAAGTACAATATGTTGCTACGGAATTAGTTGTGGAGTACTCATTTTACGTTGCAGGATCTTCTCCACACATTAAGGCATGCGATGCAATCATCTAACGTGTGCCTGATGTTGTTTTTGCAGGAAAAAATAGAATTACTATTCCTCTTCTCCGTCTTGCCGGTTTCCTCTTGTTTTTCTCCCTCTCTCTTTCTTTTCGTCATCCTCCTCACCTGTCTCCTGTCCTCTCCTTCATGTTCTCTTCTCCTCCCCCTTCTCTCAGTGTGCACAAATAGCAGCAGCTGTCATTGAGCTCAGTTCATTTGGTCAAATTTTGATCTGAAAATTAACAAGTAAGTTCAGCTGTCATATACATGTAGTGGAGTACAAAAGTACAATATTTTGTGCATTGATTTCTATCTGTTTGTATTTGTTTTAACATATCCACACCTGAGGCAACCAAAAAAAGTCTCTTATGTGTGTCTGACATGTTTTTTGTGAAAAAATAACAACCACATTAAAATCCATATCATAGCACCTATTCTTCTCCGTCATTCAAAACGTCCAGATTATATGCTGATCTTTTTAATTTCACATGTTTAACTTCTGGACACTTTGCGCTGAGTATTCGACCGTGATTGGCTTCCAAACTACTTGTGATGTCAGAAATCCTGCTCTTAGGCCTGCCTCTTAAAATCTGATTACATGATTCTATACGTGAAACTCAAAAATTCAGCTGTAAGAACAAGAAGAAAGACACAGCTCTGACTGGAGGGAGACTTTCAGTGAGTAAGCACTGCAAATAAATATTTTAATCTCTTTAGCTAACTACCTGGTCAACTGGCCGAATTACTCACCGTTTTGATAATTGGCTGCCACTAACGGACTTACTGGCTGCCTGGATGACTGATGGGCATATTGACTGGCTGCCTGTCTGCCTGCCAAACTGACTGACTGGCTGACTATTGAGGCTTAGTCCTGCTATGTGGTGAGATCATCATCACTGGCAAGCACAACAAAAGACTGATGGGAAGAGGCTGTCAGCTTGTGTGTGTGTCTGCGTGTGTGTGCATGTGTGCGTGTTGTGTGTGTGTGTGTGTGTGTGTGTGTGTGTGTGGGGGGGGGGGGGGGGGGGGGGGGAGTGTGTGCAAGTGTGTGATGGCTTCATTTCTGTATCAACACAGTTCTCTCTGTGGATGAGTCAGTAGGCCAAGCCTGACCATCATCCTCTCTCATCTCTGTCTCTATCACGCGCACACACACTCGCAGGAAATCAAACCGTTCTCTCTGCACACACACGCACACACACACACACACACACAAAATGTGGGCTTTGGGGTGAAGTGGTGCTTAGAAGGAGTGAACTTGGGGTCAGGGTGGAGAGAGACAAGAGAGGGACAGATAACACTTCTGTTGGAGACACTATGTTTCATTTCCAGCCTCTCGGAGTGGCTGTTCCCGTCGAGCTAATCCTGCAGTTTTAAACCGTAACACCTACTCTCAACTATTCATAAACCCGCTCCGCATTTTTACAATCATATCATAGTTACAGACTTCCCCAAAGCTGACTGCCTTCTCTCGCCTTTTTGAGCGCGAGGCGTGGAATAAAGAGAGCAGCAGAAAGAGAGAAGTGACAGTAAGAGCGGAGCCCTTGTTAGGAAGGGACACATGGGGGAAGGGATTTAGCGTAACACCCAGCTGTCTACCTGTCTGTCTGATTGAGGGGAAAGTGGGGTTTTTCGGTGTAACACAGAGCCAAGCTGTTCTCCTCCGTGGCGGCTGAAAGAGCTTGTGTGCGCGCGCGTGTGTGTATGTGTTTCGCTCCTCAGTCTCAGGGGCGCCATGGTGAGGAGGAGATAGGCAGACAACCAAAATCTCTCCCTCGCTCTCTCCCTCTCTCTCTCCTGTCTCCAGTATAGATGTCTCTATATGGACACAGAGAGGGAGGGAGAGGATGAGAGACGCCGAGGGAAGGAAACAACAGAAAACAGGCCGCCATGCGTGCCAATGCGAAGCCTCGCCTCGCCTCTGTGTTTTTGTTTTTGTTTCCTGTCAGGTGAATCTGCTTTGAGGATATAAGACTTCTCCGTTCTTTCTTCATCTTCTTTCTCTCCATCCTGCGTCCCTCTTTTACCCTCTGCTGTACATCCTGTTGTCCTTCACTCCATCTATTCTTGCCCGAGCTAAAGCACAGGCCGAGTGAGTGTGTGAGTGAGTGAGTGAGTGGTAGTTTTGCCTCGGTTGCTTCTCGTTCGTATGTCGTCGTCCTCGGAGATGCCTGATCCAAAGGGGTCGTCCTCCCAGTGTGAAGCCATACTCCACACACTTGTTATGGTCGTTTCTGTGATGTAGCATAAAGGGGACTCAAACCCAGTATTGTTTTGTAACCCCTGAAATCACACGAGTCGTTTTGTCAAGAAGACCTTGGCTATTTTGTGGTAAATGAACACAAAATTGAGTTGCATGACACTTCCTCCAGCTGGTTGTAACAAGTCAGCATAAAGAAGATGTTATTGTGTCCTGGTTGTCCTCTTTAACTGTCTTAATTTAACAAAACAGCAAAGCACAAATTGTTACTACACTGTTTTCATATTACAACCATTTATCCCATAACTTTTTTAATTCAGTTGCAGTTGGTCTTAATTACTCCTGAAATATGCAAAGCCAGCGCATTAGTTTATAGTGGAGGAATCTGATTTTTCAGGACTTGAATTATGAAATATTACAGATTTATATACTTTATGTCATCTTAATGTGTGTGTTTCATGCAAATATAATGTCACACATAAATCCTAAATGTTCTAACCATGCATGCATCGTTTTCTGAGTTTGAAAAGCAAAAGTGACACCGGATTGGTTTTAAAACAAGTTTTATTGGGGGTTTTTTTGTTTTGTTTTGTTTATTAAAACAAAACACAAACAAACAAACAAAAACAATCTGTAACAAAACATGTATTTGCAGAAGCATTTGTAATAATCAGTGCTTAAATGTATATGCAAAAACAAGCTGTGAAGTGTAAGTTAAATGCTGCCACCTGCATAAAATAGAATACAATAGAAAATATAAGAAACCCAGTCTTTAATGATTAGTATTTCACTTGGTTTCTTGAAGGAGTAATCTACATCACACGATAGAGTCGTAATTTCCATAATGTAATTCTCATTGCATTATAGAGCAAAAGACAGTCCAGTGGTAAAAAGGCCTGAACAATGATGCAGTGCCAATTAAAATGGCGGATAACCCACCTGACCTGCAGGCAGTTATCCCTAATGAGATAATGATAATCTCTACTTTTAAAAAAAAAAGACCATTTATGTCTGTTTCCTTTCAATAACTTACATTAATACCATGCTGCTTAAATATGGCACATACTGTGGATTCATCCAAAGCTTTGATGCAGAGGTGCACAAGTGGTGTTTTTAGTTAATCATGTGGAAGTTCACCGACTAATGATGAAACATTTTTAAACACGAGGGCAAAGAATACAAGTGAAACCCTTCAATTCAATTAAAGGTGAAAAAAAAAAACAAAAAAAAAACAACAAGTTGCCCCTCGATTGCTTTGTGATAATTAATCTGCATATTTTAGCCTGTTCCTTTGCTACAACAACAGTCAAAAGCGTGAACATGAAACCGTGAAAAAAAAATAATAGAAGAAGAAGAAAAAAAGAAGAAGAAGAAGAAGAAGAAGAAGAAGAAGAAGAAGAAGAAGAAGAAGAAGCTGGATGAGCCTCAGCGGCCGTGAACACTCAGCCTCCATGTGAGGATATAAATAGGCACCAGACCTCACTGGTACACACACAAAAGGTTTTTCTCAGGGATGCAAAGTGCTAAACTCACCAGCGCCCAGTGACGTGGTGATACTGCTGGTTTTCCTGCCGGGGGAAGATTTAATAAACGCAGAAAAACAAACACGGTCTGTGCGGTGGCGGGGTTGCTGCGGGGTGAGGAGGACGGTGGCGCACACATACAGACAGACTGGACACATCCTCCTGTGGGAAGGAAGCAGAGTTGTGGGAAGAAGAAGAAGAAGAAAAAGCAACAAAAAAAAAGCAAACAGGAGCCACGGACAGGTCTCTTTAACCCCGCCGTGAACCCGCGACCTTACCTTCCGACGACTTCCCATTACCTCTGCACGACATTTAGCCCGCATACCGCAGAGCGCGCACGCACACGCAGCATTGTGTGGGGTTGTTTGGACGGGGGAGGGTGGTGTGGAGGGGGGGGGGCAGCGAGGGCGGCGGCGTGCTGTTCATGGAGGGGTCAGAAGAATGAAAACCACCGTGTTCACAGGGCAATTACACAAAAAAGAAAAAATGTGGATGGTGTGTGAAGCTTCAGTCAACTGGGAAAGAAAATACATCTTTCAGCCTGTGAAAAACAGGCATGTTGTCTGATATTAGACTGCACACACACACACACACACACACACACACACACACACACACACACACACACACACTCACTCACACACACATTTGACCTGTTTTGATTAGAGGATGAAAGATCACAAAAGAACAGATACAAAACAAAACATTAAAAACATGAAAATCTGTAAAACTAAATGTAATTCCTTGTTCATTATTTTAAAACAATACAACAGGAATGACGTATCACAGAGAATAAAACTATCATTATTTGTCTACTATAGTGGACTAAAGGAAAATATCAAAATAATTACTTAATTTCTCGCTAAATTTTTAAACAATACTCCCTCATGGCATTAGTATCTCATGTCAAAGCCACTACACTTACATCTAAGAAAATATTCTGAATGGGATTAAAAAAAACCCCATTTTGATTAACAGCAAAAAGTCAATAAAATAATGATGCATTTAATGACTCACGCCAGAGTTAATTAACATGTTGCTCGACCATTGTATTCAATCTTTACGAATGAGTTAATTGCTGTAAAGACTAATTGTGTCAACTGAAGACGCCCCCGAGGACAGGTCACTGTCTTACCGTCTTATTTGCCCACAATCGCGGGTGCTGGGTGCTGAGGGGGGCTGCAGCGCCCCCTGAAAGTGAGGCTATAACATACGCCGAATTTACGAGAGGGCCCGAATAGTTAAGAATTTGTCAGAAACAGCGCTTCACGCGGTTTTTAAAGTTTCTGCTGACTCGACAACTCACAAAATCGAGCGATTTAACAAGGGAGCCTGGGGAGTTTCTCTCCCCCCTCATCTCCCAGCTGGTCCTGTCTGTAGCAGATGTGGCTGCTTGGACTCAAACTGTAATAAATAATTGTTAGTGACGATATACATGTTATCCTGACCGTGCAGATAAGTGCAAAAAAGAAAAGGAAAAAAAAAACATGATTGTAGCGCACCATTGCACTATGACGTCATTAAAGCCACTGACCCCTCAGCACCCCCAACTGTGACTGCCTGGTGTGTCCTCTATTGCGAAACATTAGTCACTATTTCTGCGCTTTTAGATATTTTATAGATGTTTTCCTCTCTCGGATGGTAAAATAGAACAGGTTAACCGTGTGGAAAGGTCATAGAAGAATACATGGAGCGGCCACCAGAGACACGACGGAGGGCAGACCCGCACAACTACAGCTGCCACGCATGAATGTTTGATAAGCAGGCGGGATAATGGCTCCTTAAATCAGTCAAACATAAACATCTCTATCACGCTCTGACATCTGCCATCCAGGGCTAATAAACCCCGGGGCTGAATAATGAATGAACCAATACGATGATGCAGCTGAAACACGGATATAGGTCAAGTTTGTTTTATGCTTATATGGTGAATTTGGTCCGAGCGTCGCTTTTCTCCTTTGGATCTGCCCGCGTTGTAGCTGGACGTGGCAGGTTTACACGCAGGCTTCAGTGGTTTCAGCAGTGTGTGTATGAGCCCCATGTGTATAAAAACATTATGGTTTCAGTGGCAGGGAGTGGGTGTGCGTGGTGAGCGTATCTAACTCGATACAAACTACTGATGCTGGGAGCCAAAGCGGCTGGATGTGCTGCAAAAACACCTCACCACAGAGCGATCAGGAAACAGTAATATTTTAATCATCCTGCACGAGGAGATTAAAGTGTGGAAGTATGAACCGACGCGTCTGGCTCGCTGAACAGAAATCTAAAAATGGCACCACAGACTTCTTTCTTCTGTCAAATCAAGTGACAGCTTTTGTTGGATTATTGAACGAGGACTTTCCCAAAAACAAAGTGCTTTACAATAACATAACATAAATATTTGTTAACGACCGAAACAACCAACAAAATGTAACTTTACCTGAGACAGATGATTGATCATCCCCCAGGCTGCTCGGGTCGGACATCTTTCTCCACTAAGTTGCATTTTGTCGCCTAATACTTATTTCGACATATTGATTAAATGTCGATGAATTATCAGGGATTAATGACAGATGTGATGAATGGTTACAAATACGAAAATAATAATAATATTAATAATAATAATAAAACCTGTTATTAACCATTATTATTATTACTTTCATTATCGTTATTATTAATTCTTTCTTTTATCATCAATATTATTTTACAGCATTATTATCCCTCAAAATCAAACAGTCTATTAGAAGCTGTCAAGGCATGATTCATCTTTTGGCCTATCTTTCTTCTGATTCCTGTTTTCATTCATTAAAACCACCCAAACAGCAGCCCACAGTGTCGCGTGGGTCAAACTGCTGTTGACTTGTTGCACCTTCCCTCTCCTCTCCTTACACCTGTGCATCAGCTCAGCTCAGCCTCACTCCTCCCTCCCTGCTCTCTCTCCTCCCTCCCTCCCTTCCCCCCTGCTCCCCCAGACGTCCGCTATTGATCCGTGGAGACGCGTGACATAAATCAGATTGGATGGGTGCTGCTCACCCGCGAGTAACCGGCTCCTCGGCCGCCGCCGCATCCCTCCGTTATTATCCTGTAAGATAATATCTGCCACAGGACGGCGTAGCTCACCTCTGATTGGCTCTTGAGTCGAAGCCGCTGTGACGTATGGCTCGTCTGGAAAACGCACCTTAGATGATGCAAAACAGCCAATGATGAGCTCACCTGCGCCAATCGGTTGCCTAGCAACCACGTTACGTAGCTAGTATTCGAAAAATCGGCAAAATACTAATATTATATTTTATTTTATTTTTTTTGGACGGTTTTATGAAAGCAGCGATCCGACACGCTGCCTCCTATAGATGTTAAATAATGTTAGCACTTTATTCAGAGGATGTATTTTATACATATTTTACATTACATATATTTTTTGCATTTGGTAGCCTATCGTGTTTCAGACGGTACAATAAGAGGCCGTTCAGGTGGATGTTTAGCCTGAAAAAACCGAGCACCAAACCAACCCTGACAGGTTTTCGGGTCTCCCAAAGGAATAACAGCACAAACATATGAATCTGAAGTCTAAGGCAATTTAATGGGGAGATCGTATGTGGAAAGAGAAGATGGATACGTAATACTTCTTGTGCGGATATTAGCTGATCACCTCTGTTATCTAGTGAATAATCACTTTGTCCTGCAAATGTCGCTCAACATCATCGGCTACACAGAGACACATACCAAATCCTGCCTTCAAACTCATTTCATATTTTTGTCTTGTGAAATTTCTTCTTTCTTCTTCTTTTTTTTTTAAACAAATTATGCTTTTAAAAAATAATGGGGAGATGTTTCTAGCGCTCCCAGTGACACCTATATATTCAAACAATTTGAAAACAAAACATACAGAGGATTCATATTTGTATCAAAAAGTCTCTTAAAGGTGCACTGTGTGTTTTTGTTATGGTGAAACTCTCAAATCTTCATTGACTGATGTTCATGCTTTCACAAACTAAACGAACAAACTCTCTTCGTTTTCACGACTGAATGAACAAAATGACCTTAAACGACCACACAGTTTCGTACTGTTTTACTTTGTTTATACTTTATTGAGCTATATATTTATATATATAAAAAAGTTTGGGTGACCTTTACTCTGCAAATAGCTTATTCGTGCAGTTATGGAAATAACAAATATAATAAACTGAGTTTGTATTACTATCTCACCAATATCATAAATACTTATTTTCAGAGTTTTGAATTTCTTTTCCAGAAAACTAAAGTAAAGTTGAAAATAACACCAGGTTGACGAAAGGTGTTCTGGGACTTTTTTTTTTTCTCGGTTCAAGGCTTCTTGTGGTCATTTTACATTAACTTTCACAGAAGCCTGGAACTGTCAGGAGAACAGGTTTTTTGTAGCTCATTAAAGTGGCCACATCCGATTCAAAGTAATATCCTTGAGGTGTTGTCCGGGTGGCAGAGTGACTTAATTAATCTCATCAAATCTCCACAAACTAAATGTTACTGCAGACTAAAATAAAAAGAAGTTGTGAGACAGTGATGATGAGAGTATATAAGTAAAACGCCTCACAATAACTATGAACTGCTGCTGTGAGGAACTGTGCGAATTGTCCGGCCAGCCTTTGTGCTCAACTATTCTCCCTCTCTCTCTCTGACACGCTGCCTTTCCTGTTCGCTGCGTGCACGAATTGTTCTCCCGAACAATGATCCGAGCCGAGCAGGGCCGGCGATCCCATGCGCACTGAGCGGATATGACATGGCCCACCTCTTTTACACTTCTTGCCCGTCTCAAACTTGACTTGGGGGTAAACGGGCAATCGAGTGGAGTAATGTCAAAAGCTGCAGTCAAGGAGGGAGAGAGAAGGAGAGAGAGAGAAGGAGAGAGAGAGAGAGAGAGAGAGAGAGAGAGAGAGAGAGAGAGGCTGTGACGTCGGTTTCGTGCCACGCCAAAACACCGCAACAAACAAAATGTGAGACAATGACAGGATCGTGTGTGACGCGGTGACTGTAACCTTCACACACACACGCACACACACACTAAAGATAGGGGGATGGGGGCAAGATGACTCGATATGGATCTATAGATCACACACATCCGTCGATCCGAAAATATAGCTTTAATGGAAGTGTTTACCGGCTGACAGTGATAGAGGCTGCTCGTGTTGTGGGCTAAATGCTTGTGGCAAACAGACACTGCAGGTGTCAACACGCTCTGACTGCAGCAGCTGTGTGTGTGAGTGTGTGTGTGTGTTTGTGTGTGTGTGTATGACCGAATCATGTAGCAGAAAAGTCCAGCAGCTACAGTTTGATGTGTGCATGTAAAATGTTGAATGTAGTTATTGTAGACTGTCAAAAATAAACTGCAGAAAAGCTCATTTCAAAGTGTTCAACTGTTTTTTTAAAGGTGCACTTTGTAGTTTTGGGGAAGAATCAGAAGAGAACCAAATAATCTCCATAATCAAACTCATGGCTGGATGAACAAACTTCAAATGACAACACAGTTTCATACTTATTCTCTTTCTTTATATGTGGCGGACCCTGCCACCTTTCTGGCTTCAATCAGTGTTCTGGGGGTCTTATTTTCCTCTGAGAACAGCTTGTTTATTCACTTATGGATTAGATAAATATTTCAGAATTTGTGTTATGACCTCATTAATATTGTGAATGTTAAAATTCTGAGTTTGAATTTCTTCTCCAAAACTCCACAGTGCCCCTTCAAGCTGTTCAATCTAGAAAGTTATATTCTATTTTAACTGAACAGAATCTGTCAGATAAATAGACTAAAACTGTTTCATTCCCTTTTAAAATGTAGCCGTAATGAAGTATAAAGTAGAAGTTACTCAGAATTGTACCTGAACACCTAACACAAGCTTACCTGAGAGCATTTAATACTTTCTGACATCTTTAATCTTTATTTTTAAACATACCGGTGTGTCTGCCGGAAGAAGCGTGCAGACAGTTTACCTGAGCAAAAGCAGCCGTGCTACATTATAAGGAATACGAGAAGTTAGTCTTGTATTCAAATATGTACTTATAACAGAAGTATTAACAGCAGAATGTGCCAAAAGTAAAAACACATTATGCAGAATCCTTCTTTTCAGTGTGTTTTGTTTCCTATAAAATACTTTCAGAATATTACCTCTGATGCAACAACATATAGACCAGAGAGCATTTTCATTACGGTTGAGGTGAATATTAATATTAATATTCTAACTTTATTAAGGCCTACTTGAATGGTTTTAAATTATATAATACTTTTAGCTGATAATGTGTCAATGTCTGCTAATTAATGTAGTGTGGTCAAAACTACTTTATTTCTCTGAAATGTAGTAGGATGGAAATATAAAGTAAATGTACTTAGTTACTTTCTCCTGGCATAGTGAGTTTATACAAGGATGGAACCATTTAATCTCTCATGATATCATAATCTTTATTTTAGATGTATAGGCTGGAAGAAGCTTTTTACACAATTTACTTTTTTAAAAGCAGCTTTGCTACTTTTGAAAAATACTCAGTTTCAAGTCAAAGTATCGCATCCAAAGTTGTAGGGCCGACTTAAATCAAGTCAGGGAGTAGTATCAGCAAAATGGTTGTTATGAAAATATAAATTTTGATGCATTAAAGGAGCATTTACAGAATTTTTGGTTGATGTTAAGTGAATTAAAAGTTACAACTTTAAACGAGCTGTACTATTATAACATCTTATGATAAAGACATTTTGTATGTAAAATATTCAGCTACAAGTTTTTAGCTGTAGCTCTCAGATACAGGTAATCTAAAACGTAGTCAGATACAAGTAGATATCTCAATTTGTAAGTAGTGTACTTGAGTAAATGTACTTAGTTACTTTCCACAGAACACTTTATAGAAGCCATTGTTTATAAACGGCACATTTCTAGATAATTAAAGTTTTGTTAATAGTTATGTGCGCGTTTGACAATTAAATGCTTTATAAATCACGTATTAAATGCTCAGAAGCATCAGGTGCAACTTTATTTATGATTTATAAAGCATTTAATTCGTCGTTAACAGTCAAACTAAAGTTTAATTTGCTAAAAATGACCATGCCGAATGATGTTTGCCGCGCTCTCCACCACAGCTGCACAGTTTGTCTTGTGTCTGTGTGTCAGCGGGCTGCTTTCATCCACACACAGCCTCGTAATCTCCTCCACCGTATCACTCGCTTTAAATAAGCGGCTATTTCACTGCTAAAATGTTAAAATGAAAAGGGTCAGGTGTGGAGCACGTGGCCAGCCCAGCAGCGTCTGAACCCGGCGCTAAAAGCGACTGCATGGCCAAAGAGTTGCGCGGCCCCGGCTTGTATGCATGCGGTATGTGGGCTCCGCAGCTCCCACATTAGTGGGCTCGGAGAGCGATATGTCAGCCGGAGTAATTACGGCTTGTCAGCCCCTGTGACACCGGGCTTAAGGGCCATCTCCACAGCTCCTATCTGCATCTAAAGAGCCGGGGCGCTTAATCAGCCTTGACAGTCGAGTCCAAAACAGTCACATCTTCCTGCAGAAGTTCTGTCATCATTTTGGGGCTGACGTAAACTGCGGTCATCATGTCAGCCCTCTGGAGGCCCCGAGTGCACTTTTTTTCTTTTCTTTTTTTTTTTTTTTTAGGCCTACACATGCAGATGAACGATAAGTTACACAACGATTTTTCAAGGGGCTGGAAATAAACCGAAGCTGGGGATGTGGAGGAAGTCACTGGGGGAATGGAAGGAAGGTGAGCATCATATGTAAAGCTCGGGGCGATACATCTGATACGCGCCCGTTATATATTTACCGCCTCCGTCTCTAAAATGAGCCATCTACCTGGAAGAGTGAGCAGACGGCCTCCCCCGGCGCTGCTGCTGCTGCCGCTGTGGCTCTTTAACGCGCGGGGACCAGGTTAAAGTGACGATATGAGGAGATGCGCAGGAAGAAAGAGGCTGGATGAGGGGTTGAGAAAGAGTTTTCACATATCAAGGACATGAAACCCTGTCACTGGGGGTAGAAAGAGCCAAGGGACGTGCGTGTATGGGTAGATTTATACTGGCAATGGTAAATCCCATAAAGGTACAACAAAATAAAAGAATTCGGATGAAAAAAATCACAACCAGTCAAGATAAAAGGCTAATAAAATATCCAAAAGGGCAGGGACGTAACATGAAAATGAATTCAAAAGGGCCATCAAGTAAGGAACCCAATTCTGATTTTACTTTCAGGCCCCTCCCAAAATTTTGGTGGAAGCCACCTGTTTCGGAAATGGCGAGGAGCGGGGAGGGAGCGAGCAGACGAGCCTAATTGATTTTTAAGTGGTGTCTCTGTGGGTTAGAGGAGTAAGAGGGGAGTCCACTTCAGGGATCCGCCAAACTCCTCCAGTTTGTACCTGAATTGAGGGGCAGTGATGTGTTGCTGATGCGGCTCAACAAGCCACACTGGGGGCCAGCCGAGAGGGCGGACGGACGGAGGGGCCCGTGCAGCTCCGGTGGGTGGGGGTGGGTGAGGTGGATGGAGGGTGATTATAAATGAACTTACTTCTGCAGAGGCAATAAGCTGACACGTCAAGCCTCATTCAGCAAACAATGGAAGACGTGTCGGGTCTGCGATACGGGCACGCAGACACAAAACTCACTCTTCTGATCACATCGTTGGTGATGATCAGACACCAAAGCTGGAAAAACACAATTTCACTCCATAGTCTGTTCATTATAAATGTGTTATTGTGCCAGTCTTAATCAGATCTCCTGGGCTGCCATCATCACATTCCTATATAGATAGGCTATATGCACCACCCACTTTCATTCTTCACACACACCGACACACACACACACACACACAGGCGTGCATGCATCATGGAGCCCAGACCTGCAGAGAAAAAGCAACGCTCCCTGAGTGAGCGGAAGAAAAAAAGGGGGGAGAGAGGGAGGCCGGCTGCTCGCAGCTCCACTCTTCCAGGGTCTCACACACAAGATCCGGGCGCACGGCTCCATTGAGTACGAGGAGGCTTTTGCATGGAGGTTCATTAGAAGTAACGAGTTGACACAAGGTAAATCTTAATGTTGAGGCGCCTTTCTCTACCGGCCCGGGGAGGAGCCCTCATTAACTGTCGCTAACAACCCGTGTAAATACACTGATTGGACAGCTCCGATACAAGCTCCCAGCCCTGCCAGGAAGTCCCCCTAATGAGACCACACAATAAAAACAATAAAAGAAAGAAAGGAGGGAGAAGGAGAGAGACAGAGGGAGAGACAGAGAGAGGGAGAGGTGTTAAAAAAAAACTTTTTGTAAGAAGCTTTACTATTAAATGTGGCGCCATATTTACAGATCATGACCAAAAAATAAAAAGAATCACAGAAAATTGTGCGTTTGTTTAGTCGTCACGTTTGTCTGTTACTTTCATTACAAATTTGGCATTGTTGTGTTTGAGGGTTGACCTACCGCACCTGTGAAGTACTAAGCTGGCAACGGTCTACCTAATTATTTCGGCGCTTGAGCCCAATCAATCAATTAAATCAATAAAACATGTCGCGCGAAATTTTAGGTTTTTAAAGGGAATAGTGAAATAAAATCGCCACAGCAGCAGAGCGCAGGTTTTATTTGAGAGCAGGAGAGGATGCACTGCAAAAAATATCTAAAAACACTTCAATCCTTTTTTTTTTTTTTTTTAGCACATTTTCTCCACAAACGCGGGGAAACTCTGCCGGTGCCAAAAAGGCGATTCCACGCATTTTACGCGTTGCAGAACAATTGCTGAAACAAATGAACGCATGTTAACACAAAACCAGAACATGGCTTATTAACGTTTCTACAGCACGGTTAAGAGAACTGCACTGATTTAAATTCGCTGTGAAAAGAGTCGTGATGGAAACAGATGGAATGATTACATCCCACTGCCAGATGTGTCTCACAAGAAGCGCAGTCTGTGTTTTTTCAAAAACTCAATGTGGCGCTAAACGACTCGTACATATTGATACTTTTTACAGTGTACACACAGTGCAGAGTCTCCGCACCCTGACATGGACAACGTGGGACGGAGGGGATTGTGCGCCCCGTCCCGACAGCGTCACACATCTGCTCTGCAGAGGCGCAGATCTGCCCGGTGCTCCGCGGATAAAAAAAGAAAAGGCAAATGCGCCAAAATTAAAACGGACTTCCGAGATCTAAAATAAGAAATATGTGAGAAGGTTATTACCTCGTTATAAAACTAAAAAGGCCCGTATCTTTTCATGAATATTAATTTTTTTAAAGTTACCGAACATTTAAATCATTCGTAGTTTTTCGAACATCATTGGCAACATCGTGGACGGAAAAACGGCGGTGTTCGGACAGGACTTACAGGGACAGCGGCTGCACCTCCATCCTGATCTTTGGACGAACTGACCGGTGAAATAGCGGGGAACCGGTGTCGCGTCCAGTCCGGAGCTCGGACGGTGACAGTCGGTGGACTGGAGCCTGCGAACAGTTCTACAGAGGACGAAGAAGAGCAAGGACACAAACAAGAGCGAGAAGAAGAAAAAGGTAATTCCTGGTGAAAAAAAAAATAATAATAATAATTTAATTAAAAAAACACACCTGCATCCTATCCTTTCCACATCATTTAAAATAAAATGTCTTTAAATTTCTCGACATTTTAAAGATGATTAAAAGTTTGGAAATAAACGAGCGCGCGCAATACAGACAGGCATCAGAGTGAGAGAGGCATAACGAAAAAATTAAACGCCTGACTTTTTCTTTTTTTTTTCTTGAACGTACCCGTCATCGCTCCAAACTGTCGTCCTCTGTTTTTTTTTTTTTTTTCTTTTCTTTTTTTGTTGAGATGAATCCAGGATGGAGCAGCAGCCACATGAGCTTCTCTCCTGTCTTTGCCAGGGAGGGGTGTGCTGTCTTTTTCTGGCCAGCCTCTGCCAAACCGGGGTCAACGAGGGAGCAGTGAAAAAAAATAAAAAAAATAAAAAAAAAACAAGAACACCCTTTCTTTGGTGCCTTCTTTCGCTTTCCCCCTTACCTTTTACAGTCAACACCTTTTTCTTTCTTTCTCTCCTCAGGTCCCCCTTCTCTCTCTCCCTCTGTCTCTCTCTCTCTCTTCCTCTCTCTCTCTCTCTCTCTCTCTCTCTCTCTCTCTCTCCCTCGTACATGACGTAACGTCAGCTTTGTTTATTTGCTGCCCTTATTGGAACAGAAAATAACTCACTAATTGGCAATTAACCAGTAACGTAACTCCAAAACGCATTTTAGATTTTTGTTGCGCTGAACTTTCGGAACGGAGTTGGATTTCCTAAAACGACGAAAACTAACTTTTTAATTCACACGAAAGTTTTGGAACACAGTTCGACAAAGCGCCTTACAATCAATCAATCAATCAATCAATCAATCAATCAATCAATCAATCAATCAATCAATCAATCGGCAGGACGGGATGAGAGGTTTGTCGGTGCAAAGCCTCCGTCTGCTCGGCCGACGTGTTATCGGTGTTTTTAGCGCGCTGAGTGCTGTTTGTGTTGTCGTGTCTGGAGATTTAGGCTGTAAGTAAACGGAGAAGACGGTTAAATGCTCGCAGTGCATTCAGAGCTCTCCGTCCCCCGCTGCTCGGAACATTCAGCGAGCCCCCGGATAAACACACAATTAGGGCAGGTGAATAAACTTGTTTGGGGGGTGTTAATTACATGCTTAACGTAAACAAAAGCCATGTAAAAGAATGTGAATTACCAGTGGCTCTTTCCCCCTCAATCCCCATTCAGGTTTTACATTTCACCTCTAGTCTCTTCGAGGAGTGATTTCCGAATTGCCTGCGAGGGGCTCCTCCCAAACAAGGCTCCCTCCAAAACATAATGCTGGATAATACCTGCAGCCTCGTCCTGAATGGTGATCGCCTAAATTGATGCGCCAGGTAAGGAGGCTTTGCATATTCGGAGGAGAGCTGCTAAGCCTGCACTCTCAACTTAATGCCGGGGTCTAGATAGAGAGAGAGAGAGAGAGAGAGAGAGAGAGGGAGGGAGGGAGGGAGGGAGAGAGAAGAGGGGAGAGGGGGGTGGTGGTAGGCTAGGAGGTTAGTTTTAACACCAGCATGAAAATACCAGCCTTTACTTCCAGTCCACAGAGCTTTCCAACGGGACCAATTCAAGTGCCACTTGGAATTAGTTCTCCTGAGGTTCGTATCGCAGCGCAGCGGACAGGTTTGATCCCATATACACCCCCCTCAACTCCCTCACATGCGCGCGCACGCACACACTCCCAAAAGAAAAACGCCTGACCCCGCAACAAGATCATCACAAGCCGTGCTCTGCATCACATCAACGCAACCTACAGGCGCTTGAACAACACGCACATGCAGGAATTAAAAGTACCCCGAAAAAACGCCGGTGCGTAAAAGCGCGCAAACGTGCGTAATATGCACGCTCGCTCATGCAGTTACTAATGTATACGCCGGCTAAGGTGCAACGGTGAACAGGAACAGGTGACCACACATGCATGTCCAGCTGGTTTTACTCACTGTCCCTCCACGCTTGAAGTCGGTGGTCTATCTGGCCAGCGCCGGAGAATGTGTAAATCTGAGAGAGGGAAGGAAAAGTTTTGAATTCCTGAATGATTTTGTAGAAAGGCGGCTTAGGATCATTATGTCAGCTTTATTGAGGGCGGATTAAGCGGAGTCTAGATGCTACGCCTTGTACACGGCCCTTTCACAATGTGAGCACTGTTCGTGTTAGAGTGAACTCACACTATTTTAACACCCTATAAGCCCTGTCTAAATATGAAGCCGTTTTAGCCATAAACATGAAAATCACACCGCCGTGGCTACTGCTATAAGCCGAGTCCTGTGACTGGATGTGGACATTGATCTTGTCCTTACCACTAGATCAAATACATGAAAACTACTTTTATGTCCCCAAGGAGCTTTCATGTTTCCATTTGATTGTAATTCCAATACTAGTGGTATTATTCAGAGGTCAGGACTATCACAGAGACCCGTGTTAAACTGGTGGCATTAAAGGGCGACGCCATTGGCAAATTAGTTTTCGAACTGAAACGCCATGACCTTTGTTTAATCAACACAACGCTGCGCATCGATATTCATTTGGAACAATAAATTCTGTTGGCCGAGGAGGAGGCAGCGGGCAAGGGGCCAGGGCTGCGCCCAGCGTCCCGGAGGCGAGGCCGGGGACAGCAGGAGGGGGAGCGCGGCATCACACCGCAGCTACACCCGGACCAGCACCCACCAAACACAAAGTGACCACACAGCAGCCGACCCGAGGAAAGTCACGCTCGGACGGCGTCAGAAAAATTGCCAACGTGCAATTTTTTTAAATGCATCGACGGGTCCGGGGTCAGAAGCCAGAAGATTATAGGACTGTGTCAAAATGTGATCTTTTAGAAAACAGGAAAATGGAAAGTGATAACATATATGAAAAGGGAAAAAAAAACAAAAAACGTAGCAGACCCTGACGCCTTCCTATCTCTTGCACGGAAATGAATGGACTGATTAAAAAAAAAAAGAAAAGATTAAAAAAAGTAGCTACTACAAGAAAAAATTGTACGAGAATGATGTGCAAATTGACTCGCTTCAATTCAAAACGTGTATTCCGGAGTTGCAGTCATTGGTTGTCCATTTGTCACCCTTTTAAAGCTCCCTCTGCCTCCCTCCCTCCCTCCCCGTCTCTGCTAAGCATCTCTAGTCTACATATCTTCTTTAGCTTTAACGAGCCTCGTTAAGATCGCAATAATATTCCACCCTCTAATTGCTCATTCCATTCAGCAGATAGGCGAGCATTGGCTTGTGCCTGATGCGCGCGGTGCGGTGGGAGGGTTGCTGTGGAGATCGGAGACTCTGATAACCCCCCATGCGTGCTGCACAAGTGGTGAAAGCCTCGCGCTACGTACTGGCTAATGATTGGCACGCTTGACAGTGATTGGCAGGGCTGCCATGACAACGCTACAACGACACCAAGAAGACCAATAGAAAAGGGAAACAAAATGTTTCAATGCTACACTCAACGGCGGATTTAGGGGGGAGATATTATGAGGCTGGTGTCATTAGGCGATAGCCATTGAATCATTCAATCTTTTTACTTGCCGTGTTTTTTCGGTTTTTCCCTTTTCTCGATAATTTTCTTTCTCTCTCAGGTCATTTCCATGGTTTTCAGATCCCCCTTAGAGCTTTATCCCTCCCATTTCTTCCTGCCAAACTTCGCTGATCGCCCTCTGCTCCTGGCGAACAGCGCTCCCACCACCAGGTCTCCAGAAGACTTGTCCATGTTTCAACTACCGACCCTCAACTTCTCCCCGGAGCAGGTGGCGAGCGTCTGCGAGACGCTGGAGGAGACCGGGGACATCGAACGGCTGGGCCGCTTCCTCTGGTCCCTGCCTGTGGCTCCGGGAGCGTGCGAGGCGATCAACAAGCACGAGTCCATCCTGCGCGCCCGGGCCGTGGTGGCGTTCCACACGGGGAATTTCAGAGACCTTTACCACATCCTAGAGAACCACAAGTTCACCAAGGACTCGCACGGCAAACTGCAGGCCATGTGGCTGGAAGCGCACTACCAGGAGGCCGAGAAGCTCCGCGGTCGTCCCCTCGGACCGGTCGATAAGTACCGGGTGCGGAAGAAGTTTCCGTTGCCTCGGACCATCTGGGACGGCGAGCAGAAGACGCACTGTTTCAAAGAGCGGACACGGAGCCTGCTGCGGGAGTGGTACCTACAGGACCCATATCCAAATCCCAGCAAGAAAAGGGAACTGGCTCAAGCCACTGGACTCACTCCCACACAGGTCGGAAACTGGTTTAAAAACCGGAGGCAACGAGACAGAGCCGCAGCGGCCAAAAACAGGTTGGTGATTTATGTCCCGCTCGAAAAACACGAGAATGTTTAGAAGTTTTCCATGAAACACGCAAATGTAGAGGGAAAGAAGAGGTTTGATTAAAAACTGTAGTTGTGTTTCACGGACGGAGGCTGTCTCGGAAAAAGACGAGTGTGTCTGGCAGGGGGAGGGAGCAGGCTGCGGCGACATTTTTGTTATGAAGTGAAAACAGAATGAACATCGAAAAGACCTCAGAAGCTGCTGTAAATATCTAAAAATATCGCTTTTAGAAATTATAAGACTTATTTTGTAATCATTTATAGGAGCTGCTTGGAACACTGCCGGCTGGTGTGTGTATTTTATTTTGAAGGGATTTCGAACAAAAATACAGAATTACCAGATTGTGAAAAACACAACTAATGTTTAATTCTAGTTTTCTGCTGAAATGAGATGAATTAAATGATAATATTACAATCATGAACCGGATTGCTGTTAAACTGAAGGGGCGATTATTTTATATTTATGTTATTTTTTTTTAATTAAACAGAAAACAGCTTGTTTATGTATTTTTTTTTCCGTAAAAGAGGAATAAATCCCCAAAACAGCTCCAATTAAATATCTACACATCACTTCACCTCGCACATTTACAGCATCGCCACTAATTCTGTAATTAAACTATAAACAGCTTTAGGTATTAATTTTAATCAGTTAAACGTAAGAAAATAAAAGCACAGGACGAGTCTTAAAATCTATACAGACTAAACTGTATCCAACCAATGACTGCGTTTTTTTTTAAATACACCTAAAATTGTCACGTTTTTACAAATAATTTTAGAAACACTTTTCACGCTTCTTCCATAAAAAAGCTGGTGTGATGATTTTTTTTTGAAGCTACAGCAGCGTGCAGCAGCTCCACGAATCCTGCACCGGTTTATCATTCTAACATCACATGTTACTCATCACTGTGGCACAGAGATCATCTCGGAGGATAATGGAGATATTATCGATATTACTGGACTAAAGATACATTTAAAAAAATAATAATAATACAAAAAAAACGAGCACGCGTATTAAAAAAAATAAATCGTGTGTGGACTGTACAGTGGGCTGTGTTCATAACATTAAGTGTGGTATCACTCCAGCGAAATGCTGTAATTGATTAGAAAATACCTCGGAGGACGACTAAGCCATATGAACCCTATTCTAATCTTTCTGCTAAATGAAGAGATATATTTCCAGGCTGACATTATCCTGCCGCGGTGCGGTTATTATCATGAGTGGATTGGAGATAAACATTTAGGATGATTGGAGTAACCTGGATCTCCACGTCACTCATTCACAACACGTCCACTTCCACCAGACTGAAATACATCTGTGGCACAGCCTCGTGACATTTTGCAATTGGACAAAGGCCTAAATAGACATACATATATATATATATTATTTGTATTTTTTATTTTTTGCATCATATTGTTTGTCCAGGACGCTGCAGAGAGCAACGGGGGGCTCTGTGAGATAAACGTGCCAGCCATTAGGAGGAATAGTAAATGCAGATCACATGCACTTAAAAATGAAACAAGCCACAAAGTGTTGTTGTTGTAAAGACTTCCATCAAACTGCTTTTATATATATATATATATACATATATATATATATATATATATATATATAAGAGAACACACACACACACACACACACACACACACAAACCGAGCTGGATTTACAGATTATATTCTTCTCCCTGCGATGTGACACGACATTTAAATCCCAGACGCGCGTTGCCTACTTTTTTCCTGCAGGAATTAAATATATATATATATATATATATATATATATATATATATATATATATATATATATATATATATATATAAACCAAACACACACACACACACACACACACACACACACATACACACAAAAAAAGGAGAGCCCATCACATTTCTCCCAACATTTGGTAGTCTAAATAGCGCTGTGTTTTGTCCCCCTGAAAAGCTGGGCTATTTGATAAAAGCATGCATGCATGGCTGGGGCCGGCAGGGGGAAAGAAAAGGCGAGTTTGAACCCCTATTTTGCAGGAGGAGGAGGGGAAAGGGGGACATTCTCAGGTCTAATTGCCATTTCGCTCATTTTTTTTTCTTCTTCTTCTAAACCCCCTCCTCCTCCTCCTCCTCCTCCTCCTCTCTCCCCTCTCCTCGCTTCTTTTCTTCTCCCAGGCTCCAGCACCAAGCAATAGGACCGAGCGGTATGAGGTCCCTCTCGGAGGC
This sequence comes from Sparus aurata, assembly GCF_900880675.1. Lineage (NCBI taxonomy): Eukaryota > Metazoa > Chordata > Actinopteri > Spariformes > Sparidae > Sparus > Sparus aurata. Next base: position 20,529,164 of record NC_044201.1, on the reverse strand, counting down.
CGGTCTCACCCCTCACAGCTCGGCGGAGTCGCCTTCGACCGCGGCCAGTCCCACCACCAGCGTTTCCAGTATGACAGAGAGAGTTGATACCGGGACGTCTATCCTGTCCGTCACATCCAGTGACTCGGAGTGCGATGTATGATACGGAGGGGAGGAGAAAAAAAAGAGAAACACACAAAAACAAACAAAAAGAGAAATATTTACAGGGAAAATGGACCTGAGAGGAAGAGAGAAAAAAAAGACTTATGAAATATCTCGGATGAAAAAAAGGACCGATTGATATAAATATTAAAATAAAAAAGAGATAAAAGCACGTCGTTTTTTTTTTTTTTTATTAAAAGCGCTTTCAAAGGACCCACGCCTCCCCTTTCCTCTCCATACCCCCACACCACCACCACCACCACCACCACCGCCGCCACCAACACACCACCACCACCACTACTACTAGACTACTTGCATGATGTCTTACTTTTTATTTTTTATTTTGTAATCAGGGGAAAACGAAAAAAAAAAAAAAAATCCTGAGTGCAAGATTTTCTCCATCAGGAACATCGATCAGAGGGAATAAACACAGATCGTCTCGGTTGTCTTCGTCGCTTTTTCTTTCCTTTTTTCCCCCCTCGCCCTCAATCTCCATTTTTTTTTTTTTGTCCAAGTGATGATGATGATGATGATGATGATGATGTGATGATGATGATGATGATGATGATGCCGCCATGCAGACACAAGATGCAATCCTGTTTTTAATTTTGTTTGTTTGTTTTGTTTTTTACTTTGTGTTCATCAGACAATCATTTTTAAGTCGTAAAGCACCTTTTTTTGAGAAATAACACTTCTGTCACTGCCTGTGTGGGGTAAACATGGTCAAACAAACAAAAACAGAAAAAAAGGAGAAAAAAAAGACGAACGGGATCGTTTATGACTGTATCAGATTTTTATTTTTATTTTCAAAATTTTATATTGAATTATGTATATCTCAAATAATGCGATCATTCTCCCGGTCTTGTAATATACGTGTAGAAATATGCCTGTACATAATTATTGCTCTCTCTCTCTCTCTCTCTCTCTCTCTCTCTCTCTCCTCCCCCTCTCCTCCCCCCCTCACCGTCTCATCCTCTTTTTCTATCCCCTCCCTCACTTTTTTTCTTGACTTTTGGTGTTCCTACATAAAATATTTGTCAAAACTTACAACTCAAGTGCTCTAGGCGTTTTTGTTGCTTTGTTTTGTTTTGCTGGGGAAGGGGAGGGGGGTCTGATGGTGATGATGATGATGATGATAATGATGATGATGATGATGATGATGGTGATGGTGACATTATGTTTGGCCGGTCACACTTGTGCAAAAAAACAACAAAAAAAGACGCAAAGAGGAAAAATATGTGAAAGTGGAATAGCTTGTTGTTGCCCACGTTTATTCAAGTCTGCAGGCTGCCTCCCCTCCTCCTCCTCCCTTCCTCCCTCACCCCTCACCCCCCCCCCCCCCCCCCCCCCCCCCCCCCCTTGCCCGCCCCAGGGTCGCTCCGAAGCGCTTATTTACATTAGCCTACCCAATGTTTCTTTCTTTGCGTGGTTATTATGTTAATGTACCATACATTTCTAAATCAAATACAGTATTCAATTTGCTATACCTCTTTCTGCATGATGTCCTGTCTTCTCCATCCGATTGCGGATAAGGAAGCTGATAAGTGGCTAAAACATGTTCCTATTGGCTCGTTATTGGTATTTTAATGCTCGCCGTGGCTTATTGCGTTTCCCGGAAGCGGTTCACCCCCCAAAAAATAGTTTTGTTTTTTATTTCCGGATTTAAAAGACATATTTATTTATGTTGTTGTGAAACTGTTTGCTTCTTGGAGGAAAAACTAGAGCTGTGTTTAAAAATGTTGGCGCACTTTACCATTTTTTTTATTTTTTCATTTTTTTTAAACTGTGTTAATGCAAGTAGAAAACTCGCCCTATATGACTGCCCCTGTATACTGCACACATTCTGGCAAACGTCAACGTCATACAGCACTTAAAAATGTGAGTGCTATTTCCCCTTTTGTTTACCGTTGCTAGTGAATACAGAAATTAAGTAAACGCGCCATTAAATGGGCTAATCACGATGGGACTCCTCCCCTGTCCCAATCTCCCATTGTGGACCGCTGAAAAGAGCTTTTCTTCCTCGGACGAGAACCATTTCCCCCCTCCAAAAAAAAAAAAGGCTTTCTCTCCTGCAGTCCCTTTCCATCTAAATCCCCAACCAATTATGCTGCAGACTAGGGCAGATTTGCTATAGGACACTGTTGCAGGAGCTATAGTTTTTTGGGGGTGGTGGAAACACAAGATTTTCTGCTTCCTTAAAAAAAAAAAAAAAAAAAAAAAAAAAAAAAAGCAGCGCTGAGGGCTTCCCCCATGTAAATACGGCGCTGCGTTAACTGCAAGGCAGCTCGGCACTATGCGCGTCGACGCAGTGCGGTCGTGTCTTTGGCAACAGGAAAAGTAGGACAGATGCTGCTGCTTGGCTCGGGGAGAGCGCAGGAGTTTTGTACGGACTGTACAGGCGTGCAGCTTTCTCCTCGATGTTAGAGTGAAAACTTCAGCGTCTCCAACAGGTATTTCTTTTTTCAGGCCTGCAGTGTGATGTCAGGGACCGGGGCAGCGTGTTTTGGATATTTTCTTGTCCAAAGTCTGAAAGCTTAGATATAAAATTCTACGGGCGGCGGACGCGCGGGCCAAAAGAGGCTGAAAGAGACTGTTTAACATTTAGAGTAGAGACCAGGGAACCAGTTCTCAGACAAAAACGTGCCTAATTAGACTGGTTACATGTGTTAATCTATTCACAAAAGGAGGCAGTGGGCACGGGTGTGTAGAAAAAAAAACAAACTCAGCATTAATCTTCACTCGTAAAAACATTTGTTTCATTCTCGTAGAGTGACATCCTCCGCGCCAAAGCTGCGAATTAGTCCGGCAGAAGTTGAATTTGTTGTGAATAGTAAACTACAGCTGTAGACACTCTCCATCTGACCGTGGATTATGTTTTTTTTCTTCTTCTTCCCCCCCTCTCTCATAAATGTTATCAGTCTCCTCTGGATGAAATGCGCGCATAAGCTACCCGCATGCATAAGTCTCCCTCAATCAAAACACAAAAACAAGTGTGTCAAAAAGCTTCAGCCGTACGACTCAATGGGCCTGTGATCCTGAAATAACCGAGGCCATAATACAGCTCCCTGCCCCGGCTGAAACAAGCCAGCTCCATCCCCCCTCCCTCCCTCCCGCTGCACTCACTCATTCATTAGATGAAGAAATCTGTATCATATTTTAAAACCCATTCCGGGTCTTAAACCGGCCTGCCAGAGACAGATAGGCCCCTATCAAGAGCACCGAGGGGCCGTGGCACCGCCGCACAACCAAGACCCTTATCACACCCCCCCATCCAACCCTCCACCCTCCACCCACCTCTCCATTTACGCACTCCACAAGTTTTATTGGCTTCGACAAGTCTCGGGCTATGATTGAGATTAAATTAATCGTAAACTGAAGAGCATTTTTCTTCTTTTTTTTTTTCTTTTTTTTTTATCGGCAAAGGAGGACACGAGGATTAGGGCTGTATCAGAGAGATGGAGCCGCAGATAGGGGGGCTCATGAATACAAAACAAGCGATGAATGGGCTTCATTTGCGCAACGCCACGCTCATTATCCCGAAAGGCTGCGAAGACACGGAGTAAATAATGCAGATATGAACTTAACTTAGTGGAGGAAACAAACAACCCAAAAAAAAAAGAAAAAAGAAAGAAAGAAAAAACACAATGAATGCGAAAAATGTTGAAATTATGTGTGTGAGGAAGTCAAGCTGAATGTAAAAACTTTCAGCTCTGCGGGTGAACTTTAACAGCAAAAACTGAGTGTATTTTTTATTTTATTTTTAATGGATTTCTATAAACGCGCTCGTCAAACATCTGTTAAAAGAGACGTTGAGAGGGAATCCGGCGCTTTGGATGTGACGGCAAAAGTCAATATTTATTAAAACATTATGGCGATTCCCCCCCCCCCCCCCCCCCCCCCATTTAATCACGTAAACGAGACGCGTTGTAAACAGGTACGCGACCGTCCCCCCTTCGCCGGTAAACATATGTAGGCCAGAGAAAGAAAGAAAAAAAGAGAAAGAAGTGCTGGAAGTGTGAGTCTATCTGTTGCTGGCTGGGGTCATTAACAGTGGGGGAGCTCTTGTTCGTGATCTGTCAACTCAAATATGGATCACGAGACAAAGGAACTTAGCGAGGAGTAATCTCTGTGTGTGATACTTACGTGAGAGTAAACGAGAATGTGAGACGAGTGCGGCAACAATGGAGGACTCGCATGTTTTTTCTCTTTTCCTCTCTCTTCTCGCTCCCCCTTAAGTTGTTGTGCGCTTGGATCTGTGCAAGCTGATCTGTCAAACAAGATCTGCGTGAGCATCGCGCCGAGCGTCAACAACATAAAGACGAACAGTTGTTGTTTTTTTTTTTTTCTTCCCCCCCTTTTTTTCGCGGCTCGCAGATTTTGAAGTCAAAGTGATCTTTAAAGAGGAGAAAAGCGCTCCTGGAATATTACTGATTTTGTTGTTAGGCGCCGCCATGATCCGCTTAGAGGTCAGAGTTTACCTTCCCTTTTTCATTCCCAACCACAACATCTTGTGTACCGAAGTTAATTCAGGCAGTGTCAGTCCAACTATAGGGAACAAGAGGAAGGAGGAGGAGGAGGGGAGGGTGGAGGTGGAGGTGGAGGGGGGGGGGGGGGGGGGGGGGGGGGGGAGACTATTAAGCCAGAGTCTGGCGGTGAGAAATACTTGCCCTGCCCTGTTTTTTCTCTGATTTCACCGGTTAACTGAACACAACTTTCCTATTGGTGTGTATTCATGCAGCACCCGAAGAGCACCGGCGTCCCTATAGCCTCGGCGAGCGCGGCTGTCAGTGCAGGAATGAGCGGGGGCCCTTTGGACTTAAAAAACTTTTTTTCTGCTCTCACTCTCTCTCTCTCCCCCTTCCTTCAATAGGTAAGACGCGGGGCTGCAGCATTCCTCTTGACTGAGTGGTAATTCATACTAAATTATATGACCGCGACCCGCCGTTCTGCAGTTTGGAGACGGAGAGCTAACTGTTTTCCACCCCCCCCCTGTTTTTTTTTTTTTCTGGGTTATTATGTGAAATATTAGCAGCAATTATCCGTCCTTGGAAAAGGCCAAAAACAAGCGAGTGTGCATTAATTATACGTTATATTTTCACCTCAACACCACCTTCAAATCACAGCCGATCCCGCAGAAAACATCTTTGGAGGAGTTACAGAAGCTTTTTACACGATTATATGAGGTATATATTAAAAAAAAAAAAAAAAAAAAAAAAAAAACAACTACCACAAAACTCTATAAAAATGATGCTGTGTTGTAACAATGATGTGTCAGGTCGATGGTTGACATTCTGACTTAATTCTCGATGATGTGTCTCCGTGTCCGCGGCGCGTAAAATCTGCGCGCCGTGCACCTGCTGCTTGTCGTCGACTGATCGACCCCCCAACCTCATCGACACACACGCACGCGGTCTCTCTCTCTCTCTTTCACGCTCACCGTTTATCACACACACACGCACACACACACACACACACACACACACACACACACACACACACACACACACACCCTCTAAGACAAGGGCAGCAGCGTTTGAAAGGTGTCCTTCTATTAAATCGTAATTTGGAGGTCACACAAGGCAGGAGGCGATGATATAGGATCAACGGTGTATAAGCTTTCATTATATGTAGGGCTACCGTGTATAGACAGATGGGATCATACTCTCCCTTGTAGCCAGGTTGGGAGGTGTGTGTGTGTGTGTGTGTGTGTGGTGGGGGGTGGTGTCAAGAAATACTTCCCTCTAATGCTTATTAGTGTGGACTGCCATTGCACAAGCCTCATCTTTTTAAAACAAGCATAACATGAAAGCAACCCAACTCTGGCTTACTCAAGCGAACATGACCACCTCCACCCCCCCCCCCCCCCCCCTCTCTTTCGCGCACGCACACACACATGTGCACGCGTATAGCCTTACACGGACAGCACATATGGAGGTTGTGTGTGTGTGTGTGTGTGTGTGTGTGGGGTGGTTGGGGGCCGCTGGGTGCAGGCTGTGATCTCTCGCCTTGTGCACACCGAGTGGACAGAGGGCTGAGCAGCTTAAATAGAGCCCCAGCACCTGTGTTTTCTGCCGCCGTTCTCAGGCCTCCTTAGCGTGGCACGGCACTGTACAGCACCGATGTGCGCGCCGTGGAACACGCAGATATCACATATCCCCACATGTGTTTGTGTGTGTGTGTGTGTGCCAGAAATAAATGAGAAGAAGGCGGTTCATCTTTGGAATTAAGCCACACTGAATAATTAAACTGAAATCCCTCATATTGTTGCTGCGCGTCATGTTTTGGTCGAAGGTGATTTTCACCCAACTTAAATATGCCGATGAAGTCAATCACAACGAGGGACCATATGTTGATATTATATAAGGTCATTAAATGGTTCACGAAATTAACTCTTTCAAAATAAGATTAAAAAACAGCTGTCCTCTGTGAACAGTTTCAGATATCTCCACCCACGATCGCAACGCAGTCACCGCGTGTGTGTTTATTAGCAAAGTACTCCGTCCATGGTGCGTCTTTGGTGACAAATCCACCCCCGCTCTCTCCCTTCGCTCCCACTTTTCCTTCCATAAATTGGTGATTGTTCCCCGGTCTGATGCTGAAGGCTATTGTCTGTCAGCTGGAGCTCCTGCCTGCTCTGGTACTAGAAGCACCGGATGAACCTGGACACGGACACCCGGTCCCGCTGTGCCCACCAGACACCTCGCTCGCACGCGCGCGCACGCACGCACGCACACACAAAACACACACGCACACACTCCTCGTCTTTCCCTTTTTTGACCGTTCAAATTTGGCACGATGACGCGCAAGAATCCAGAGGTCAACAACGTGGTTGTACGGAAGGCCTTTTGCACTATAGATTGTGCATCTCTCAAAATAAAATTCAGCATCTGTTGTTGTCTAACTCCAAAGCCCAGCATAAAAGCAAAACTCATCTAAAAGTGACATTAATATAATTCCAAGTTCCAGATTTGGCTTCTGAATGCAGCGCTTCAAATGTGCTGTGTTATTGTTAATTTCCTGACTAAATAACACCCAAAGAATAATCGATATATTTTTTATAGTATCAAGGATGTTGAGGAAGATAAATCTATCAACATCAGTGGAATAAAACAGATTAAAGATGTTCTGTGTGCAGGATAAATCATGTCAGAGGGCACTCAGCTCATACAGGCTCTGGAGCTATAACTCTAAAATATGTACGGAACCATGTTGGCTTGTCATATATCACAGTGATTGGCCTAATTGGTGACACATCGTAAAAAGCCTCGGCTTTAGTCCAGCTTTGCCCGGTGACACGCCTCCTTTCAGTACCCATGCACTTAACAAAAGGTCAGGGATTGACCGAGGCCTGGGTGTCCTTATCAATTTAACCTCCATTTACAAAGCTATAGGATGGATTACGCGGGATGCCAGCCTCCACAAGCTCACAAACAGACCCCCGACCAGAAGAAAGTCCACACTGCGAGACAGGTGCAGAGCCGGCCAGGGTGGAGGCTGAGCGCAGAGGAGGCAAACGTGTTCCTCGACTGCCATCTAGAGGATTACTGTGGAAGAGACACGACCCCAGAACATGTCTGTGTAAACAGCTCACGGCAAAGAGGTGCACAAATTCAAGATATTTGACTCTATCTTTTGTTGTTGACTGCTGCTTTACATTAAGAATTAGGATGCTAGGTGTCTCAAACATTAATTTATACACATTTCCACAAATGTCAGCGTGACATGTTTGAATATTTGGCTGCTTCACATGAAGCCACTGGAGAGAGTTTTAAAGGGGACCTATTATAATGCTTTCTTGTTTTTTTTTCTTTCTTTTCACTTCAGCGTGTTAAATCTGTCCTCATGCTTGTGACAAATCTTTTAAAGTTAAAAAGGTCAAAGTCTGCACCACCAGAAGCTCATCTCTCCTACAGCAAACAATGCACCTGGAACACCTCGTCGGTAGTCCCTCCTTTAATCCTGTGACTTTGTGACATCGTACCGTGTCACCATGTCGCACATTTTCACAATTTCTGCCCAGAACCAAAATAAAATGATGAACCTGAGAATGAGTACCACACATCTCCTTTAAAAGGTTTTATCTCACATTTGAGTGCACCATCTGGCCACCATCGGCAGCGTAGAGGACTCAGCTTCAGGCTGGGACCTCTCGCTCCTCGATCAAATCCACCATGTGCTCTATAATGTCAACGCAGGCACGAACGTACATACACAGGCTTTTACTACAGGGACAGTAAGTGCTGGCCAGTGAAGTCCTGCTGCCCATGTACTGTACACACACTGTACAGGGCACCTTCATTAAAGTTTCATTGCATGAAAGTCAAATGATGTTGGAACACTGAACCAGCTTCTCCATTTAGTGCTAGATCAAGGATTCAGACGCCAGAGAGTGAAATGGAACCCCTGATCCCTGGTTAATTTTTAAAAACTGATACCCAGAGTTTTACTGAGGCCGCCAAGGAGCCAAGTGACTGACTGACTGGCGTGTGTGTGTGTGTGTGAGAGAGAGAGAGAGAGAGAGAGATGGCGGTGGCGAGGAGGGGAGGCATAATGGTGTCCGCTGGAGCGCGGCCTTTTAGAGTTTAACTTGCCTATTATGGAGAGCAGGGCAGGCGGAGGAAGAGGACAGAGAGAATGCAACAGAGAAGGTTTCACTGTAAATGGACAGTAAAACGCTTCCGGCACACTAGACTTGAATCCACCATTAAATAATTGCGCGAGGAGAGGAATATATGACGGCATGTTACAGGCCATAAGCAATGCCTTCTTTCATGTCCGCCCTGCTTTTTAACCACTCATATGTCCCCGAACGGTTTCAGCCTGGTTTCAGGTTCACGTGAGGCTATGAGCAACCTTCATGTGGGGTCACTGGAGTCGGTTTACAGACGGAGATACAGCCAAAATACACAGACATATTAGCGAGTAGAGCCTGGAGGTAAAAAAAAAAATGCACTTTAAGACAGTTTTGATTCTCTAAAAAATTTAAAAAGGCTGTAGGTAAACACAAACACAGCACAAGGCAACATTTAAAGAACATGTATGCAAGCCAAATCATGGTCCCATTTCAGAGTTTCCATTGTCCACCTCCCTCCTCACATATTCACCTCCCTGAATCCAACTGAAAGGTTTTGCATGTCATATCCGCTCGTGGATGGAGATTAACCATCTGGAAAAAAAAAGGGGGAGAAAGTTTAATGAAATACGTTTTTTCACCCTTCTCCAATTCATTGTCTACGAGAGCATCTGCTTAAGCGCCTCATGTAAGATGTACCATGCTAGTTAATAACCAGCTCAGGGCTCTGGAGGCCCTCAGCTGAAGCGTGCTGTTTTGTCCAACCACTTTTTCTATTTTTAATAGGTTCCTGTACATGAGTCGGCCGTGGAGTATCTTTAAAACGCCTCTTTAAAAACGGCCTCTGTCCCGGGGTGGCCTCCAAAACGCATGCATTATTGAAGCATGCACCGGCCTTGTCCTCCGCACTTCCCCTCATCACTCAGTCCAGTTCAGCAAGCAGCAGCAGCTGCACGGCTCCCACAAGAGCCGGGAGAGGCGGAAGAAAACACGGCCAGAGTGTTCAGAGCTCAGAGACCTGCTGTATGAGTACGGAGGTGGAGGAAAGAGGAGCAGTTGCGGGTCAGAACATCGACCCTCCCTCTCAAGTTCACATCGCTACTGAGGTTCAGATGTTTTTTGTTCAGCTCATGAAGCTCATGATTGAGGTGATTCATTCTGGTGCGTTGAATAAAAATTACCCAAAATTGTCAGTGAACTCAAAGGAAAGATAACTCAATAGCAAAAAATATTAATATCTCAAATCATTTAGTCTCAACAATGTGCTCTTTAAAGGGGCAATATGTAAGAAATTAAAACAGAGAATTTTAATATTTACAAGATTAGTGAGGTAACAATACAAACTCAGAAATATATATTTTTTCCTATAACTAAACCAAACAGAATACAATTGTGTTGTCATCCCCAAAACTACATAGTGCACCTTTAATCCAACATCATCACCTTTGGCCTTTTCGTCCTCTCTGCACACACAAACACATGCACGCGCACACACGCTATCAAACCTGATGGTGAGCGGCAGGAGAGAACAGAGAGAGGGCAGAGGGAAGAGGTTGAGAGCTGTGTAAATGGTCAATTGGCTTAACTCAGTGGTGTCTTGTTCTTGGTGTGACCATGTCAGTGGGCAATGTGCAAATGTGCACTCTTTTGATTTCCCTGATGTAATCCTCTGCGGCACACTGGTCGCCCGTAAAGCCCCGGGGAGGAGAGATGAGTGAGACGCGGGACGGTGTTTGTTCTGGGATTAAGATATCACTTCCTTGCGTCCGTTCATTCAAATGTCACGTGCACACATGCAGAGGAGGAGTTCAAACACTGTATGTATGAGTATGAATGCACACAAACACACACAAACACACACACACAAGAGCATTAGTCACTCACACACACAAACACACACACACACACACACACACACACACACACTTCTGACCCTGTATTCACAGCATCTCTCTCTGAGTCTAGTAGCTGTCTCATTATGTTACACTGCCATCTAGTGATCTATATTAACTCACATTGACTGGAGTAATAACACACTTGTATATCACTTTGAACACATTCATTATAGCTAAGAAAGGAACAAGTAGGTTTTACTGAAACGCACAAACAATTTAAAAGAGACAGCCCTCTCAGATCTGACACAGCTGCAGGAGACACATATGAAAGCACTGGGACGTTACAGGTCCCATATTGCAGAAAGGGAGATTTCATGTCTTTTTTTATTCTTAAAACAGATCCAGGTGAAACGCAAACAGATTTGTGTATATTCGAAACTGTGACTTCAAGCAAGCCGTCAGAACTTCTGTACGATTCTGATGTCACCACGTCCCAAGCACAGCTGTGGACACAAAAGAGGCACTCAAACAGTGCGCTAGACAGACGATGAATGGATGGTATGAGGAAGAAATAATGTGTTTTTAAGCATGTAAATGGATTTTCTAGTAGATAACCTAAACAAAAGTATGAGCCTGAAAATGAGCTTAATGTGGGACCTATAAGTCAAAAAGAATTTCAATCTCTATTCTTGCACAAGATCTTTCTATCTTAAGATAACCCTCATGCCCTCAAGATAAGCTTACAAAGTGACCAGAAAACAAAACATAAGACGTATCTATTAAAATCTGATCAAGATGCACAAGAATAATTGACAATTCGTTTAATAACTCCCAACAAATTAGTTGATATGAATAAATAAATAAATGAATAAATAATAATCTTGCATGTCATCAAATTTTCTTGTTCATCGCGTAATTTCAAATAACATATTCAAATGTTTGGAAATATTTCCATCACTATTCAAACGTGAGTCCTATCAAAAGAGTGCCTTACTTTAACCACAAGGGGTCATCATGAGCCCAAGGTTGGAAATCTGACTTAATTTATGAAAAGATCAGATGGAACTGAACAAAACTGAAGGACAATCACACAAAAAAAGGAGTGCAAGCATCTGGCATGCTTTCCCTCCCAAAGCATTACATGGAAAACTATTCATTATATAGCTTTATACATCCACTCACAAGCCCCTCTTGTTGTCTATACAAGCTGCTAATGGCATTCATGGCTTCCAGATCCATTCCAGCAGCTACATGTGCGTGTGTGTGTGTCAAGTCAAGTGTACAATAAATTACAAATGGTGTATAGAGAAGCTTTAAGGTCACTGACACATATCCCCCCCTCTATGCCTATCTCTCATTGTGCGGTGAAATTATACCCGTGGCATGTTTTCTGCATTTCTCACTCCAAAATTGCTTTGGCTGAAACCCAGGAGCGTTTGAAGTGCAGCGGAGAAGCTAATCAAGCAGCAAGTGAACGGCAACAAAGCAAAAAGAGACTTCAAGCAGCTGCCACTGCTGTGGGTGAGAGAAAAAATAACAACAAGAGGAGTCCACAGCTTGGAAACCAGTCTAGTGTAAGTTATCAGGAGGAGAGGGAGGGATGGGAGACAGAGGGAAGGACACAGAGAAAGAGAGAACTACCATTATTTGTTGTCATTTCTTTTCACAGTGAATGAACTCAAGAAAGAGTGAACAACAATTAAGATTCTGAAAGTCATCCAAGACTGTACTGGTATTACATCCTCGAGAAAACAACGTCACTTTTTCATTAACTTGTACATTTTCAGGAGGTTTTCTCCCCTTAAATCTCCTGGAGAAGTCAATGTGGACGCCAGGTAAATCAGCATTCTAACATAAAATACTACAGACCTTAAGCATGTTAATCACTGTGACATTAAATGCAGTAATTAACAAAAACAGCTTTCATTACTTATAGAAAAGACTATCATCTTGAGGTTGGAAATTTTAGGATTTATTCCAAATGTATAACTGACTCTACTATATGTGTATATAATAAACTGTATCTGTAATACTTAAGTAGGTGGGTATCGAACTCTATTATAATGTAATCATTTAAATGATGTTTATCTTTTCATTCAGTTGCAGATTATGTTTCTTTTTGTAACCCATCTGCTTTTACTGCGCTGCGGTTGGTTTGTATATTTGCATGACGGCCCTCATGCAAAGAAAAATTCAAAATGGACCTTCCTGTGTAAGCAGGACGGATGAATGAAGCTATTCACCTCGCTCACTGTATGATTAAAGATATGGTACGTAACATTTCTGCATTGAATTTTGTTGAGTCGTTTGTAAATCGTCCCAAAAGTTTTTTAACAATGTTCAAATCCAGAGAAATCCATCAGAGCTGCGTTTTCATCTGTTCGCCTTTAACTTTAAGAATCGAGGGACAGTGAACGTGACTTAACGTAACCTTGACATAACTTTAAAACATTACCTCCTCTGTGAACATCCGTGAACAATGAAGACAACGACTCCCATGATCCCACACTCCTCACATTTTTGTTTTGTTTGGATTGAGAGACCGTCAGTGGCAAAAATTGACTGACTGAGCAATTCACTCACTTGTCCCTCAACTTGACAAAGATGTCTTCATGAAGTTCATTTCTTTTTGTAACCCACTTCATGTATGACTTGGATTTAATGTACTTACCTGCCTCCTTCACCACAGTTCTCCTGCTGGAGCGTCAGAGCCTTCACTGTCATCTTGTTCCTGTCTTTACACACATGCAGTTACACTCTCTGACCACCGAGTGGAAGCAGTGTTCAGCTCAAACAGCTCATTTATTCGAAGCCCTGCCCCCCCCCCCCCCCGAAATTATGGAGAAAAACCAACTACTCAGCTTTCATCACGTCTGCTCTTGAGGTTTTGTTACACTTTAAACAAATCTACACAGCACTAAGTGGAGTGAACACAGTGCGACCGTGTGTGTCTATACAGTACGTGAGGGGAAGAGCGGGCATCCATTTCTCGGGTCATGTTGTGTTTGTTGGTGTCGCAGGATCGTATGAAGCATGTTTATCAAGCAGAGGCCTTCATTTATACTCACCTTGACTTCCTTTTCTCCTCCACTTACAGATCGGCTGCTATGGTTACAACCTTCCCACCTCAAGTACGAGGGATACATGTTGGAGGCCATATTTCACAAACAAACCCCGGACTTTGCTTATTTTCCTGTTCTTTTCCTTTTTTCTTTTCTTTTCTTTTCTTTTCTTTACTTTTACTTTATGACAGTACAAGACTTTTTTTTTTCACGTTACACCTACTACTTCAGTTGCAGTCTACACATGGCTATGTGTTGTAGCCGACGATATGCAAGTCTTGTCTGCATGTTGGCTGTATGCTGAGTCAACGGTCTGGCAGGTTGAACCCGTTAGTGTGTTTAGCTGGAAACAGAAGAACCTGCACCGTACACACTCAGACAGACAGGCATAGTGTGCACAATCAACACCGATACCGATTGATCCAAATTAAAGGGAAGTCCCCCGCCTCCACTCCTGAGTTGGAACAGACGGGCCTGTAAGCAGGATGTGAAGTTGAGTGAGTTGCGTAACCTTTAATAGCTTAGAGCAACAAATAGTTGGGTAACGGCGAGTAAAGGTTCAACACCTCTCTTTACAAGAAACAAGAACATAATTTGATTGAGTTCACACGGGGCATGTAAGGAAAACGATTACAGCACACGAAACAAAGCAAGACTCTGTAAGAACGTAACACTTAACAGGGGCAGGAACTGTTTGCCAAATTACGCTGTAATTGAGGTATTCATGGAAACAATATGTAGAGTTAATACAAAATAACACATGTAGCTGCATTAGAATCCCTTTGCAGGAAACAAATGATGGAATTCACTCCGTCACTATTATCCTCCCATGACTACTTGTCCTGATGAGCCTGAAGTCTTTGTATCAGCATGCAGAACTTGTCATGGTGACTCGGCTTTTCTCGTGAACTGCTGACATTAAAACCCTTTCAGACTTCCTCATAACCATACTGGCATCAGGCTAGTTTCAAGGTGACATGACGTCAACATAATGTCAACAACCTGAAATGTGTGTTGAACCCAGTCAGTCAAAGATTTTCAGCAGACTATACAGCACAACTGTATGAAGAGTTTTATTGTTGACCACAAGCGCATCAACAGTCGAAATGCAGCTGTTTTGGCAGGAATCCTTTACGTGTTGTCATTTTCTACTGCTCAGTGAGGCGAAATCATAAAAAAAAAAAAAACTATCGAAGGAAACTAGAATGAGTACTATGATGTTCTGGTTGTCATAACCATTGTGATAAAATGGCAGTCGTTCAGTGGACTTTGTGTTGTAATAACGGCTTGAGTTTCACAAAGGTGTTTCCTGTTGGTCCTGTGTTTTGATTTGATGTCGTCATGGTGAAGCTGAAGGAAGCTTAAGAAAATATAAATAAACCAAAAAGTGAAAAAAAAACATTTCATCAAAAGCTTGTATGTTTTTGTAATATCAGATATCTACCACTAACAATAATGAAAAGGGGAACTAAACTGATGAATGGACTAGTTTTACAACAATTTATCTGAGTGACACTCTGCACTGCTAGTTGATATAACATCAAGTAAAAAAGGCTGGATGGGCCGAACGTAAAATACAGCGCACTATGAAAATCTTGTGCATGATTTAACCTGCCCTTTGGTGTTCAGAGTGAACACCCAGTGAAAGCATAAAGAATGGTGTAGTTAATCTTTGCGCTGGACAGATTTAATGGAGCGGTGTCAAGTGACAATAGCTGGAAAAGCCATCGGAGTGAACCTAATGCGATCAGAATAGCCCGTGTCTGTCTCCCATCTAGGAATTTACAGTAGGGGGGAGGGAAAAAGCCCAGGTGAGCCTTTATTCACCCCAAGCGCACACACACACACACACACACACACACACACACACACACATACACACACACATGCACAGTGAAAGCACACATTCACCATAACGAAAACCTTTTCTTCTTGACCTTTTATACCAAAACATGCTCAGACGAAGACACTTTAGCCACCTGAAACTTCTACTGTTTGCACAGCAACACCTCTAAGTACCTCTATTTAGTCATTTATGAGTGGAACACAGACATTCAATAAACTATAATGACATTTGATGTGTTAACTGATGTATTTGTCAACAATGATATATCCTCCTTAGGGCACGCATAAATGCCTTATGGAAATGTCACATGTGAGATTTTCGTATGTAAGCTAATATTTTACTTTTTTACCCCAAGTATGGATGCAAATTACACTTTCTATGAAGCCCATGTAAATGATACATTATAAAACATAATGAACATACTTATAATGCATTATAACATTAATCACACTGTATAATCACAGTTATAAGTACTCATAGCTAACTCAGTTATAACTCATTGTAGCACCAATGTCTGAAATGCAATAAAAGCAATCTTATAATACACTACAGTGTGCCTCTACTGTTAGCAATCATACATATTCAGAGTGATTTATAACTATAATCAACCATATTAAGTATTTTATCAGTGTCAGTATTCCAGAATTCCATTTTATAACAGACATCAATACATTATAGTGTGGTTATAAGTTACTGTAATTGGCCATTGTGGGCTTTTGGTCAAGTAATGAAATCCCTGTGTTACAGGCAGATGTTACACATTACAAGCTGGTTATAAGACACTATAATTGGTTATTATTCCCTTTAAGTAGAGTGAGAAAAAAGTGGAATCAGTGCACAAAATGATGTAGCATGTATTAATACCTTATACTAATGTTTACAATATATTATATACATTGTGTTATAATTATTGTACAAAAGTAAGAATATTCATGAGTGCTTGAAACTATGATAATACAGTGCTATGGGTGTATTATAACTCATTATTGGTATGTGTTAAAATGAATCATAGACATGAGCTTTATAATGCGTAATAGAATTGATTATGATGTGTTTCAACTGAGGATTTTAATACACTATGATCCATGAAAAACAATGAGTGACCAGCAATTATTAAGTATCAGTACTTGACTTCATTATAAAATGCTTTATAATAATTGTAATACAGCATTGTGAATGTAAATGATTGCATATAAGTATAGGCACACTATAATGCATAACATGTTTGTTTTTAATGTATAATAGCCATTGGCATAATAATGAGTAATTGATATCACACTTAAGTGCACTTAGAGGGTCTGAATTGTGATTATACAGCATTATAGGTGCATTTAACATATTATAACGTCATTAGGGTCATAATGAGTTATGAATATTTCTATGAAGCTTTATGAATATTTCTGAGTGCTTATAACTTTGATTACACAGCGCTTTTATTTTATTTTACCACGCCAATGGTGCAAGAGAATGTCTTAGAAGTATTAGAAGTTCGTAATGTCTTTTGATGTATTATAGACATGTCCCTTATACAAAAGTCTTACAACATAATCAATATATGTTTTCACATGTGAATCATATACGACCAGATGTGATTGGAAACGTGTAAACGATTTTTCACAGGAGAAGTTTTACTAGTTGCACATTAATAATCACTTTGTTGTAACCAGCTTCATTATAGTGTGTTATAATCATTAATGACATTGTGTGTATTCTGCTAACACATGGTAAATAAGGGGACTTCATGTTTTCACTGTTGTGCTGTTTAAAAATTAAACGTGTGTGACTGAAGCCAAACATGTCAAACGTTTTACTGTGCATGTCTGATATGTTTCTCCTGGTCTCGGGGCTCAGGAGTGGGCTGCAGAGATGGAAGTCAGGACTCGGTCTGCCAGCTGACCTCTTACTCGAGCACAGGGCGCCCGCAGTGTGCGTATGTGTTTGTGAGAGTGTGTGTTTTGTAACAGTACGCGTCCAGCACACAGGGAGTGCATTAATGCTCGTACTCCCCTGGCCATCCCTCTCTCTCTCTCTCTCTCTCTCCCTCTCTTTTTCCTGACCGTAACTCTACACCGTGCACCCCCCCATCAACCCCCTCCTCCTCCGCCCCCTCCTCCTCCTCACTCCCCAAGCCCCCTGCTGTTTTATCCTGTTTTATGGGACACACCTGACACACCTTAAAATGCATAATGGCCGAGGAGAGGCTGAAATCAGTGTGCTCATCAATAACCACACTCCTGCGTTTGACCTCAGAAGCGTTGAAAAACCAAAGAGAACCAAAAGAAAAAGAGGTTTTACAAGAAAGTTTTACAAGAAAGTGAAATATCAGCGGTGCAATCTTGCAAAACAGGGCTTTTTATTTGCAGTACTGGTATTTACAAAATGTTTTTTTTTTTAGCCATTGATTTGTCATAGGCTGATCATTTTAAAGGCCAAATGTAGAAATCAATCAGTTTGAAGCATTTTGTTTGTCTCAACTGATCATAATTGAAAAGTACGCTCTACACTGCTTTGGTTATGAAGATTGCTGATGTAAACAAACATTGCTCCAAATGTTACCGCTGCCGGGGGAAACTCATGTCAACATTCAGATTGCCTTTAATATTTACATTTTTACTCCCAGGTTGGATGAGGCTCTATAAGGACGAGGATGTTTGTAATACAAACCATATTCTACACAGTTACACTACTAATAAACCTTGATTTTATCCCTCTGTCTTTCTGGGTGTTCCTCGTAGCTCTTGGCCTGGACATGTGCACCATTTCATGTCTTCATGTGTGCCCCCAGAAATCACTGGCTCTGCGCTGCCTGTCAGCATTGCTGAATCAGCCAAGAGCAGACTGTCTGTGAACCATTTACATTGGAATCCATGTTATATTTAGAACTACTTCAGCTCAGGCAGGCGTTTTTCCACCCATACATTGAGGATTTATTTCATACAAGAATCACAACGAAGCCATTTGGAATAATTTTCATGAGATAAATCAGCCACATTTAAAAAAAAAAAAAAAATGGTATGAAATTGATACCAAAATGAATTTACGTAAGGGGTTATTATATAGCTTAATGCAGATACATCATGTTTCATACTTATTCTAAAAATAATCAAGGTAGAAGGGAGATTTTGTGTTTTTTGGGGGGATTATACCTTTTATAGCAAGACATTTGCTGCCTACTGTCTCACATTATCCAGTCATGTTTTTTAGATTATCAAAGAGGAATTTCAGTTCATGTCATGTTATTCCCATTCAACAGGAAGAAGTTTCATATGTGGTGGTGAACGGCCTGCTGTTACAACCAGGGGAAGAAGAAAAGAGTTTGCAATTCTCAATAACTAAAGTTGACATACAGTTCAGCGCAGAGGCAGTAGAAGTGGATCAAATTGAACACCACCTGATAAAATGTGTGTTTTGATGTAACATCTCGGGCTTTCATTTAAAAAGAAAACCAAAAAAATCCAGTACATCTCTTTACGTGTTGCCACAGTTTGAAATAATTTAACGGTGGTCATGTTGCAACCAGTTGATATTCCTCTCTGTCGTCTGACTCAAACAGTTTCCACTTTGCAGCCGCAGTATATCAGTAATGCGGATCCCAGCTGTCTCAGTCCCTTGTTAGTAAAACCGAAAATCTCTCCAAGCAACAAGTGGCATGAATCATTAACTTTTCACACCTGATGTCTTAATTTGTTTCAGAAATAGTCGTACTGCAGTATCATCCTCACAGACACTCATCTTTTATTTATTTTTTACATTTATTTCTACCATTTACTGGGTCAATCAGAGCCATTTTCACATTTCTCTGTTAGATCATTCATTTTAAGCAGCAGCAGATTCATCTTCAAACCGAGACGGTAGTTTGACAAACCGTCCATGACCCTGTGAATCCCTTCCAGCTTTGAGGCTGCTGCTATAAAAGTTTGACCTCTGACCTCCCTGAAGGGGGTCTAAGTGAAAAGAGAATTTCCCCACTGGGACTAATAACGTGCCACATTAGAACTATCATCACCGTACCTGACATTTCCACGGAGCGTCTCGACATCACTCAACAGAATAGACTAAAGATTAAATGAATATGTGGCACTGAGTATATTGTGCTGAACAATATGAAACTGTGCTTTAAACAAACCGAGGGACGACATGTTCACGCACTCAACTAAGACGATTATCTAAACTCAACATATCTCTTAAAGTAGTTTTGAATATGGCAGCTGTTTGTTTGTTTGTTTTGTCTTGGCCAAATAAAATGCCATTTAAGCCAGTTAATCAATTATGATCATCTGCTGTTCTATACAAATATTACTTTAGCAATCTTCCCAGCATCACTGTCATTATGTGCTTACGGAGGATGACAAATTAAAATTAAGTCCAAATGAGGGCAGGGTTCTAAAATTGTTTCCTGCTCTACAAAAATAGGTTTAAAAGCAAAAATTAATATTACATGTGCTCCGAATTGCAAAGTTAACACCCCCGTAAAAAAGAACATTTTTATACCAATTTACATTTAGAAATTGTTGTATTTTAATGAACTCGCCCCACTTCAAAGATCCTCACATAATTAATTACCAACACTGTATGACAGTATGATATCAGCTTAATGTTTTCATACGACTTTACTGTTTTTTTTACCTAATTTTATTTCCACAATAATTAATTAGAGATCCAGACCTGACAGCTCCACATAATCGCTGATAAAAACAACAACATAAGGGGGGAACGAAGGAAGCTGCTGTGATTGACAGGTCCGTAATTTAAATGATTTTTAAAATCGCATTATAATAAACTGAGAAACTTTCAAATTAAAAGTCATCTTGTTTGATCTGATACGAAAATTGGCTGAATGTCTTCGGCTGCCATTTCATGAGACAGAAATGAAGCTAAACATAAAAACAAAATGTGATTTAGCTGCACGATGCAAATAAAAAAAGCTGAGTGGGGCAAAAAAAAAAAAAAAAATACAAAAGCGTCCCAGCTGCTACGATCTGCAGCCCCGGCCACAGCAGCTGTGCTTGATATAAAGTCATAAATCGATGTGGCGATTAAATAACGATCAAATCTCCATTATTCAGTCAAGCAGCATGGAAAACAGTGTTCGTAAAAGGGCCATTTTGCGCTAATAAATGGACGGTGATGTAATTATGATGACAATAATCTGTTTGCCCGGGCCTATCGCTCATGGAGCACAAGCAGATCTCGGGTCAGAACAACTCTGGCTGCTTAATTTCCCATAAAAGTGAATGGATGTGATCTTTACAAGGCCAGGGCTGCACATTCTCTCCTCATTGTGATTTTTCTTCCCGAGGCAAAGTGGCAAGCTAACTCTCCACGAGTCTTGTTTGCCTAAAGTTTTCTGAACACTTAACATTTAATCCCCGCAACATCCTCATGAATCGCGGCGACCTAACGGGCAGATGTCGGAGAAAGAGAAAAAAAACACATGACAAGTTCACACCTGTCTGTTTGCGCGGATTCCTCCGCTGCCATTGTTCCCATGAGCCAGCTTGGCAGAGTCCAAATCAGCGTTTATAACCAGCGCCGCCTTGTTAAGACTTTTCTTCAATGCGGGCGGATTTTCCTTACATCATCTGCCCGAGAAAAATGTTTAATAGCCTCCCCTCCCCTCTCCGGGCACACATGGCGCACTCACGGTGCCAGTTCAAGTTCACGTTTCAAGCCTTATGGGAAACAACAGAGAGCGAAAGTGCGAGGAGACGAACAATCACAACTCCTCGCGGGGTTACAGGGTTGGTTTGGGGAGAGACCAACTATTCCGTGTTCTGTCTCCTGAACCAGCCACTATTACAGGCTTGTTTTGAGTGGAGCCATATGCAGCGAAGTCCTCGTTAATTATAAACCGTGCGCCTTTTTTCTTTTGGAGATGCATGCGTAAATGACCTCTGTGCGCCAGCAAGGTGCGAGCGATCCTTCGCCATTTACAGACAGCTCACACACTCCTTGTGCACGCTTTTCATAGTTGCACTCCCATCCCATCAGAGGACCTCAATATCCATCCGCTTTGGTTCCCGTATTAAAGGAAAAATAAATCCAAACCAGCCAATTAATACACCGCAAACCTTCAGCCACATTTTGCGTATTTGCTATTTTTTCCCAAACAAGGGATTTTTTCAGGGGACGTTTGGACAATTTGCAGGTTGCAAAAAATTGCATTTACCAAGGAGCGGTGTTTACGTCAACAAAACAAGATATTTAGGACTAGACATTGGGACTATTTGCAGCCAAGACATCGATATTTTTAAGGAGGCGCTGGGACAATATGCATGCAGACAAAAAAAGGATTTTCACCAAGTTGTCAGGACATTTTCCAGCTGTGCTGATGGCAACAAAAGAAGATATTTAGGACGAGAAGTCGGGACAATTTGCAATCCCGGTTGGCTTTTGCACACATTTGGTGTGAGATGATAACACAACAAAGAGAAATTTACAAATATAACACAAAAATACACCATTATATTATTATTGTGACCACACTGTACTGAACCTGCAGCCGGAAAACAGCTGCAAAGTATTGCAGCTTCTAAAGAAAATATAAAAATGTTGTTATGAAATGTTGTTAAAATATGTTGTTTTTAATTTTTAATCCATGCGTAAAGTTCGGGCAGCTAACTGTGTGCGTGTGTGTGTGTGTGTGCGTGCGTGTGGTGGTGGTGGTGGGGGTGTTGTTGAAGGTGTTGCACGGCTGAAGCTGTTCAAACAAAGTGTCTTCTTTCAGCGCCCGTTTCCAGTTCTGTGTTGTTGTATTTCTTCTCTCTCCGCCGAACACTAGGGCACTTTTGTTCTCCTCAGCCGAGCGCGGAAAGATAAGGTGTCATCACTTGAACATCAAGGTCCCCCCCACACCCACAAACACCACCCCAGTTGGGAAAAGCTCGTATGAATTTCGCCCCAGCTCTGCCTGTAATGGCCACATGTCTCGCTCGATTTATGTTGTTTTTGCAAAGCACCGGATTAAGTGTCGATTTTTTTTGTATAACATTGGCAATGGAGGCTCGGGTGAACTTTGACCTCAAATCGGCGAACTTCATTTAAAAAACGGCTAAATCAAATTCAGACATTCTAAAATCCTCACTTATCTAACAGATAAATGCGCTAACTCTAAATTATATTCCCTGGATTGAAAGGCTTTGCCTTCGGCATACGTCACATTTCCTCTTTCCACACATTTCCAAACTTTTTAGCCACTTTAAACCCAGTTCTTCTCGCATTTCCATTCAAAAGGCCAAGGACACACAAGCCTGGGAGGGAATGACTCGTGGAGAATTGTGGGAGAAACAGACTTCCCCTTGCAGCATTTATGATTAGATAGTAGATAATCCCGGGATATCGACCCGTGCACGCCGGCAGGCTGCCCACACATAAAGAACAATATCCCCTTTCTTGGAGGAGCGTATGTGTCAGGGGCTAAGAGCTCTTAATTTTTTTAGGTAATGCCATCTGATTATACATTACCCCCCCCCCCCCCCCCCCCACAACGTTATTAGGAAAACTGGTGGTTCAGCGCACAATGAACGACAACAACAACAACAACAAAAAACACAGAAGTTTTGAACCAGGGCTCACCACAGCCAGCCCTGTGTGTCGTTTGGATACACAGTTGTAGTTACAGTCACTGGAATTAGACCTATTAGAAAAAGAAAAATCCTCAACTAAAAGTGTAAGGAAATAATTAACCGCCCCCCCCCCCAAACACACACACGCTTCCCAGTAAACGCACCTCCTCCAATGGTGAGACATTCGCCTGCAGCTGTCTGAGAATACTCGCTGTCTTGAGATACTTTTTTTTTTTTTTTTTTTTTAAACGTCACGCTCCGAAGACAGGATGTAAACAAACCGGTGGTCGACAAAAAGAAAGAAAGAAAAAAAAAGAAATCCAGAATCGATTTTTTTAATCCATGTATTTCTTTCTCTTTTTATTGTAAAGGGTATATGAAACTATAGGTGAGTCGTATTTTTTTTTTTATGTTTCATCATTTTATCGCAAAGTTTACATGCAGTCTCTTTCTCCAAATGAAAATGCAAATAATAATAATAATAATAATAATATCAAGAGATTAAGATATTTCATCTTATCAGGGCTCTTATAAGACACTTGAGAATATCGTCCCCCATCTTTTTTCTCCCAACCCCCTCCTCAGAAAAAAAAATAATAAAAGCTTATGGCTCTCTTGGAAAACCTTTTGTAAACAGAGAGGCGATAGGGAACCTTTAACTCTGCGCCTGTTGGAGTCTGTTGCATCTAAACCCCCTAAAATAACAACGGTAATAGTAACAAGAATTAAGACATTTTATTGTTATTGTTTTCAACAATATAACATGTTACGTTATTACATTCTGGTAAAATACTTTTTTTTCTTTTTCTTTTCTTTTCTTTTTCTTTTTTTTTTTTTTTTAATACCTAAAACGAGCTACAATCCGCTCCACCTTTTGTCTGCACCAAACACTTGCAAAAACCCGATCCGCTCCAACAAGTCATATAATCTTTGGAATCACAT
The DNA here is from genome assembly GCF_900880675.1 of Sparus aurata. NCBI lineage: Eukaryota > Metazoa > Chordata > Actinopteri > Spariformes > Sparidae > Sparus > Sparus aurata. The sequence continues at coordinate 20,505,201 of NC_044201.1, read as the reverse complement.
TTCCCCCTTTAAAATACGCCAATAAGAGTCTGTTGGTTTCTTAAGTGCTCCTCCTCGACGCTCTTTCTCCGGAAAAATCCGAGAAAAGCGAGCTGGAGTTTAATTTGAGGATAGGTGGTGTTTTTCTTTATGCATCCGGTGGCGGATGTATTTTTCTCACTTTGACAAATATGAGACTAAATGATCTGTTACGGTGGCTGTTTTTTTGTTTTTTTTTCGCAGTGTCCCAGTCTGTCTGCGAGAAGTGCTTGAAGCTTGTGTCTCACGCCACCATGTCATATTACATTTCAAAAAAAAAAGAGAGAAAGAAAAAAAGAAAGAAAGAAAAATAAGAATCGTTGCTCTATTTCTGTCACTTTTTCTTTTCTTTTTTTTTTTTTTTAAGAGCCAAGGTCCACTAGATTAGAAGACATAGGGTTCAGTATGGTGTCATGGTGCAATGAGTGGTGGTGGTGCACCGAGTCTGCACCGCTCGGTACCGGGATGGCGCTGGGTCCCGGCGGGGGCGCGAGGCCGTGCAGGGACTGTAAACCGGAGTTCGAGCCGAGGAGCAGAGCCGGGCTCTGGGACGTGTGATCCGGCGTTCCCGAGGGGGTTTTATCGTCGTCCGAGCTCCCCAATAGAGATTTATTTCCATTCATGGAAGAAGTCAATGGGTTGTGGCTATTGCTGTTCTCGTTGTTTTCTCTGCGGATTGGAAACACAGAGTCACACATCAGTGAGGTGTGGGCACAGATTTTGCAACACCAGGAAAAATATCAAAGAAATTATGAAGTGCACATATATATATATATATATATATATATATATATATATATATATATATATATATATATATATATATATACATATATATAAACCGGCTACAATCGTTATTACACAGAACAGCAAATGTGAGAATTTAATATGTGAAATAAATATTTTCAACGCTGCAAAAAACAACAAAAATCATCATCCTGAGAAGCACACGTAGGCCTACACACACACACACACACACACACACACACTGCTATTGTATGCATATTAATTAAGCTGCGCCATATTTACGCCAGCCATGAAAAGCGTGACTATTATGATTTAACTGATCATACACTCACAATGATTTATTAATGCGCCAATTAGCAGTGCACCCGTGCCAAGATGAAAACAATAACTTAGTCTTTGACAAACCTTGAGATTATTGCTCAATTCACTGCAGCAGAGCAGGCAGTTACGTGTCTGAAGAGGTGAACACACTCAAGACAACACATCCATTTGACTATCTAACCTGCACTAAGTGTGTGTTGGTAACCAGGAGTGACCTGCGCGTACAAGTCCTCGGCCTGTGCCATGTCTGAATAAATGACAGCTGTAATGATTGCTGAACGTGTTGCTGTACGCTGTATGGTATAGTTCGTGCGCTTGCAAGTGTGTGACTGTGGCTTTTCTCAGTGGGAAGACATGATTTACGTGTAGCTTTCAGCCCGAATTAGTGGCCAGAGGGTGAAAGAGGACACCAGCCGGGCGAACACCTGACAGCAACACGTCTCCTAAAACCTCTCTGTACCCCTGCCTGTGTGTATGTGTAAGAGAGTGTGTGTGTGTGTAAATTTCCAAACTTTGAAAAGTATAAACTGCTCCTAATGAAATGTCAATCTGGCTGATATGAAGGCTGCACAGCCCGCCACATCACTTACACCGCAGAACAACTTTAAAAACGTGTTTCTCAGTCGTGTATCTGGAGGGTTAAAAAACAAAACTCTCAACCTAATGTGAAAGTTCACGGTACACTAATAAGTGTGACTAAAAATATAACAACATAAAAGTAGGGTAAATGCAACTTGTATAACCTTTTAATTTACCTGACAACAAGTCTCTCATTTTCTGTCTTTCAACTTTTACGCACGGCCTGCACAATTATCACAAACATACGAACAACAGTGCGGGACGCGAGTTACTAAAAAAGCAGGAAAAAGTTCATGCTTCTTATGTATTTATGCATCAAGACACACACGGATGCGTAGAGAGAACTGAAGCGGTTTGTTAATAAGTGGAAATATATTAATAGTTGGTCAGTGCAACAGATTGCCAGATGTAGGTCAGCATTAGACGCACCAAGGACACACTGACTGTCTGTGCTTGTTTTAAATACCTATTCTGTATATATGTTTTGCTTGGTGCCATATGCACTAAAAACACACAGGATTCACCAACTCTGAGATGTGTTTTTAAATTCTTTATCCTACCTTTCCTTCGCCTCCGCTGCTCGGTCTCGCTGCCGTCGGTTTTTGAACCAGTTGCTGACCTGCGTGGTGGTGAGTCCCGTGGCCTCGGCCAGCTCTCGTTTCTCCCGCGGGGATGGATACGGATTGTGGGTGTACCACTCCCGCAGAACGCTCCTGCTCTTCTCCTTGAAGCAGTAGCTCGTCTCCTCGCCGTCCCAGATGGAGCGGGGCAAGGGGAACTTTCTCCGGACGCGGTACTTCCCCACGGCGCCGAGCGGGCGGCCTCTCAGCTTCTCCGCCTCGATGTAGTGCGCTTTGAGCCACAGCTGCTGCAGCTTCGGGTGGTTGTGCGGCGAGAACTGGTGGCTCTCCAGGATCTTGTAGAGCTCTCGGAAGTTCCCGCGGTGGAAGGCGACCACGGCTTTCGCTTTGAGGACGCTCTCGTTTTTGTGAAGGTGCTCGCACGCCGGGAGGGACCAGAGGAAGCGCCCCAGCCGCTCGATGTTCCCCCCTTGCTGGAGGACTTCGCACACACACGCCACTTGTTCCTGCGTAAAACCAAACGTCGGAAGCATGGACATGGCGACAACGTAAATCAATACAGATTATATTGTGCCTTTACTTCCACGTCTCCTCCGCTCAGTCTCACATCAAATCAAAACGCATTAAGTCCATAAGCGACAAAAGGTCCCAAAAAAGAGCAGCGTAAAACTTCAAATAGCCCAGGGTGAAGTAATATCCAACTGCGTATTGAGGAATAAACTCAAGTCCATTCAGCCATGCAAAACCCCGGGCGACAAATCCTCGTAAAGTTGGTGAGAAAGAGAGAAAGTTGCTGCTCCTACTACCGTCCTCCTCCACCTTTTCTATGCCGTTTCAACATAACCTACTCCGGGAGACCGGGCTCGCTGGCTCGTTTTAATAATATTATTCTAAGCTGGCAAGACAAGCGATTATATGAACTCTGATTGGTCGGTTATCTGACCCGGGGATGGTGAGGATAAGACAATAGCCTTAGTCAAATTATTTGCCATGGTTACGCTGTCACTCAAAGTAACCTGATACGCTTTGAGGTGGCTCCCTGGCAAAGTCAACCCAATTGTTCCCTCCACGACGAGCCCGCCTACCAACAGAAATATCGCTCAGATTTTTCTTCTAAAACACTTTTTTTCCTTTCCCCTCACTTTGACAGACACCTCGGGCAGCCAAAGAGCGCAGGGCTGGCTGTGGTTGGGGTGGGGGGGAGTGTGTGTGTGTGTGTGTGGATGTGTGTGGAGAAGGAGAGCGGCGCTGGTCCCGCGGCTGGGGGAAGGATGGCGCCAGAGCGCACAGAGCCTGCTGAAGTATGTCTTCATGCCTCGAGCGGCGCTCACAAATCAATCAAGACTTTCACAGCGCCTGGGTCTTTTAAAGTTAGTCGCCTCATCATTATATACAAGTGTACTGACTGCCAACTGACAACAAATGTAGCGTTCAATGAAAAGTTTTCCAAAAAGTGCTCGATCTGCCCGTGAAGCGAAAACCCCCAAAAGAATATTTGAATAAAATTTTTTTTTAGAATAATGCTGTCAGAGAGGGCAGCTATTTATATTTTTTCACCGTCTATTAATTTAGAGACATTTGATCTTGAAGCTGTAAAAACCGGTGCAGTTATTTTGTAAATAAAAACGTTTGTAAAAGTCGGCAAAAGAGTGCCAAAAAGAGAGATATGTTGCAAATACTTTCAAAATAAGAAATACATTTTTTTAAAAAGTAAAAAAATTTAGATTTAGAGAGCAGTTTATGAAAAAATATGCCATAATTTCGCACGTTTAAAGCCTGCGCGCGTTCCCAAAGTGCGTCTCTTAAATCAACTGATTTCTTAATCTAATCTGGTACAGACTCCGCGTCTATGTGATCCCTAAAGGATTATTATATTTCTGAGGATGAAGTGGATGTGTTGCGTCAGAATCTATCACAATATTGCCGTAATAAGCTTTATTATATGCATGTGATAAGAGAGATGATGATGATGATGATGATGATGATGATGGATGTACTGGTGTGTAAATGAGAGGTGAGGCGGTGACGGCTGGAGCGTACAGAGTGACAAGGCAGCGTCAAGGTGTGAGGCGGTGAGACGAAGTGTTCGAGCGAGCTGCTCCAGAGTTTTCTTGGACGGAGAGCGGAGGAGGAGAGGAGAGAGCGGAGGAGGAGAGGAGAGAGCGGAGGAGACGCACGGCATCAAGAGGCAGCAGCAGCGGTGAGACAAAACTTTCTGTTTGCATTCAACTCATCTGGCTGACACGGTTCGGGGGACGATGGAAGTCAGAGATCATCAAAATCACAAAGCAGGAGTGGGAGATAAGATTTGAGGGAGCTGCCCCTGAGTAATTATTTCAATGTGAGGGTTGAGATAAAAATAAAAAATAAAAAAAAAACACGCGGAGAGGGGCGGATTGTTGGAGGACAGTGAGGAGGTTTTGTGATTCGTTGAGGAGAAATAACTTGTCGGAGTTGATGAGGTTTTTTGTTGTTGTTGTTGTTTTTTCGCAGCCCGAAAGTGGCAGCGACACGACGAGCGTCACGTCACAAGGCGCGCTGTGGTGATGTCATCTGTGCGGCCACGGTGCGTTTATTGACTGTTGGACCAAAGATTGACCAGTTGGTAGATTTCTATCGCCTCACCATGGGACCTCTTCATTAGAGATACGATTGTCAGCTACACCCCACACCCGGTATCACATCACTCGGCAGTGCTGCCTCAAACCACACACACACACACACGCACACACACACACACACACACACACACACACACACACACACACACACACACACACACAGCACGCACGCACGCACGCACGCACACACACACACACACATCGCTGCTGCTGTCTCCTGCGGTAGACGTGTTTCAGCAGCTTTTACCTCATAACTCAATATCACCTGTGGACCACAATAAAAGCCCAACTTCCTCCCACAAAGGCAGGCAAAACAATTACAAATAATAATAATAATAATAATAATAATAATAATAATAATAATAATAAATAATCATTATAATATTATTATTGCTAAATAATTCATGAGCGCAATTTGATACCTGATACCTGCAGAACCCCATTTAAAGTTTTCAAAATAAAAGATTCAAATAAAAAACAGCAGCATAGTTCAAGTCCAAACAAGAAGCCGCATGAAATCTCAGAGGTATAAAAATATAATTCAGTCATCGGCTTTTGTTTCAGACCGATTCATCAATAGTTTCCCGGCTGCGCGAGCCCTATCAGGATGAGCTATTTCCTCCAAGTCTCGGCCGTTTAAAAGGAATTATTAGTGTAATTACGAAGTGAGTTTATCACCAGAGAAGAAGAGTCCCGTAAGAGGAGCCTGATCCCTGTTTCCGTGTTTTGTTCTCCCTGTGTTTAATAAATTGACTTGGGTTTCGCCCGAAGCGCGGTTCAGAGAGAATGGCGGCATTAAGCTGACTGATGGTAATCGTCAGGGGACCGCGGGGCTCGCCTGAAATGGATAGTGAGGAAAACAAAAAGGGAGATTTAACCTCTCACAGCTCATACCAGGGGGAAAAAAAGAAATTGCAACTGAGAACAAAAAGTTGTACTCACACTAAATAGTAAAAAAAAGTTAAGATGAGATGATGATAATCACAGTAAAACAATAAACACAGTGTCAAATCTCATGATATAACTGCGTAAATGTGCCTTTGAACTACCTCTTGAATGTGTTTTAATTCTTTTTTTTTTTTTGGATTCACGACTCATGAGAATCGGAGAAAAGAGAGCGAGACCCGATGAGTGGAAAATATGAGCTGTCTGTAAACACGCAGTCTGACAGCGGCTTCATATTTTAAAACGATTTCACTTACAAGAAGAAAACATACACACACACACACACACACACACACACACAACTTATCATCTCCATCCATCTAACACACACAAACCTAAACGCCTCATAAGTGAGCCCCCCCAAAACGCACACACACACGCACACACACCACACACACACACACACACACACACACACACACACACACACACACACACACACACACACACACAGGAGCATCTCCTACTGCCGACAGAGGCTCTGCAATCACACTCACAGTGCGCTCACAGTATTTATTCAGGCAGGTTATGCGTCGTCTAATTCTTAATGTTTCACATCAAACGCAATTCGCTACAGACTGAAAACACTCCTTAGCAAAAATAAAAAACATGTTGCTTCTATCTATTCTATCCTCCACCTTTAACTGTCGCCTCCATGCAGACTGATACGTGCCCGGGCTGTCAGCAGTGGTTACGCGGAGGCCTGAGCGCCTCCCTCACTCACCATGTCCTCAGTCATTTGGATTATTTTTGGTGGGGATGAAGGGCCGCACACGCAACCAAAATAGGGTCCCAGAGGAGCTCCAGATGGGCACCATAAACGGGTCTCATTAAGACTGCATATCTGATAAAATGATACACCGCATGAGCACGGGTGTTTAGATCAACTGGTTATCTATTTATTGCTTTAAGACAGTATCTGGTTTTGCTGACAGAAGCACAAGTGGAATTCTTTGAGGTCGGATCTTCTAAAACTGTTCTTTTCTTTGGCATCTTTGACATAAAAAAAAAGTTGGAGTTAAAACACCTGCTCACCCAGTCACCCAAATATCTAAATATTTATCAGCGATCATGCAGTTTCAGGCGATGTATGAGGGGAATCAATATGAGGTCAGGGTAGATAATTACGGCAGGAAAAACACTGCGTAACGGTGCATCAGAACCACATGCGTGACATCCACAACTTCGACACCACGTCAATCACACAATGAGAATATGTAAAACACCTGCGCTAAGCTGTCAGCCCCTTTTCATTTGTTGGTTAACATCTCCAGCCACTTTTAGGACATTTGTAACAAATCAGGCTTATAAAAAGTGACGGGCACAAAATCTGCCAATAAAAACAAGAAGTGAGGACGTGCCCACAGTGTCTCCAGTATAAATTGCACCTATGTTTACGACACTAGATTGCATCCAATCAGAGATTAAGATGATATCAGAGCAAACAGAAGACTGAAGCAAGCAATTAAAATGAACATAAACACAAAGCATCCTCCTTTCGTCGGGCTGCTCACGGCTGTGCGCACCCGACCGGTGTCAGGGCGCACCGGGGTCCAGTGTCTGGCCCCTGACAGTGTTTGTAAACCACTTGTTTCCACGGATCAGTTTGATCAGAGGGCTCTGGCTCCGAAACGGTAATTATTACGGCAGCTGATGAATGGAGATCGCGTTTCCTCTAATAGCCAACCCCTTATTTTCACAACCTCCCACCACTCACCTCGGCCGCTCTCCACCGCGACCCGCACTAATTGAGCTGATTATTGCAAGATGTTTTTTTTTTCTTCTTCTTCCGTGTGTGTGTGTTGCAAAGCTCATGTGTTAGACTGGGGGTGGGGGTGTGTGTATGTATGTATATGGGAGGGGGACGTGCACAAGCCATGGCTTTTATTCTGTAAGACACGCACTGACCTGAGACAGGCGCAACAAGGGGTTGATGAGTAACATTCTTTCGGACAGACATCCAAACGCGCGGAGAGAGAGGAATTATTAAAGCCAGAGCCTGCGCGTCTATACCGGTTAAAGGGATATGAATGAGGGCCTATCCAATAATTGGTTGTTTACATCTATCTTGTTACCCCAGAGGCCAGGGCTATCCTACAGAGCAGGGAGGAGATTTCAATAAACCGCACGGGCAAGCAGCAGGGAGGGGCGGGGCTGAGGTGTGTGTGCGTGTGTGTGTGTGCGTGTGTGTGTGTGTGTGTGTTGGCTCTGACCGGTCGACAGGTTCATCAGATTGGACGGTTTACGTTTCAGGTCCACTCTGGTACACACAGCCCTGCACAAAACGCAGCAATTTCACAGGCTGTTAAAAAGGTGAACCAGGCATCACCTTCAGTTGATGATCATCACACCAGCAGAGCAGCACAATCACAACCAGGTAGAAAAAGGGGCAATCGTGTCTATTTATGACACAGCTTTTCCTCTTGCAGCCAACACACAGGCCTAGGATCAGCCCCTATGAATTTAGCACGAAAGTTTTAGGCAGTTTTTAAAATCATCTCATATCAAGATCTTGATCTAGATCAAGATCAGAAAGATTTTTCTGATCTGAGATTATGCATTTCCTCAAATGCCCAGCAAGACAACCAGTGTTACCAAATAATATTACTCTGTGACACCGCGACTATCTAAAAATATACTATGCATTGATGCTTAAAAAAAGTATAAATCACAAAAAGTGACTAAAAGTACAGCAGATATATCAGTGGGTCGGTATTATCAGCTGATATTAGCCGATCACAGATGTAAATGTGGTGGAATATATGCTCTCCGATATGCACTGATATTAAAATCTTTATTTTTAGAGATTATAATACAGAAAAAGATGCCTGGGCTACATTAGATTGATTAACTTCCCAGAGAGTACACTGATAAATATATAAATATCTGGCCTCTGTTACAGATCCTTGTCAGTGTTTGATAGCCACAATTAAGGGATCATTGCAAAGAAAATATGCGGTATGCGGGTCGGTATTATCAGCTGATATTAGCCGATCACAGATGTAAATGTGGTGGAATATATGCTCTCCGATATGCACTGATATTAAAATCTTTATTTTTAGAGATTATAATACAGAAAAAGATGCCTGGGTTACATTAGGTTGATTAACTTCCCAGAGAGTACACTGATAAATATATAAGTATCTGGCCTCTGTTACAGATCCTTGTCAGTGTTTGATAGCCACAATTAAGGGATCATTGCAAAGAAAATATGCTTATATCAGACAATATATCAACTTCCAAATTTTCTAAATAGGTTTCACCATCGGCCCCAAAGATTCCACATGGGTCAGGTTCTATAAAAAGGCTGTTAGGGTTGCAGCGATAGAATGGTGTCAAGGTATATGGAGGTAAGAAAATTCAGAGTTACACTGCATACGTTTGCTTATCTGCAGTATTGAATTCTCACATGTTATTGATGTAAAAAATCAAAATATTTCAAGTTGAAATCAAATTTCATGTCCGTCAGGAAATAACATTTCGTGAATTTCTAATAAAGCCAAGAAAAAATGTTTTCATAGTTTTAAAGGATTAGTTGACCCAGAAAGGAAAATTCAGTCATTATGAGTAGATGAGTAGAATTTTTATTTTTAGGTGAATTTATCCTTTAAAGGTCATGTAACTTATCATATTGATAACTAGAATGACACTCAGACACTGACCTAAAAAGCCTGTTTATTTCATCAAGATCCAGACATTATTCCCTGAAAAATTAACATAACATGAAGAAAAACGCCCCAACTTGCAATGTTAAAGAAAATGAGAAAATATTGTTGGATCCATCCTATGGAGGAACAGGAATGGCAGTAACAAGTTATTGGCATCTATTCTGGACCAAGACCCATCCTCCATCCAAGTTTTGTGGAAATTGATTTGGTTGTTTTTTGTGTAATCCTGCTGACAAACCAACCAACCAACTAGCTAAAAAAAAGAAAAAGAAAAAAAAACCCCTCTACCTCCTCAGCGTGATAGTCTCTTCCTGTATCACCACTAAAGGCTATATTGTAGCTACAGAAATACAAACTGGCGTATCAGTCATAAACTGGCAGGTAGGCTGTTTTCAGCAAATAAAAAAGCTCACTAAAATCCATTTTGGTTCATTTCCATTCCACATAATTGCACATTGAACGTGTTCTGGAATGAAGAGAACAAATTAAAAGCCCTGCAATTAAGCACAGGCTTTGCACTTACGCCGTCACACCTATTACACACTGGCAAAAGAGCTTTAACCAACCAACCAACACCCCACTGCCCACCCCCACCACCTCCACCTCCACCACCATCACTGCGCTGCTGTGGAACAAACTTAACTCCCAAATTGCAGCTGGCCGGAGCACCAGAGCAAACAGCAACAAGTGTCTGTTTTTCTAAAAGGCTGGTCATTGGAGCTGATGAGTAGCAGTGTGCGTGTGTGCGTGTGTGTGTGTGTGTGAGAGAGAGAATGAGAGAGAGAGAGAGAGAGAGAGAGGGAGAGAGAGCGAGCGTGCCACTTGCTGCTGAGGTTAATTTATTCGATCAATCACTCCATTTGATTCCTGTTTATTTTCAGGAGTCGCACGGTCATTTCAGCCTCACACTGAGCCCTTTATGCGCTGCCAAGGCGTTTCCCCTCAGCCAGTAAGAACGTATAGCAGCGTTCGTTCGGCTGTAATTTGGAGAGGAGAAGGGTTCCAGCACTTCTCAGATATTTCATGGTTCCTAACCTTTATGGTGAAATCCCCTCAGACCTGTCTCTTGTCAAACCTGCAGTGTGCAGACATGCAGGTATATGAGCTTCACACATACACTGATTTATGTCAACGCTGTGGGCTTGTTTTAAATGACTGCAAACACACTCCAGTGTGGAATTATGGATTATCGTCTGCAATTTGGCAACTGGTGCACAGGGCCAAGTGTGCAGCCTTTTCTATTCATGCCTTTTCTCTTCTACAGGCTTATAGGGAAACTGCCACGGGACCAATATGTAGGATCAGATAATCAAAGACAGAAGTCTGGTACATATAATTGGATCATGATAACCAATTGCTTCTGATCATATAACATTTGGAATAGCAAATAAATGCCTCTTTTGGCCAGAAAACATGAGGAAAGACTTTACCCCACCCATAAAATAAATAAAAAGAGGACTCCACCATGATACCACAATGTTATTTCAGTGTGAATAAGGCCAGAGCTGGGATGAGAACTTATTTTGGAAACTAGTTTTACTAAAACAGCGAGGGAGAGGCACAAAACAACAACACGTCAACCCACAGAGAGCTCTGCAGTTACAGTTTTACAGTATCTCCGCTTGTGAAATGACTTACTCTCAGAAAACCACGGCTCGGATGGCCAAAAATCAAAAAGAAAAAGAAAGTGTGATTCTTAAATTAAGTATTCTCTTTAAATCAAACCGGGGGACTTTGGTTTCCTGTGTGAATCTTATAGATCGTGGCGTATAGTATTCCTTTACAGCTCTCAACTTATAGCAAAAGTCTGCAGCATCGCTTAATGCTTCTCCCTCATGCAACATTCTTCCTTTTTACAGAGCTGGAACTCGTATGTCAGGAAAGAATTTATTAAAAGCGACCCGCAGTAATTAGCAATGTGCTAATGCTTGAATTTGTATCCATTCCTGTATGCAGGGTTTTTACAACACTTGGTGGTTTCACTTGAAACACAGTCTTGACCCGGTGTCACCGGCCATATGGGCAGTAAATAGTTCCATGATAGAGTCAGCGGTTTCAGTGATACCGTACCGGGGAGAAACGTCTTATTATATATCATACTACATGGTGTTTTTATGGCATAAAGATGATTGACAATGAAGTGTTGGTGAAGTGATTGGTGCTTTGTTTTATGGTGACCTGATTCATTGGATTGAACAGTTTTATTTATTTGAGCTTCAGTGTGCGTGTGGGTCGAAAACAGCTGCACAAGCTGCTTTATCTTTTAACATATGTGTGAAAATTAATTCCCACACTAACACTGTGTCACTGTGATGCTGTTATGGCAGGAACCTAATTGTTTAACTTTATAGTATTAGGTGTAGGAATTTGACGATTATGTAATTCGCTTGCATTTGCATAAACTAACGTTGCTATGCTTGGTTTTAATTGATAGTAGAAATGCTGTAATGCTATTATGAAACAAGGAACTACAGCCATGCTAGTAGCTTTTTAACACTGTGGTTAGGTACAGAGATGTTTTGAACTAAAAGCTAATGCTAGCATGGCAACAACCTCACAATGCTAACATGCTGATCTTAAGCAGGTTTATTGTTAGCCATGTTCATCTATTCCTTATCTATTGATAAATCAAGGTCTCAGACAAATTTAAATTGTGACCTGATGGTGGTGCTAGAGGAGAAGTCAGGATGATCATCAAAGCCATGCGGTCAAATTCATCCTCTGGGCAACATGAATGAACCAAATGTCAAAATAACGGTGGTCCTCTAAGTCATAGAATCACTACATTATTTAGGATTCATCCACTGGGGATCATGACCGTCAGTACAAACTTTCACTTTTTAATCTTTCACAGAGTAAGTAAAAAATTCGAAGACCTTGTGGTGCTAGAGTATGAGGCAAGAGGGTCACCAAAGTCATTGAGATTCAGCTTCTGCATGGGAAAAGTGAATGTTCCAAATGTGCTGGCGATTCATCCAAAATGTTTTTTCTAAAGACCCACAATGTTGCTGGTGGGGCTTCAGAAAAAGTCAGAGAATATATCCAATTCATTAGGATTCAGCCACTGGGAAACATGAATGCCTGTACAAAATGTGCTGCCAATCTATCCTGTTACTGTTGACATATTTAACAAGGTGCATTAAAACGTTTAAGTGCTTGTAGCGCTCAGGGAAAAGTCAAGAGGATCAACAAAGGAATTAGGATTCATCCATTGGGGATCATGAATATCAGTGCAAAATTGGTGCCAATCCATCTTGTAGATGTTGAGATATTTCACGGAATATGCAGAGACTAAGAAGTACATGTAGTGCTAGTGGAGAAGTCAGGAGGATGACCAACGTCATTAGGATTTATCTTCTGGATAACATGGATGCATGTTTCTCTAAAAAAACTAAAATTTCAACAAACTGATGCTTGAGAAAAGTTCAATAAGATTAATCTATTGGGGATAATGAACGCCTATACAATCCACACTGACCAACAATGCAATCTCTAGAGTCATGCCGCCAGTATGGCTAGTGTCACAATAAAAACATGCCCATGAAAAGACAGATTCCTTTAGGCAGCTGATCCTTCTTTCCAAAGAACACAAGTCATTCTATTTGGGACTGATTCATGCTGTCATCACAGCCCAGACCGCCACAAAATGAAGAAGGGTCTTTACAGTACAGCTCTGACTTTTTTTCTTTTCACAGTTTTCTCTGAGTTGTATAAGTTATTCAAGCTCTGCAAACCCCATTTCCACTCTGAAGCCTCCAAGAAATCCCATTAATGATGTGTCTACTTTCATCGTCCAAATGACTTCTCCCTCATTAAACCAAACCATCCATCAAACTTTTTGCTGCACTCTCCTCACTGTTCGGCAAAATACGAGAAACTGTGAAGATGAGGGCGAGTGTTTGCATTGTAAATAGGAGTGTGGCACGGCGTGTCGCTCATTTGTTTTTATATGGAAGAATTGTATTTCATGATTGCTTTTTAATTCTGCCTGCAGGGTATATTAAACGCCTGCGAACCTCTGAACACTTTGTCCAGGAAACTAACAATTATAGTCAATCTGAGCATATGGCGACCGCAGCAATGTGGGAGAAAAGATGGGGCTCAGGCTGACGAACCGCCGCATGCATCGTTGCACTTTACTCAGATTTAGTTTCTCCATATATTGTTGCTGTTCATGCCAGCGACTGTCAAACATTTCTCTTCAATCCAGGATATAGATCATAATTTAGTATCTCTTATTTACGGCAAACAATATTTGACTTATGCAACTATAAAGTAAGTGCATATCTGTAAAATGTTACTGCACTAAGTGGTGTTCTGTAAGCCTGATCTCACACGAAAATTATATATACTTCATATATATATATACCGTTAAATATGATGATCAGAGCAGCTGTTATAAGCATAACCTTACTTAAATCTTCCCGTCCTACATTTATTCTGCTGTTCCTGGATCAAACCCTTTTTAACTTCTTTACCTTCTTCGGCTTGTTTAAATCCTTCATCCTTAAACACTGTAGCCAAAGCTATTATAGCCTGTCATTATTTTGCGATTTTAGAAAGCCCTCAGTCTAACACTCCTAAACTATGTTCGTGTTCTGTCTTAGATATAGGATAACCAAGCCTATTGTTTTTCCTGTAATTGTTTCATCCATTCATCCATATGTGATCTTGTCACTTAAATTTAAGATCACAATGGCGATGGAGGCAGCAGGGCAGCACAGTTAGCCTTCTCATTTTCATCTTTCTCCACCTTGGAGGATATCAAAATAATCTCAGGCTCAAAGGAGAAAGTAGTTCCTCTGTCAAAACCATGCCTCCTAAAATTCATTCAAATACAACATGTGGAATACATCAATAAAATGGTACCTCTCAACATTTTTCATTTGCTTACCCCACTATATCTGCTCATGGCTACTCAAAAACGCTTGGTTAAGGTTAAGTGAAGATTGATCTAGGTTCGAAATTTAACAAGTTAACACTGACTTGAAGCACAAGACAGGATGCGATGACTTTAACACGTAACCAAACCTGCAATCTTTCCCTGATTTTAAAGCTCCTGTTAGCGAGATAGATGAATTTCAAGTCTCAATCCCAACGGGTCAAATACTGATGAGATCAAATGGTGCGCCTACTTACTATCCCAAAGTATTTGACGAGCTGGGAGACCCAAAGCGTCAGTTTACCATTTTAGCCTTAATCAAACACCGTATGGGACATGAGCCTCAGTCTCTGGTTTCAAAGTCTTGTATTTTGAAGATCAATCCATCTACCCAGACCTCTTCCCCTGGACTTTTGTTCAACTACAACAGTAGCTACAACAAGTCATACATGCTGGATTGAAAAAGACATAATTCAGACAGACAGGCAGCAGCTTAAGTCTTAAGGTCCTCTTAGATCGTCTCGAGTCGAAACTGAGCCCATCTGCTTCAGCTTCATTTATCAGTACTTTGTTCTTTTAGTGATTACTCAAAGCACAGGTGTGGGGTGGGAGAAGGACTGACGTTTGTGGGTATCTCTCCTTTCAAACTGGTGGTCAGTTCCTCTATTTTCATGAAATGGCCTGACTGCAAGACAAAGACCATTGCTCTGTTCCAAACAGTTGTGTATGCTCAAAACTGATATAAAGCTGTGAAGTTAGGCATTGGAGTGCCATATTCAGACTATATGTGTGTGCTTTCTAACAACATTTTTGGTCTACTCATGGAGATGCACGAGTATTTCCTCTGTCATTAAATAAGTCGAATAGGTCTGCCTAGAATCACCATCACTAAGTCTGCAAGGATTCATCTGAGCCTAGTTTCCCTCTGAGATACTGTTATGTAGTGGTTTACTCTGAGAGGCCTCTCGAGACCACCAGGAAAAAGTTTGAGACGAGTTGATAATGATATACAACATGAGCTACGACAGACCCAAAGCTTTTCGTACCAGCACTGGAGGTCATCCCTAGTGAAGACGTGCCTGTCGGCGTGCAGGGGGATGATGAGCTTTCACACAAGCAGAAAGAGGGGATTACTGTCAATTGCTCACAAATTGCAATAATACCCGCTGCCGGGCCACCCACGCATGTGCTGAGAGACAAGTGATAAATTGCTACATATGTCCATTCCACAGTGGCAACCCCGAGCACACTGGCCACAACGATCTCCCTTCATTCACGCTTTGTGACATGTGGAAACAAGTGGAAGGGCTTTTACTGTAAGAGGCATTGAAAATCTAAAATGCTGGCTTGGATGTGGAGGTTCAACATAGAGAGCTGTTTCATTGGCTAAACATTTGTTTTCAGGCTAAAACTCTTTGTAAACCTTTAGAAAAATAAAACATGAAAAAATAATTTCACATGTGATCACATTCATATTTGATTGGCTTTTTCACGTGTGGATCAGATTTTGTCATATAATTGTCAGAATATGTCAAAACATGACACATGAAATGTACTTCTTCACATGTGAATTCCAATTTTCACACATTTTCATACCTTATTTTCACATGTGAACTAAAATGTTAATATGTGAAAATTAGATGGTGTGACATGGGAAATAGGCCTTTTTCACAATGATTTCACATATGAACACATTTCAATTTTCAAAATTCTAATATGTAAAAAGAAAAGAATGTCACATGTGAACTCCATATTTTCATCAGTGATACAGTGAAATGTACTTTTTCACATGTGAAATAATTCATATGTGATCTGCTTTTCTAACATTTCAATTAGAATTTGTGCAAATACAGCACATGTGAAAATGACTTCTGATGTGAATTCCACATTTTCTCACACGACTGGTTATTTTCACGTGCAAACATTAATCATGTGAAAATAAAGGGATTGGCTTTTTTAAAATTGTTAATTTGAATGTACATTTTCACATGTGAATCGCAAATGCTCATTTGTGGCTGGGTTTTATTCACACCTTTGCATGGAAGGTATATCCCACTCGAAATCATTGTCAGTCATTTTTCAGAAAACAAGTTGATTTCCCCTTGTTTGAATCTCATGATCTTTGTCTTGTAATCTTTTTTCCCTATTGGCGCAGTCTTATTGAGATATTTGTCATTTACTTTTAGCTTATAATAGCTTAAAAGTGTAACCAAGATGAATGTAAAATAATCACATTTCATCAACATCACACCGACTTTTCGTCCTGAACAGCGGTATATCAAAGAATTCCATTACACAAGGACATTTTTAGCCACTCAAAATGAATACAGCATGTCGTATTTTGAAACCGAACCCTTCGGTGTATTCTCATTTAGGAATACATGGTAATTAGTTTTGATCATATCATTCCTCTGCTGTAAGAGCCAAGCAGATGGCTAATCCAGTCCCAGTGTCTAATCAGAGAAGTCATCCTAATGACAGCGTAATTTCATAAGAGGCCTTTGTCTCAGAATATTCAGGAGCAGCATGGGGGGAGATCGGAGATATTCATCATCAGCACAGATTGGAAACAGGCCCTAATAAATGACACATTTGCTTCCTGCCTGTCTGCGTTAGAGGAATGGCAGAATGCAGTGAATGTGGTACACTGTGTTTGTGCGTGCGTGTGGGGAAGGAATGACATGGTTGTAGTGTGTGGGTGGACAGCAGCTGCAAGGTTCTTCATGTGCAATGATGCCCATGCATGCTGGTCGGCGTGGACGCGGAGGGTGAGGTGTGTGTGAGTGTGTGAGAAAGAGTGTGTGTTGCATGTTCAGTGGTGAGAACATCGGAGTTCAGTCGAGTTACTAGACGAGGCATTAATGTAGAATTTACACCTTCAGGTCAGGGCACCAAAAAACCCTAATGAGTGCTAACAATGCAGCTGGTGGCTCAAAAGTGTGTGTGTGTGTGTGTGTGTGTGTGTGTGTGTGTGTGTGTGTGTGTGTGTGTTTAGCCTTGGCCCACACAGACCTCTTTTAAATTCACTACCTTCCACCTTCTTTTCTTTTTGTTTCATTGCAGAAATAGTAAAGACTGAGATGTTTCTAACACAGGCAAAGAAAAAGAATGTGAAGTGAAACAACACCCGTAAAATCAGATGTGGCAGATAAATCCAGCCGCGTTTCTGCGTGTGCACCACATGGAGACACCGACTCCATGAAAAGACATATTATTTACAGCGCTGCGGGAAGTCACAGCCCAGCGTAGACCGACAAAAAATATATACGTAGACACACGAGGGCAGGATCTTCTTTTAGCCAACTTAAGGCCCGGAGCCGTACATCATGTCGGATCTCGGCTCGCTGTTTCCTGCAAACTGCATGTAGCCCGATGTTAGACTTCTACCCTGGGAGGGGTCAGGAAGTGAATATGACACACACACGAACGCAGATAGACAGTGAATCTTCCTCCTGACCCCCCTCACTTGCTCTCACAGGTACACCTTAAATCCATTCACACACACACACACACACACACACACACACACACACACACACACGCACACACACACACACACACACACAGGAGAATCCCAGCTTTTGTGTAGCGTGGACGGAGGGGGGCAGGCAGGGTTGTAGCTGCCAAAGATATATTTCTACATCAGCCAGTGTAATATTATCAATAAAAGCCAAGAGGACAGCAGCTCGCCATAACTCACGACAGGCAGGGAGCACCACAGCTGTTCAGAGTTCATCTTCCTCTGAAGCAACGGGGGAGACAAAGAGAGATGTTAGAGCGGGGACAAAGAAAGAGAGACAACGGGGAAGGAGAGCGCAAAGAGGACTGATAAAGACACAAAAGAGGGAGGAGGGTGACACTAATTCAACACAGGTATCCAACTTTAAGTTTTATAACCAGGCAGGGAAATAAAAGGGGCTGCAACTCGGGATAACCCACTGAGCCTTTTTTTGATCATTCATTTTATCTTGATCAACTCTCTTTCCGAGAGGAAGGAAAAAGGGAAAAAGGCGGAAATGATGGGGGGAATACTGCTATAGTAAAGCAAATATATATTATCATTATATATTACTGAAAATTACATCAGAATCAGAGCTGACTCTGCTTTTACATTGCTCTTAATGCTCTCAAAGTATTCTACATACAACTGGGAAGGAGAACAAAAATACTAAATGAATTAAAGAATGGTGTATACCATAAGTATCATGGCCAACACCATAAAAAGTATACTTCATAAAAAGTCTGTATGTAAGTCAGCAGCACACAGTAAAAGTAGTGCACACACTGTAAAGTAGTGCAAAGAAATAAATACTGAATGGGGCTGGGTTATGTACATTATATTCCTTTATGAATATACATTATTTATAGTGTGCAGGATTTATAAAGACAATTATTTGCAACAGGAATTACTGAAGTTGGGCCCACGGAAGAATTTCACAGGTGGCCAATACTTACACTACATATATTGCACCTTTGAGTCTTTTTCATAATCTGAGTATAGTTTAATAGTTTGAGGTCTGATTTTTATATTATTTAAGGTGGAATGGTGTCATGACTACATGGTTATGTCCTATTATCGCTTAACAAAGGTCCACTGTCCAAATTAATCACGTTTGTTGGCCGTATTACTTTATTACTGTGTATGATGTTGGTTTCAGCTCTTTTCCCCGAACTTATATCTAATGTAATAGCTTTTCAAACGTACTTCTGATTGTAAAAACTGGATGCTTTCGTTAGTCATGGACTGCAGTCGGCTGATGAATCCAATCTGAATCAATATGAGTTCCACTTTCATGCAAGCCGGTAATCATGTGTTTTCCTTTTTTCTCCTGCTGTGAAATTAGGTGTCACGTCTGATTTTGGAACGATGCTCCTCAAATACTTCATCACCGGCCCCTCTCGGTTTCACTGCAGACGCTGGCTGACCTCATCGACTGACCTCACCAATCACAGATCAAAGTCGTCGGGTTTCGGGCTGGTCAGGTTAATCAGAGGACCACCCCGGGGAACCAATCAGGTAACATCTTACTTGACTTAAAGGAATTAGGCCGCCTTTGACGAGCGACTCTGTACGTTTCCTCGAGTGATGCCGTGACGTACGTGTTTGGGGCTCTTGTGTTTTCCCTGAGCATGTCAGTGAGTCTGTTGTGGGGTGGGGGGGTTCAATACTTTGATTTCAGTTACATCATTAGTCATTTTGATTTGTTTAATTTGGGCTTTGAAGGACATGGTTACGCACACAAAACAATGGTGACTGAGTCAACTGTAAGGGATTGAGACTTCTTATATCGTACATATTTTGTATTCTTCTTGTTTAGATTGCTAAAGTATTTAAATACAAATCTAATGCTTGAAATTAAAGTTTGGGAACAAATCTTCCAGTCAAATTGGAGCTTGAAAAGTGTGTGGAGTGTTTGCGTGTGTCCATGTATGTTTGTGTGTTTGCGTGTGTGTGTGTGTTTTCTAAGAATGGAGGTCTTGTATCACTTGCTCCTTTTTGAGGGGAAGTGACATGAGATACTTAAAGACCAAAATTGCCTCACTTAGCCAAACAAACTGGCTCTCCTGACATACACACTCACCCACACACACCCACACACACACAGGCACGCACGTCTAGAGCTCTCTAATGGCCAATAAACTCAGGATGTTCATTCCTCCTCTCAGGCTCACAAAAAAAAAAAAAAAAACGAACGACGAAATTATTGAGAGTAAACGGATTCCACTGTAGGTCTGCCTAATTACCACACACACACACACACACACACACACACACCTACACACACACACACACACAGTTGAGGGTCAATGAAGGCTGAAGCAGATAGGATGTACATAATAACCCTAACATGGTTTTTATAAGCCTTCAGCTCTTTTGAAACAACGACGGCTGGGAGAGAACCCAGGCCTGCATATAAAAATACTGAGCTTTCTGGAGGAACACTTTGAAGTTTTATTTCAGCTTGAACTCAACTGAAGAGACACTCTCAGGGCCACTACAGATAGGATGTATTCATGCAAAGAGTGAGACATATAACTAGTCAAGGCAAGTCAGATACACATTCTATGCAAGGGATGGATACAAAACTCAGATTACTGTCAACAATCCTAACATTACTCCGGGGGCGGACAGTCAATCGTGGATGATAGGGTGTCGCTCTTCTTGAGTCGCGAAAAAATGATTATAATTTTCTTCATATTGTATTAAACTATACAAGTTTTCAAAACAGTGTGTCCCATTTCTGAATACACAAGTCAAACAGTCGCAGCAGCATGAAAGACCGCTCGACCACTTGACATTCATAGTAAATT
The DNA here is from genome assembly GCF_900880675.1 of Sparus aurata. Taxonomy (NCBI): domain Eukaryota; kingdom Metazoa; phylum Chordata; class Actinopteri; order Spariformes; family Sparidae; genus Sparus; species Sparus aurata. Next base: position 20,484,527 of record NC_044201.1, on the reverse strand, counting down.
CTTACTGTAGGCGCAGCAATGCAATCACTACAGGTTCTGGTAGGGCTCGCACTAATGGGTTTTCGTCAAACGTAACCTGATGGTCCCCCATCCCGACCTGGCTAGTCTTTCTTCTGACTTTGTTGATTTAATTTGCTGCATTAGCTATTATTGTGGAAAAATTATGGCCACTACATAGACAGTGTGTTATAGTTTATTGCTGAGATCGTTTTTGAACAACACACTGATCGCTTTTTTTCACTGAAATATTGCCCTATGTTTGAGAAATAATCTTTCTGATTTGTTTGACACCACGGTCAATTGAACATGGTTACCACAAATCAGAGGGGTGAATCGATCTTGTTGCTGAGAGAAATGTCACTCAGTCATCATCGCAATCAGGATAAAATGGCAGTTAAAGAATTAGAAACAAGTTTCACAACACAGTTTATCACAAACGTTCAACATCAACACATCTGGAGACTCGTTGGTTTTCACTGGACAGGAAGGGCGTAAAAAATTGCAATCTGAAAAGTTACTTGTAACTAAAGCTGATAAATGTCTTGGAGTAAAAAGTAAAATATTTGCTTCTGAGATGTAGTTGAGTAGAAGCATAACGTAGCATAAAATGGAAATATATATTAATACTGTATCTTCTCAAAAGCTGAACTGCAAACAGCTGTATTAATTGCACATTATCAGGCCCACTGCTACTGTTCTTTATTTTGCTCTAAGTAGTAGTTGCATTTCCATCTAAAGGTATTGTGTTACGTTCAGCCAAATTGTACAAATAGTACACTGTGATATCACTATATCAGCTGCCTTCATTTACCTAAGTCACCTTAGCCATCATCACAACAGTTGCCACCCTGCTCCCTGAGAGATTTGGCATTAGACGCCACTGCTGAGCTTATATGCAAATAAGTGGCTTCATAGATGAAACCCTCATGTCTTCAAGACGTCAGAAAATATAATATGTGATTGAATAAAAATGATTTGCGCCATGAAACAGAAGATCTTAATAGGAGTCCGGAGATCTAACATAATACATCCTCCTGTACTCTGGACACAAATACAATGTGTAAACTGCAGTCGAGGGGTTTTGATGCAGAGAAACAGACATTTTTCCCTCAAATTTACAGGACGTTTCCTTCCTCGTCTCGATAACTCCCATTTGAGCCGTTTGCAAATTATTGTCCCGTCTCAGCTGGTAAATTCACTTTCCCTCCAAAGGACAATTTTTTGCTGTAATCCCCCTACAAATTTAAACAATTCTGTCATTTTATACGTATGGCTGAAGGTGGGGAATGGGCCACGTATAGTTCAAGTGTGTGTGCATGTGTGTGTGTGTGTGTGTGTGTGTGTGTGTGCACGAGAAAGAGGGGGAGAGAGAGCACAAATCCACCCCCAAACCCCCCCAAACCCCAATACTTCTAATGGTTTCTTTCGGGACCATATGTCCTTTGCGTCAGCACAGCAGCAGCATGGGCTCTACGGTTACAGTCGGGTTCGGTGTGAAAGACAGACATGTTGTATAATAGAAGGTGGGAGGTGGAAGGTGGAGGGAATTAAGTTGTGTGTGTGTGTGTGTGTGTGTGTGTGTGTGTGTGTGTGTGTGGAGGGGGGGGGGGGGGGGAGCTGCAGAGCGTTTTTGAAGAGGCAGATCTCTCCGTATTGCCTTACCATCGATAAATCTAGGAGCTCGCTATAGTGCTGACATAAATTAGCCTCCCCCCAACCCACCTACCTAATCACCACCTCAACCTTTTCTTACACACATACACACACACAAACACACGCACACACACACACACACACACGCAGGCCTCCCAATCACCTTCCACTACTTCCTTGAACCCTGCTCGGACCTTTACATCAATAGGTGTCACGCTCTCTATTTTGCACACAGACACTCAAAAGTGCACCTACATGCAAACACGTGCACAAGTTGCACACGCACACACACAGCAGCAACAACACAGACACCCACAGAGTTTTGGGTAATTAGCCGCCTTCCTCGGTGGTGAGTGCGTTTCCTCCTCGGGGTCACTGATAGCAAAACGCCTGTTAAACTTTATATTCCCTGATGGGGCGGAAAAGAGAGGGAAACAGAAGGAGAGTACACTCTCATTAACACAGCGCTCCGTGATTGTGTGTGTGTGTGTGGAGTTTTTACACGTGTGTGTGTATGCGTGTGTGTGTGGCTGTCTGGGTGGTGTTTCAATGCTCAGGCCAACTCTTGTAAAGGTGAGAGGATACTCTTTAACCTCAATTTAGAGCGAGCCTTAAAACTCCACTCTGAGGAGAGACAATGTGTGTGTGTGTGTGTGTGTGTGTGTGTGTGTGTGTCTCATACTCTGTTTAATCTCACAGGTGGTTTCTTTGTTTAGGAAACTGGGAAATTAAATAATTATTTATTGAGGAAAAAAAGGAATAAAGTTGAATCATTTAATGTTACAGAACAAAAAAATTAAGAAAAGCTTGATCTCAAATTGTGACACAAAACGTAAACCTTGCAATATTATTAAGTGGCTCAAGCAATTATAAGATAAGACTTCACTGACCCCTTACCAGGGAAATCCACTTGATACAGCAGCTCAAGGGTCATAAGCAGAGGGAGAAACAGGCATTCAGTTATAGATGAGACAAAAACAAGATAGAAATTAAACAATATATAAATAATAAAGTGTATGAACACTCTAGTGTTCTTTTCAGTAATACACCGATGGTGTGAAGTATAGACATTGGATTGCAGTTTATACAAAGAGGAATAGCACCAGATAGTTGCAGTGGAGATGTCTGTAAAGAAACCAGCGCTGAAACGATTATTCAGGTAAGAATTTACTTACTCACTCAACAGACGTCAGTTTCTTTGCAAAAAATGTTGTCTAGTTCCAGCTTCTAGAGAGTGAGTATTTTGTTGCTTCTCTTCTTCTCATGCGTCGTTTGGATTTAAGAGTGTTGGTTATAGCAAATTAAACTGAGACATCACTGCACGCTTTCACAATATGAGATTGTGAAAAATTGTGATTTTTCCACTGCTCTCTGGCGAAAAATATTTTAAGCAAATAATACTATAATAATTAATAATTGATAACAATTATGATAACTGATATCAACAATCTATATATTAGACAGTCCAGTGCAAAACAAATAGTAGAAAGTGTATAATAAGGACTTTTCTTCTGCACTGCTATTAGTACATAATGACCAGAATTGTTGAATATGCCTTGAATTGAATTATTACATTTTTAATAAATTATTAGATAATGTATTTGCCTCCAACTGGTTATAATAAAGCAGAAGAAATAGTTACTCTATAATAACTAGAAAACTTCTAAAAAGTGTCATAATAATAATAAGAAATATCAACGACATCAAATTGAAAACTGATAACTCCTCCAGTATTCACCTCTCTTCACACTGGTCATTTTCCTATTTACCAAGAGATTTTAACAGACTCAGCAAAAAAAAAAAAAGCTGCTCTGAGGCACTTTGACAGGTTTAAAAAACACGCACACACTTAGACACTTTGGGTGAATTAAAGCGATTCTGTAGATAGCTCTGAAAGCTTATCCTGTGCACCTCAGCACATTCTGAAGCCCTTTTTTTTCTTATGTGATCATTTTAGGTAATTGAATAAATTCCCAGCGCTCTGTGTGGAATTAGAAGGAGCGAGACTTTGGTCAGAGAAGAGCTTTTAAGAAACCGGGGGAACATACATCAGAGGCCCAGCAGTCGATGCTAATGTAATGAACGTTTACATTTACCTGCCTCTCACCTTTCCTGTTGGTGTGTATCCACAATCTAAACTGTGCTCGTCAAAGCACCCCTCCAGTTTGTTTTCATAAATATACTGTATCTCTTCTCTTGGCTCCTCGACCCTGCCTAGAAAATGAAATATTTGGTGTTTTAGTGGTGTGTGTGTGTGTGTGTGTGTGTGCGTGCGTGCGTGCGTGTGTGCGTGTGAAGGGGGGCAGAGGGGCCAGCTATGATGCCAGAACTAGCACTTCTGGTCGGAAAAAAGGGGTCTGAGTTTTCGTCAGACATGCAGCTCAGACAGACAGGGCGAACGAAAAGGCTTTTTGAAAGCGCCATCCAAGAGCAACAGAAAACACTCCCTCTTGACCGTGTGGTCAAAAATGGGTGTAGAGGGAGAGGCGGCATCTGGCGTCTCGCCCGGATGGGAAGGGGGGGGGGGGGGGGGGGGGAAGCTCGCTGTGCGCCTCCTCTGCTGCCAGCTGCAGGCCGTGGGTGCACGGTGGGAGAAGATACGGATGAACATGCAGGGAAACAGGTAGAGCTGAGAGGGGAAGACAGGCAGACAGATAAAGTGAGCATCAGTGAGAGAGACAGGCGGATGGAGAGACGGAATCAGGTATAAAAGTGCCAGTGAGGAGGATACTGAGAAGCATGGAGGCATATCATGAACAAGGTCAGAAAGACACCGCGTGGAAGAACAGGAAATGATACAGGATATATCCTCTCTTTCTCTCTCTGCCTCTCTCTCTCCGAGGCCTGTGCTGTAAGTGACAGCGCTGTAGAGGGAAGTTGACATTGCTGAAGTATGAATTTCACTCGTTTGTGTTTAGCGGAAAACACGGAATCGAGGCTGTCTGTCTGGATCAGGGCCCGGGCCCTTGACCCCTGAATGTCCCCTCCGGAGCAAACGGCACAGTTTTATTGGCCAGTCAGATTCAATTTATTAAACACTATGCAACTCTATTTTCAGCTCTCAAGTTTGTCTTTCCAAATGTGGTTGTGATATGCATTTGGACATGGATATGAACGATATTTGATCTGCTTTAGGTGCATGTCGTTTTCCTCACAGGGTTTTTTCGATGATAGCCTGTAACACAGATGAGATACACCTCCATTTTAACAGGTGGAAGAGTCCACACATTCGTCACCCACGTAGAAGTACAGATAAAAAGAGAGACGTACTGATTCAACTTCTTTAATAAGTACAAGTAAGAAAGTACAGGCTCAAATCAAAACGGTTCTTTCTGAAGGACATTTCTACTGGCCATTCCCGTGCAAAGCTAACTGAACCTCACGTCATAATAATATGATGTGAATACTAACAAACTTAAATGCAGAACCAGCAGAATTTTTCTGAGGTGCTCATAAATGCACCGGAAAGATAGTTGATTGTTAAGTCTCATTCCCAGGATGTCAAATACTGACATTTTTGTGTTGGTAAAGCTTCCTGAGCAACAAACAACAAGATAATAAGAACATACAGGCAGAGGGCTGCAGGGTCTCTGCAGACAGGGGACACGAACACGCCTTTTCTTTTCATTTGAGTCTCCGTCTTTGTCTGTTTCAGTCTTGCTACATCGAATTGAAATCAGTCTACTGGTGCTGTGAAGGCGCCATGCAATGATGCAAAATAAAAATAATCGATAATTCCACTTAAAGTGAAACTCTCGCCAAAATGCAACCTAGGCTTTTTTTGTAAATGTATATGAGGCAAACCTTCATGTAAAAGCATAATTACGACGAAAGAAGCACTTTTAAGATTTACCATATTTTTGTTTTCGTGCTTTGGGGCACCAAAATCGCTATTTTACACTAAGACACTAAGAGGGCTCGACACAACATGAAACTTTGCTCGTAGTGTCACCAGCACTGAACACGAGCATTGAGTTTACTAAAAAGAGAGTTTGTAACAACTCACGTGCCAGTGAGAAGTGTTGATTTCCGAACGCAATGTAACATGGAGGACAGTTAAGGTGGACCACTCCTAAAACTTAGTTCCATATAAATGCACAGATAATTCATTGTTTAGTCGTTAGCAAAAAACAATACTGACCTTTGAAAAATCAGCCTCATATAAGAAACAATATTAAAATCAAAAGCGAGAAAAGTCGCGTGAGATATAACGTGGATAGTTGTTGCCGGAAGACAGTTGCCTTCCACCTTAACTCCATGTTAAGTTGCATACGGAGATTGATACTTCTCGGCTGCCATGACGCCGGCTTCTTTGTAGCAAACTCTGTGTACATAAACAATGTTCTCAATGCTCGTGTTCATGTGTAGAGACCCTGGTGATACTACGAGCAAAGTTTCATGTTGTGTCAAGCCTTCTTAATGTTTTAAAAATAGCGATTTTGATGCTATCGCTAAAGTGCCCCAAGAACTCCCATTGAAAATGAGATTGACCCGAAAACAAAAATACGGTGAATCTTAAAAGTGCCTCTTTCGTCGTAATTATGCTTTTACAGAAAGGTTTGACTTATATACATTCACAAAAAAATCCTAAGTTGCATTTTGGCAAGAGTTTTACTTTAAATGCTTTAAATCAAAAGCCTGTAAGCAGAAAAAGGACAGATATTTGTGTCACCATTTAGGGAGTTAAAGTAAAAAGTTGTCAAGTCAAGTACAGAAACCTAAAAAAAACTCCTTAAGTAGAGTAATGAAGAACTTTGTTACCTCCTATCTCCGCATTTTTAATCACCAGACTAAAACCAACATTTCGTAAGAGGGGACAAAACTGACTTTCATCATAAGCACGTGTTCCTTGGAAAAGTAACAGAGGATGTTTGTCTTGAACAAACATATCAAACATGACACATCCTTTAACGGTGCAAGGTACAGACTGACAAGTGATGTCAAGGTGGAATAGGAAATTTTGTACTTATGTAGCTTGTCAGGGGTGAGGCTAGACCTCAATCTGAAACACAAACAATATCCATGTAGTCTGCAGAGTTTACATATCTGTGTACACATGTACTGTATATATACAAACTGAGACACACACATGCTCACACAAGAGTCGGTAATAGGATACGCTCAGCGTTGGTGTGGTGGGGTAAAGTGAGACCTTCCTGTAATCAAAAGAAACAGCGTGCTACAATAAAGGCTGTTTTGAAACAGTCTGTGGCCTGAGGGATGGATCCCTGTGTTGGAATGAGGAAGAGAAAATGGACACTGAGCTGCGTTCACAGAATAGAATCGAGTACAACAGGGCAGCGCAGAAGTGGCTGGCTGTGCAATCGTAACAACATTGTGTTGTGTTGAGGTGAGATCTCTTTTCTATCCTTCCTTTGTCCTCTCCTCCTTTCTCCTATCTTCCTTTGTCTTCCCTCCTGACGATGCAGGTAGCTGCGAGTCTCTTGGGCGACATCCATCAGTCGAATGGATGGGGGCGATGCAACAGCGACGCTACGGCAAAAAAAGGAGGGCAGGGGCGTATTAGCTTTCCAAAAAATCCACAGAAACACAAGTCTGGAATCAATCTGCCATCACACAAACACACATTTTAATCTTTAACCCTGGTGAGACCAGCCCCTGCTATTTTTCATCCCCGCGCATTTATGCGCTGTAATGTTGTATCAGGTCTGGGATATGGTTCTCCGCTACATCTCTGACTTCACCTGCTGCTGAAGCTCTTTACCAGAGCGCTGGGAGTTAACTGCCGCCATAAATAGTCAACGAAGTGTGTGCAGCGATCTGCAGGGGCAGCGCAGGGCAAAGATATATCTGACAGGAAGAGAGCAAATCTCCTCTCCATGCTACCTGCTGTAAAAAGTCACGTTTCAGCGCTTAAACCTTCACATCAGAGGCAAGTCTTTTTTTTTTTAAATAAATAAATAAATATAGAGAAAGTATGTGAGGTGTCTAAGGCACACTTAAGTTGATTTGCTAGCTACTGTCTCAAAAATTGATTGCACATGGACAGAGCATTTACAACAGAACATAAATCAAGTCGATTCAGACTGGAAGAGTATCAGAACTCATTTTTAATTTGTGACGTTGGATTTTTCCCCCCTTTTTTTTCTATTTTTGAGGCCGTTTGACCAGCGGACACATTCATCTAACAGGAATGAATTATGTTTTTTGTATGCAGGATGTACTAAGCAGTATACTAAGGACAGTCTGAGATGCAGAAGTGGAGATATAAAAAATATAAAGTTTTTGTCTCATACTCATTTCCAATAATATCTGGTCCTGCTTAATAATAATCAAGCAGATTTATCAAGCTTGCTTTGTTTCTTTGTTCCCAAGCCAACAGCACGTGTCGTATTTCATATTTCGTAAAATCAAAATACCACGTAAAAATGTGGCTGTTGTCAAGATCTGACCATTGGACGAGCGAAATATGTCAAATTTGCTCTGGGGGTAGAGAATGTGCAATGGTGTAATTAAAACTAAACTAAAATTAGTTTATGAGATTTTTCCATGGCACATCAAAAGAAGAACGCATGTAGTGTTCAAAATGGAAGAGTTCATCTTCTACTCTGCATGAATACACAAAAAACATACAAATATACTACATACAAAGAACTTTTAATGGAAATCTGGCAAATTGGGTCATTCTTTCCAAAGTGAAGTTTTGCTGACAAACAGCTTTCATATAACCACGCTAACATTGTTAAACAGTCGCATTTTGGGAAGGTTAAGGCTCTGAATTTTCATGGTAAGGTTGAGGAAAAGATCATACTTTGCGTTAAAATGACTACATTCAGTCTAATGTCAATGATGCTTCTCAGGTAACTCAAGTAACTCACGCCACCTTCTGTGATTAGTGTCAATCCACATTTACTTATTTACAAAACACTACATGAGGGAGTGTCCAGTGTATGACCCATCCAATCAACCAGACCACCCCCAATATCGGATATATCTTGCCCTCGACACCTAATGACCAGATTGCGATTCAGAGTTTGGTGAATTTCTAACTAGTGTTTATTTCTGTATCAAGACATAAACTTTCAAGAGAGAATCGTGGTGCATCTCAGAAACAATTTTTTTCCCCTGCCGTGCCAAAGTAAACTGTGCACCCCAGTCAAAGATGCCTCTGTAGAACCCCTCAAAGAGGAATTATCCTTTAATGCTGAAATATGATGAACCAGTCCAAACCAGATTTATCCTTCAACCAACCAGGTTTGGACTCCAGGGCTGTAAGACTCCAATAATTGAACAGACAGTGTATTGTTCCTCTGTGGCTCTTTGCTGCCTCACCTCTGCCTCTGCCTGCTTAATTAAAGGTTAATTGCGTAAAATAAGTACGCACCTCCTGCAAATGGTACACATTTCTCTTTCCATCCACTCAGAGCTGGGCGGGTAGGATATCTGGAATTTATCAACTTGTTCAGGAAATGAGAGCCAAGCTCTACCTAACGCAATGTGTGAGCAGGTACAAAACCAACATATGGGGGTGTGCGCGGTGTGTGTTCGCACATGAGCATATGCACGCACACGCACACACACCGAAGAATTCAGCGTTCCCTCCGTCATTTTTAATCAAGAATATGATCCCTCATCCCATCTGGGTTTTCTGACTTGGTGGCCCGCAGCATGCACAAAACAACATATCTGTCTATGAACACACACACACACGCGCGTGCGTACACGCGTACACGCGTACACGCGTACACACACGCGCGCGTGCGTACACGCGTACACACACACGTACACACACACACACACACACACACACACACACACACACACACACACACACACACACACACACACACACACACACACACACACACACACACACACATATGCAAACTTGGATAGATAATCTGTAGGGCTAGTGAAGCTGAGACCACCAACTGTATGCTGGGAGTTTGGCCTCAGTCATCACAAAGAGCAGATGGTACTACTCGTGTATTCGACAGGGGTAGCCACCGTAGCAGCCACACACACTCACACACACACACACACACACACACACACACACACAGACACACACACACACACACACATCTAAATCTTGGTTAAATAGCACAAAAGCAATACACTTGGCATGTAGTGGGAGAGAATGAAATAGTCTTTGTATATATTTTTGTATGATATTGTAAAGCCTCATATTTAACTCAGTTGTGTGTGTGTGTGTGTGCGTGCTTGCGTGTGTGAGTCTTTGTTCTCCTTTAGGTTGATTTAGTCAGCTAAATCCTTGTTCCACTGTCAGAGGGCTCCTTATCACATCATGATCCCCTCCACTCACTCACCGAATTGGCGTGTGAGTGTGCGCATGCATGTGTGTGTTGCTGTACGAGGACAGAGGTCAATAAGATAACATTTGGTAGACCACCTGCCAGCAAGCTCAGTTTGCTAAATACAAAGTCTCATCTAACCCATCTAACTGTGTGTGTGTGTGTGTTGGGGGGTTTACCGTCTACCTGAACACTGAGGTGCAAAAGTATTTGATTACTGATAATGTTATAGGACAAGAACCATGTGAAGAAGAAGCACGAAAAACATTCAAGCTGTGAGTTTTTTTTTTCCAGCACAAGCAGATCAGACGGACGACAACAATGACATTCTTCGCACACACAAGTCCTCTAACCCCAGTTAAGATTATATTACACCGCCATAAACCCTAACTCTCGCTCCAACTTCAACTAGAAACCAATTTTCGAGAGACCGATCCATATAAACCTTCTCCATTTTAACTGGTTTGTGTTCTTTGCTGTCCTTATGACAGGAACACACAGCCACACGTCACCTCTGCTTATCATTAGTCCAGCGCCGGAGGGAAAGTGTCACTATTGGAGTGGACATTAACAAGTTCTGCTACCAGCTCGCTGCCTCGTAACCTGGAGGAGAGGGGTGTCTACATCATTAGCTTTAACTAGTACACAGATAGCAAATCACAGGGTGGTTCACACGCAGAAAGAGACAAAAACACGGGTACAGATGGAGGGAGAGGATTCAAAACAATGGTTCTTATTAGCTCTGTTCTTGTGTCCATTGGTAGCACTCAGCCATAGGAACCCCCCCAAAAAACTTTAAGAAGAATGAGTGTTTAAGTTCTTATCCACAGGAGATTAAAGATGGACTGAACACATTTTTACCGTGTGTGTTCGCTTTGCCGTGCGTATGTGCGTGCACGGGCCTCAGAGGAATTTTAATTGTCTGAGACAAAGGAGGATTTAATTTTTTCCCTGTACATCTATCTTTCACTCCTTCACTCTCTTCGCCTCCTTTTTTTTCACCGTCCTTTCTTCCATGAAACAATAAAATCGTCTGGCCTCTAAGTTATGGAGCGCTTTTGAAGTGGCTGGAGGAGCCAGTAAATTTAGTGGGCACCTTTGGGAGCCGGTTCAGTGGTGCAGTGACTGTACCTATATTTCATGTGTGAGTGTGCACGCGCCTGTGCGAGTATGTGTGTGCGCGCACGTGTCCTGGCCGTGCCTCTGTTTTTTGTGTGTGACACAAATGGGCTTAGATTTGGTGTGTGCACGTGCATGTGTGTGTGTGTGTGTGTGCGTGTGTGTAAATGTTCATGTGTCCCTCTATTTCATAGTCATGCTGATTTGTGGCCGTCTACATCGGGTTTCCCAGGACGCCGTAAATCTGGCTAGACAAACTGCATTAGAGATAGATATGCAGGCACATGTAAGTTCATTCACACAGAATGAACTTGCATGAGGTCCGTGTATCATAAGGTTGTAGGTACCGGGCCTTCTTTGACCATCTGTGGGGTTTTTTTCGCTATCGTATCTGGGATCACTGAGGCTGGCTGGCCTGATGCTCGGACATTGTTCTGCAAATTGAATATGTAGCAAAGGCACTTGATAAAATAAATGTCTTTCTTTTGTTTTAGTCTAGCAAATCAGTGATTTCAACCATTAAATACTCAACTTCTGCCCTTTTTTCACAAGAAAAAAAAGTCCAATACCAGTACATAACAAAAAGCTAAATTTACCATTTTACATCAATTTGTAGAGCAAGGATATTATGAGAGCGATTAAACAGGTGTTAAATGCACCATAATTAAATTCCGCAGCTCAGGGTGTCATTCAAAAACTCCTGGTTTTGTGGCAAATAAAGATGGCTGGAGATTTTTTCTACTTCAAAAAAATGCAGTCGTTTAACACTCACAAATTTTAAAAAGCAGCCTCGAACTGCGGTTATTGAGATGGTGATGTTGCCTAGCTTAACTTTGCTGATTGGCTATGTGATGTGACCTCAGACAGAATTGTTAAAGAGGTCGTGTTTTTGAATTTTACTCGTTATGTTTAGTCACGTTCACCGACTTCCTTCCTCACTCTCAAGTGACTCATCTGGTGTTTGATGTTTCCCCGGAAGTTCAAGCAACAAAAAGCGACAAAATAAAATGCACCTTTACCTTGAATACTCCTAGGATTTCTGTGGGTTTAAACATGGTTGAACCTTTTTGAATAATGTAAATGTGTAACTTGACAAAATATATTACAAAGGTCAAGTCTTTTTCATACATTTTAATGTGGATATCTTTACTTGTAAGTCTCAGAACTTGCTTTGTAGTTTGCAACATAAAAAGCACAACCTGTCGATTTTTAGTCACTGCTATTTTTTTGAGGTCACCTTGGTCTGACTGGGCCCCCATCCCGGTTTAGACTGGTGACCTGATCCTTTCTACACCCCCCCACTACCTCACATGGTCATACAGAAGTTATGGCACCACCAAAACCTTCTGCCTCTCTTTCAAGACAGTAATACTGGAGCTCCATATAGCTCTGAACACCACTACCCACAACATTGCTTTTAGTTTGGCGGCATCTCACTCCTACTGTACAGTAGCTACTGTTATTACTGTTAACGGTGACAAGCACTTGATTAACCGTTAAGTGACCAAGGTGTCAGATGAAGGTCTGTGAAGGCCCATCAACAACAACATGAAAGTTAAGCAACCCAACTCCCTTCTGCGACAGAGGATCCCAGGTCAGTTCTAGGATCATGTTTCTAACAATAATGGGTTGGGAATGGTGATCTCCAAAAGAGGTTCGCGTTAATCCAGAATCATGCAGCCCTATATGAAAAAAGATGTATTGTATCCTTTCAGCCAAGAAGTTATTGTATTTGAAAGAATTGTCCAAGCTACAGCCCCACACGGTCGCCAACACTGTGTGTGGTGCACTACTTCACTCTCCCTCAACAGGAACTTAGCGAGGAAAGAATGATTGTTGTACTCAACTGATCATTTGACCTTCTGCATTCTTGTAACAGCTCATCCAAACTGCCACCCAAACTCAATTATGTTTGTTTACCAGATCCACATGAGTCACCTACTGCACTGCACAACTCAAAACCAAGCTCCACTCCTCCATAACGAGTGTGCTACCCATCGCCTCCTCGTTCATTTGTCTTCCCACAAAATCCATGATATTGTAATATATCATCATATATGTATATGTTGAAATTATAAGCAGGCAACCCAGTCATCAGAATGAATAATTGGCATTTCATATTTCTGCAAAGTTTGGATACATTAAATCTGTACGATTTCTACATATCATGTCATATCACATTCAGATTACATTTGTATATGAGCTGATTTTCATGTCTGGATGAGTAGGGAATGATGGTGGAAGGCTAAGCAAGACGGCTGCCAAGCAAGAGACTGCTGTTTGACACAGTGTTCCAACAGTTGTGAGGATTAAACCAATAGGTATTATTAATGAGAGCTCAGGACATTTTTCAAGTGTGTTAGTGGCAACAAAAAGGGTTAGGTTTGATGAGACGTCAAGAAAATTTGCAGTTCAAAACCTTTTATTTTTTGAGAACATCAAGACATTTTCCCTTGGCGAAAACATGATTTTATGCTCACCCTAACCAAGTACTTTTTACGCCTCAACTTAACCAGACCATAGACACAATGTTGTCATAACATAAAACAGGGCATAAAGTACACATATTCTGGCAACTGGGTTGAATATTCCTTATTTTAAGCAATGATGGGACTGAAGTTAGAAGGAAAAGCTGTAGACACAAACATATGATTCAGCAGGAGGAAATGAATAGTTATTTTTATAAACATTCTCTCTTTGTCTCTTTCTGCTCCTGTCTGTCTGTTTCTTCCCCTCCTCCCTACATCTCTCTCCCTCTCTCTCTCTCTCTTTCTCTCTCTCTCTCTTTATTTCTCCCTCGCTCTCTCAGTTTTCCTAGACACCTGTGCAGGTCTAGTGTTTCAGCCGAGTCCCTGAAAAATAAATGTGGAGCTCCAATCTCTTAATCCACTCGGCTCCGTGCAGCCACGTCACATGACACCGCCACGGCCGTCCTGATGCCCTGACAACATCGGAGGGAGAGATTGTTTTGTCTGTCTGTGTGAGTGTGTGTGTGTGTGTGTGGAGAGAGAGAGCCAAAGAAAGAGAAAGCAAAAAGAAAGTGCACAAGTGTTTGCATGTCAGCCAGTTTACATGCGTCTGTTGTAAACGGACTGAGCTCTCAGTGCCTGTATACTGCATGTCTTTTTGAAGGGGAAGTGAAATTGGGAAAGGGGAGGCAGACTAATCTTTTTTCATTCAAATCAAGGTCCTTGGTCCACAAAGTGTGTGTGTGTGTGGGTGTGTGTGTGTGTGTGTGTGTGTGTGTGTGTGTTTTGGGATGATACCCTATCCACAGCAATCAGTCTGACCTCCACTCTGGAGTGAACTGCTCTCAATGATTAATGGATCTGCCTCCGTGCTCGGTCGCCAAGGCAACCCGAAACCTGATAGCCCTCAGGAATTCGCTAGCTCGCCCTCAAAGTTAGGCGTGTGTGTGTGTGTGTTGCTAAGCTGTGGGTGGGAGACAGAGTGAAGCTAAATGTGACTCTTTGGAAAGATGGAGTTGGTTGTGGTAAAGGTGGGAGAGGAGGAGGGAGGTCCGACTCATTCGATAAAACAGGGCAGAGAGAATTTTATCTTACACACTACATCTGCTGGTCCTGAGTTTAATAAGTATTAATTACGAAATGGGCCCTGAAAAAGCCTCCTGAAGTGATTTTAAATCAGCATTACTCGCAGGTCAGTGCTCTATATTTCATGTCAATTGATCATATGCTTTTCAGTGGTGACTATGTCCCTGTGTGTTGAAGCTTCTCTGAGACACTATGTCCATTCAAACCTGGTGATGAGTAAATCCATGTTAACAAGATGGCAGCTCTTGAGTTCAAGTGCTACAGCCAGCTTGTGGACTGTGGGATTGACAGACCAACTTAACACTACAATGTTATGTTCAAGAGGCCACTTAACACCTTATTGATCTGATCTATTTATTTTACTTATTACTCATTAGATGAAGACTATGAGTTAGTTGGGGCCAATGGACTAATGCTAATATAGATAATTTTCACTTGTTAACTCCTTGAGTCAGCAAACGGTCAGTTTCTGCATTGGACCTAAACGTGGGGAACGCAAATCAGCTCAGCTGTGGTTATAGTGAGGTGATTAATAGCCACAGATCTTGTTTGCTCTAAAGGTCTTCATGTATGAGATGTCTTTGAGCTTCTCATTGTCCTTAAGTTTGATTTTTAGTTGCACATTTTGCAGAGGATATGCCATAATGCCTACGACATGTGCACTGTGTGTCTGCATTACTGGTGGTAATGATACAGTGGATTGCCAGCCCCTCCATACACACCAAGCTTGACGTAAGTTGTTTCTTGGTTTTGGCGAGAGAACGTTAGCCAACTAGCTGGTTGTGGAGGGGCAACCTGACCTTCGGACATCCGACCTGTCCACTCTCTCTGGCCAAGAGACACTCCAGCAGGGAAGGGTGGCTCCAGAGGAGGAGTATAACCCAAGAGGAGCAGCAGTGTGTTAACTGGGGAAACTATTGGTCACTACTGTAGTGCTGCTGAGCATGGGAGGAGAAGCCGGAAATGCGATGCTACTCAGCAGACCAACGTGCAGTTACATTTCTGTGGAGGTGCACATCAGGCTACGCAGAGCCAATGCTGTAGGTACAGCGTTGCTTCAGCACACACAATAATCAACCCTGAGGATGTTAAACTGCCCATCTTCTCAGGAGCTGATTATCTTAGCTGCATTGGCTGTCACATTGTGTGTGTGTGTGGGTGTGTGTGTGCGTGTGTGTGTGTGTGTGTGTGTGTGCGTTTGTTTGTGTGGATATCATGTATCAGAGCCATTGTGATAAATGAAGGATGAATCTCTAGCAGGAAACCACAGGACAGCACACTCAAAGTCTCTGCACTGTCCCTACCATGGAAGGAAATACCATCCCTCCATGTGAATGTGTGTGTGTCTGTGAGAGAGAGAGAGAGAGAGAGAGAGAGAGAGAGAGAGAGAGAGAGAGAGAGAGAGAGAGAGAGAGAGAGAGACTAACAGAGAGAGAAAAGGTACTTGACATACAACATGCAGATCTTTTTGTAATTGTGTGGAAATACTGTAACTAGCACTCTTAGTTTCAGGTAATCGCAGGTGTTTATCTGACTTTTGTCTCTCTGTGTCTCTCTGTGTTGCGGCCTCTGAATAAAACTTTGTGACTTCCTCTTTGTTGGTCTTCATAAAACTTACTTCACTATCAAGAACTAATGAAACACAGAATATGTGCAATCAATTTCTCTACCGAATTAGCATTGTGACTCAGGGAGAGAATCAATTTACAATTCTGTAATTTACATAGTAATAATTCAGATGAAATAAGCTTCTGTTGTTTGTACACGACTCACATCTCTGTGGTTATTAAATCTGGGGAATTATAAAGTATGCATACTCTTTTCATAAAAATCAACAAACTAACCAAAGCCGTGTGACTTCAAAAACTATCAAGGGTCCGCACATGATCGGGATTAATGTATTTTTACAGACAGATACTGATCAGACAGTGGTGGTGTTCATGTTTAAATATGTGCATGTGAGAGTGTGCGTGTTTATGTGTTTGTATGTCACTGTCTGGGTCTATGTGTGTATGTGCTGAGTGACGGACGCAGTGGGGGTATCTGTGACACTGTGTCAGGCATGTAAACCCAGCCTGACCTGGTCTGCTATGGCCCTCCAGGTCCCTCAGCGCACAGACACACACACACACACACACACACACACACACACACACACACACACACACACACACACACACACACACACACAACACAATGCTCTAGCTTCCTGCGTTCTCACACTCGTTGAGACTATTTGACAGGCTGCTACTTGACCAATATGATGCTGCGGTTGTATTAATTGTTCTCTAAAGAGATTCTCTAAAGATTTTCTCACAGCAGTTCAATGCAAAAATGTGGCCATATGGAATTTCTTAAAATGTTTGCTATGACTTGGTGCAGGCCGTGACTGACTTCACTGTCAGAACTTGTATCAGATGATACATTGTCTGGCAGCCTAAAATGTATATGATTATTTATCTGCATTTAGGTCAAATAGATTCATATTTATCACAACCTGGCCACAGGTAAACAGCCAACCATTTCCTGACAGCACAATACCAACAAGCACAAAAAACATTCAACATTCAGCTCTTTAGAAATACACAAGGTTAGTCTACTAGCTTTAGCATGTGTCACTTGAAATCAGTTATTTTGGGGGGAACGTCTGAGCAGTAGCGTTAAATTACATATAGATCATATCAAGTCTGCATGTCTGTGGAACCTGAAAAAGGCCTGATAATGAGGTGTGAAATGAACCAGACATCTACCAGAGCTGTCAATGTATTATTTATACAAGCTTAAACCGCAAAATTCACACAAAGGACCACATATCCATGTTCTATTCATAAAATATGTATATGATAATAATAATAATATCTAATATACAAATGGTATACAAGCACTTTTTTTTATTTTGTTTGATAATAAAAGCTCTTTGATTTTACTTGTCTACTGGAAAACAACATTGTCAATGATGGTCCCATTATGTAAAAATAATAAAAAATAATAAACTTCTTTTCTATTCTTAAATTATATCCCATTGTTAAAGACATTCTCTCACTCAACTGATGTGTTCCCAGTCCCTTGCTTTTTTTTCTTTTATTCTTATGTTTTGTTTGTTCGTCTTGTTAATAATGCTTATCGTTGTTTGGATTTGTCTGTTTTTTCTTTTCTGTTTCTGTTGTTTTTATTGTGTGTTTTTTGCTGTTTCTTATCTACACCCTGTCATGTTTTTGTAAGTGTCCATCCTAACATGTGTGTGATGATTTGGTGAATAAAGGGTTAAAAACACACTATAAAGCTTCTTTAAATGATTATTCCTAACATTCCACTAAGAAATCAAATTTCAACATAAACTACATTTAGACTAAATGTCGCACAGCGGATCAACAGGGGCAGGAAAAAAATAGAGTTTCTCGCACCATGTCAGCACTGAGAGAATTAAATAGCAGACAAAGAATTCCAGTTGTGTTGTTTATTTCATTTACTGTGGTGTACAGGTGAATTCTACACCGTTTGCCAGATTTAGCTCCAACATCGAGCATCTGTAAAACTTTCAGTGCACCATAAATTAGAAAAGTTATTGATGTCTGGGTAAGTGACCTCCGTAGGTCCACGTTAAATAAACACCGCCAGCAGTGCTGAATTATTGGCACGAGTTTGCACTTAAAAAACAAATTAGATTTTTGTCGTCTAATGTTCAAACGCATGATTTATGAGTGTGCCACTTCAGGTAGGCGCTTCAGAAAACCGCCGAAATTTAACCTTATATATGTATGCGGGTGCTGGTAGATGTATAGTAGTGACTGTGTGCGTGTATGCAAATGAAAGCGGCATATTTGTCTGTATCCATAAACAAACCAGAGTCAGATGAAGTTCAAGTGGACATACTGTACAGTACTTTCCAGCCAGTGAGGCCAAAGCAGCGACGAGGTTAAACCGTAGTGGAACATCTGACCCGTCCTCTCATGTGAAATAAAGACACATGTGTGTCTCTATCCAGGAAAGTGTTGAGAAAGCCCCGAGAAATGTTTGTGCGTACAAGTGTGACTGTTTACATATGACATGATGATTTTTTCTGTGTCACTGAAGGTCTCGGGCCATTTTACTGTCAACTTTTAATAACGATAATAACTAATAATCCCTGTATTTGTGTGTTGCCGCAAGAAAAGCGACAGACGGAGAATAGGTGAGGGGAAAGAGGAGCAGGAGGTTCAGAGAGAGAATGAACTGCATCTGTGAACATTCAGCGTGTGTTCATATCCATGACACCAGAAGACATGAAACTCAGATTATCTGTCACAGCTCACTTGGACCGCGTGACAAAGAGCCCAAGCCAATCAATGATTGGTCCTGTCATTTGTCGATGAATACCCGACTGATATTTAGTTCGGTGGTTTTGTGTTTAACTCGGTCTGTCGGCCTGTCTTTCACACTCCGAGTCCTGACGAGCGGCTGAAATTAGTCATAATCATAACACTGACGTCTCTGTCTCCTACAGCTATGACACCACAGCGCTGTGTCCTCCCAGTTTAACGGTGTCATGTATTTATGTCAGTGTATACTTTGTGGCATTTTGGCCATACATAGACGTCTGTGGGTGCATACACTTCAGCGGTGTGCACATATTCTTAAAGGGGAAGGGGCAAAAATGAATGAGAAGCGCCTCTTTCATCTCTAGGGTTAGCGCCGATGTGCCTTAAAGGATGAGCGTGATATTACATGTCATGTATTTTTTTTCTTAATGAAAACCATCACCAAGGAAGAACAAGGAATACATTGTCTTTGCCATTTCATCCAAAAGCCTGCTAGAGCTGATTCCTCTGTTCCCTAAATTGTCATTATTGCTTGTGAGCATATCAGTAAGCCAAACTTTTGCACTGGGTTCCTTAATCATGACTGACATAAGCATTGTAGTTTGTTGATGAGTCCCATACATCAACCACACATTAAACACTGGCACAAATATTATTCTAAAGACAAAGTGTAAACCCAACGTGACGTCAGCTATTGGTTTTGTGGAAAACCGTTTTAAAGCCTCATGTTTGGCTTTATTGCCGTGTTGGGTTTTTGGAGACAGACGTGACCATAATTGGACCAGAGGGTGGAGCTGTGGTCGATAACCTGATTGGACCTGACTGGGACACGCCTTGGTATGAACTTGTCAGTCACAAAGCCGTGGTTCCCGAACTTCTCTAGCCCCTTTTTTGTAGATAACAACATTTAAAGTGCGTAATGTATTCCTAAAAATTATAGCAACCAGCTGCTGTAGTAAATTATTTAGGCTCTTTAAAAATTGAACCACTGTATGTATATGTGACCTTTGACCTTTTTTTATGTACCACTTCCAGAAGAATTAACGAACTTTCAGAACAACTACCGCCGTCAGGCTGGGGAAGTCATAAATGTATCAATTGAGATTTGTTTTGCTTCTTTTTTTTTCATGGGATGTGTTTCACAATGACAAAAATTGAAAATAGAGAACTCACACAGTGTCACTTGAGCCCAAATGGATATTTTAGCCAACCACAAGTGCACTCTTGCACAGCCGAGGGAGTCGTTAGGACCATTTTAGGAACCTTTATTAGTGAGACTGCACAAAAAGAGTGCAGATATATCCTTAATGAATAGAGGTTTTCTAAAATGATTAATTTGGTTTTTAGAATAAAAAAGGAAAGGAAACCAGCTAACTCCAGTGTATGCACATTGTTGTTTCTGTGCATGCATTATTTGTAAGTCTCATTTCAATTTTGTCGACAGCACCACCTTTAAAAATATGGAAAATCATGGGTTAACATGTCTGCATTCATGCACATGTGTGTCCTTGCATGTGTGTATGATGAGAAGCCTGACAAAATGAGAGGCGGTGAGCGGAGCAGGGTTCAGGACAGGCCAGACCTCTCGCCCTAATCAGGTTACATGATTAATGAGGGGGGGAAATGGGCTCATGTTGTATTAAGAAAATGTGTGTTTGAACCCAAAGCGGCGGGTATCAGCAGCCTAATGCATCAGCCATCGACTGGACACCTGAGATCCACGGTCTGCTGCGCTGTTAGCTCGGTCCCAGCGGAGAGACGCTGCATCGATTCTCCTAAAACTCCCTCTCATTTACTCACTTTCTTCCTGTTTGGCTTTTCTTATTTTTCTCATGTTATCCTTTATGTCCTTCAATGCATATCTTGCAATTCTTTCACACCTCCTTTCTTTCATTTAATCACCCCCTCTCCTGCCTCTCTTTTCCCTCGGATCCTCAATCTGTCTTCCTCCTCTTTCCTTTTTCTCCGCTGCCCAGCAGCCTCACTCGGTTTCCACACACTGCACAATAGCATCAGTGTTTTCTGTGTCTGTTTTTTGCCTCTGTGTGATTTAGGTTCATTTCTGGCATTAGAGCGATGGCCAACACTCAACCCTCGCAACACAAACACTGAGCAGTCATTTAATCGCTGTGACTCGTGGCACCACAGACTCGTCTGATATATTAGCGAGCGCTGCCTCATCCAATAAAGACTACTTCCACTGAGCGAGCGTGTGAAACAAACTGTAGCAGCAAAAACACCACTTTCTGGCCCGCACTCCACGACAAGACAAAGGTTTATTCATTATTCATGTCCCCAAGTTTCCACTAAAAAAAGTAGTTTTGAGAAATAATTTGACCGTTTTTATGTTAAAACAAGATTTACTTTCTAACTGCAGTTTCACCTCAGCAAACACTGACAGGCACATTTGGACTGAGCTGAGTGAAAGTAGCTGTTGTGTAGCCAATTAGACGGCATCTGCGGTTCTTTGAAGCCGACTGTATCTTGACACTCTCTGGGGAGGTGAGTTGTTATGTGCACAGTAGCTGTAGCGCATGCAGGAGCTGATGAGTGATTAGTCTGGATTCAAACACTAACACGGCTGCGCCAGAGCTCCACTCGTTTCTCCTGAAACAATACTTCTGTCTTATCGACAGCAGTGAGCGTGGTGCACTCAATTGCAGTGTTGCGTTAATATGTTTTGGTTGCTTTGCTGTGTTAGAGTGGCTGCTGAGTTTATTACAGTGAGGAGTGGTGGCTGTGGTAAGAAAAAGGCCAAAGGGCCACAGGGTCCACAGTAGCAAAAAGTGCTTTTTTGGCTGCATCAGGTGTGTTTCCTCACTGTGTTTAGCAACATAAGCAGTGAGAAATATGGATTGAAATCAGGATACAAAAGATGTTGTGTGACACGGACAAAGTTGAATTTTTCCTCCCCGTGGTGTAATTTTCTTGGAGTCTACTCCCACGTGAGCGAGCCAGATTTATGAATAATCAGAGCGCAGCCTGTGTTTGCTCTCCTCAACTGAACCATCATCTCCAATGAGATAGTTTACTCTGAAAAGTTCAGTTACTGACTCTCACAAAGGAGGAGTATAAGGCGTTCATTAAAACAAAATAACCCGCAGGCTCAGAGAATCAAAGCAATAAAGCGGACTGGATAAATAAATAAATGAATGAAACGAAGATCATGGAATCAAGTCAGAGAGATGTTGAGGAGACCACAAGAAACCCTTGAGATATGGAAACAAACCTGCAATATATAGACAAACGATTAGCGTACCATGTCATCAGTAGAGATGGCTCATTGTTGCAGCGCTGCACCCCTGGTGCACACACACACACTCCCACTCGCACTACCGATTCTGCAAAGACAGCAAGGAAAATATCTGTGTTTTGAAAGTATTACCAGTCATATTTTCATATTTCTTTCCCCCCGCTGTTATAATTTTCTCCCCTGTCAAACAAATCAAAACGCCAAGACCGAGCAGAGGCTGAGGGAGCGGCTCAGATTTTCCACTGTCAGGTTCACAGACGCGCTGCTCTTACAAACAGGCTCTGTGAGAGGAGACATGACCTGTGTGTGTGTGTGTTTGTGGATCTGTGCGCTGTGACTGTATGAGTGTGTATATGCAGGTATGTGTGCATGTGTTTAAGATGGCAATATGTTGATTTTCAGGTCAAGGAGAGCAAAGTACAGCCATCACACACATGCAAATATATTTGCCTTTGTCTTTATCTTAATTATTATTAAATTCATATTTTCATGTTTAAAGTTTGAGATTAGATCCTCAGCCAAATAATAGTTTACAATTTTACTATTCTGACTCAAATCAATTGAAATTCAATTTCATGTTTAAAGCAATTACTTCCATTCCATGACTGTAACCAGCGGTGGAGGAAGTATTCAGATCCTTTACTGAAGTACCGTGCTGTTTAAAGTACCCAAAAGTTGAGTAGAAGTGAAGAAATCATGTTAAAAATATTACTTTGATAAAAGTGAAAGTCTTACTGATATTTACTATATTAATATATACTATATTTACTTACTGATACTGATATTAACTGTATTCATTATTCATTAAAAGCATTAAAGGTCATTTTCAGGCATTT
Source organism: Sparus aurata (assembly GCF_900880675.1). Classification (NCBI taxonomy): domain Eukaryota; kingdom Metazoa; phylum Chordata; class Actinopteri; order Spariformes; family Sparidae; genus Sparus; species Sparus aurata. The sequence continues at coordinate 20,461,538 of NC_044201.1, read as the reverse complement.
AATGTACCTCTTTATATAAAAGTACAAGTTAAAATAAATTAGACATATATTAACATGTATGTATGTTGTGTTCTGTTGACTGATTATTGGCCTGGTGGATTACTGGCTCCAACAATCGTCATCATTTTTGATTATCAGAATTAGAAAAATTAAAGTGTTCAATCGTAATACATTAATTAAAAATTGTGCTACTTTGGCTCTGATGCAGAATGTAGTCTGCAAAGTTTCAATTAGGTGTAGTGAGTAAAAAGTAAAATGTTGGACTTGAGCAGATGTACTTAGTTACATTCCATCACTGCTGAAGTATTAATACCACACTGAAAATGCTCCACTACAAGTAAAGGTTTTGCACTGAGAACCTTAGTTCACTTGTAAATATTAAAGTATTGTTAGAAAAATGTAGTTAAAGCACTCATTACGCAGACTGTCAGTGCGACTGTTGTAAATACGACCATATGTTTATAGCATCGCTGTCCTGCGAGAACCACATATCTCTAAAGAGTCAACTTTACACAAGTTCAGAAAACAGCTTGTTTTCAGCTTTGTGACGATGTGTTTTCCAGCCAATCCAAGACGGTTTTTTAAGTAGTTTATTTAGCTTAAGAAGCAGGACAATTTTCACAACCCGTGAGGATCACTTAATAACCAAATCTGGATATGCACCATTTTTACTGGACAGAAAGGGTATGGAAACTAGTGGACTGAAAAGATATTAAAAGGTAAGGCTGTCAGACAGATAAAGTGGAGTTTAAAAGTATAATATCTGCTTCTGAGATGCAAAAGTATAAAGTTGCATAATAATGGAAATACTCAAGTATAGTACAAGTACCTTTACATTGTACTTCAGTTCCTACCACCACTGCTTCTATCAATGGTTAATATTCTGTACTGTACATTGACACTGACTTCTTTTCAGTGATCGTGATTGATGCTCAGTGTAACGCTGCGTGAGTGTTTGTATGATTTGGGAGAAATGTAGTTTAGATTTCATGACATGTGATTGTGTCTGGGCTGCAGATGTTTAACCACTTCGATATCACAGCTCATTTTGTATCCGTTCAGTCAATGCAAGGAGGATGTCTTCATTCACGGTGGTGGGCATGATATATTTAACATGTAAATTTAAGATTTAAACTGAAAATATACAAGAATGAGTAAGTCTGGATGTTAAAAAACGCTTTAAATTGTAAGAAGACTGAATTAAAACCTCTACGCTGTATTGATGCTTTGCTCCTTAAGCCATCTGCCACGCTACACTGAAACTAAATATATCATGGCAAAAAAACTGGGATGATGAAGCAAGAGTCCATTTCATCTCCCAAACAGGATGGCCAGGCAATCCGCTGCCTTCTGGTTACATTTCCCCTCAGAGCGCCATCCGTCATCAAAAGGTCAGGGGTCGGGAGATTCATCAAAACAGTTTGTGCAGTATGAGGTACACAAAGGAGCCTCGCAGGATTAGAGATGGCCTGCTGTGTTTATGGCTGTCTACATTAAGACCGATCCCATCATCACCCGGGCCTGCGTGGTGTGAACTCATCAACCATTCCAATGGGCTGACATGGCAAACCATCACATGCACAGCTCTCTTATGGCACTCCCTTCTTCTGCAGCTTCGCTCTCGCTCTCTCTCTCTCTCTCTCTCACACACACACACACACACACACACCAGAGGGAAATAGTAATTGAGATGTGCTTTTTTTACTTTTGAATACTGCTACTTTTCTGAGTATTGCTAGAGAGAGGCAGAGCTGAGGACAATGGTGGGAAGTGACTAGGCACATTTACTGTAACACATTACGATTATTTTGTTTTTCACTTACATCTGAGAGGCAAATAGTGTACTTTTCGCTCCACTGAATTTATCTGTCAACTTTAAAAAGTTCAATATGTGAGAGTTTTGGTTTAAAACATCCCAAAACTAGGTTTGATGTTATGTCAAAGATGTCTATGTAGTGTGTTGCAGACTGAAGTTAGCATGCTAACCTGCTAGCCCCTCCCTCCTCAAGCGATCCAAAGCTCCTGTGCTACAGGAGCTCCAGGGCTAACCGAGCTAACTAGCTAACCACAGACACAGTCATGAATGCAGTTAGTGGTTGCCGTGGTGATATGCTGCTCTCTGTTTCTTTTCTTCTTCTTCTTCTTCTTCTACTTGAGTAAAAGATCTGAATACTTCTGACAACACTGGCTACAGATGAGAGTGTGATCAGGTGACTCATGACCTAATCAAAGAGAAAATCACTTTAATGTACAGTTCCAATTTTTGGACACTCACAAAGTCAAAAGATGAGCTGTTAAAAACTTTCCTGATACTCTGTTTGCCTTGAAAAATCTTGCAAAGAAGTTGTTGTCTTTGTTTACCAGACTTCAAAAACTCTTTCCGCCCCTCTCTCAACAGGACAAAGAAAAATAACTTGAAATTTACATATTTACTTTACTCCAAACCCATCTCTATTTACTGCGGCTGAAATGGCGGAAAAACACACAAAAATGTGCAAATCCCACTTGTGTATATCCTGTGTTATCATCAAAGTCAATGCAGCAGTTGCCCAGGATATCTAGTCACATGGTACTCATCCACATACTGTAGTTGATGCCTATTGTGTTTGACATGCGTTGATTGCTAGACAGCCAGCGTGGAAGAGGAACTCGCCCCCAAGCATCCGATTGGCCTATTTAGAACATTATTTTGTTTTTTATATTTTCTTTAATATCATGTCCGTCCGGGCTCGTACGGCAAAGTCTGGAGTGAGAGTTACCGAAACTATCACCGTGATGAATCTGAGATAAGCTAAAGTTTACTTCACATGCCGCTCAGCAGTGAAAAATCTTTCATTGACAAAATGGAGTCCATACATCTCTCTGTGTGTCTCTTTCTCTCCATGTTCCTGCCCTATAATGATCGTGCTGGCTCCATTAGCCGGTGTTTGGACACCTGTAGGCACTCGGGACTCGACGAGAAGGGCTGTCAACGAGGGGCTTTGGTAAATCGAGAGATTATCCAAACAGTGGGACACTAGCTATTAAAACATGCCCCCCGTTCACTGCATTAGCGCTGCATTAGCGTGGAGGGGACGGAGAACGAGGGCCCGGGGGTCTGAGTGATGCACGGTCCAAAGCTGTTAAAGGGATCTTCTGTAAATTATTAGTGATTTATTACAGACTGTATTTATTAGAATAGTTATTGGAGTGTTTCCTTGTTTGGGGAAGGTGAGGAGGGGTGGACAGTTGTGAGGTAGAGACTTTTGTAGGACTGGAAATGCAAAACATGAGATGAATTCCATATATTCAGAAAAAAAAATACTAATTTATCGAATTGTTAATGAGCTGCTTTATGAGGGAAGGAGAATTGTATGGTTGTAGATGGAGTCAATACTGCAATTAATAACATATGTATCTGATAAATGGGCACTATGTGGTTTTGGAGAAGAAATTCAAACTCAGAATTTTATTATTTACAATATTAACGAGGCAATGGTACAAACTCATATATTTTTATATTTATTCCATAAATTAATAAACAAGCTGTTCTCAGAGGAAAACACGGTCCCAGAATCTAGAAAAGGTGTCAGGGTTCGCGAAATATAAACAAAGTAAAACAGAATGAAGTTGTGTTATCCTTTAGGGTCAGTTTGTTTATTAGTGTATTCAGTCATGAAAACGAAGAGAGTTTGTCACTGGAGATCTTTAAAATGTCTTCCCCAAAACTACATAGTGCACCTTTAAACTATAAAATTAATACAACTTAAGTACTTAAAAAAGTTTCAGAAAGGCAGTTCCCATATTTTCAGATACAATTTTCTGCCAAATCGATAAACCTGTGTCATATTTTGAAGTTTATTTTTGCAAATCTAAAAATGTAGTTGAAACTGCTTCAGACAAATGATACATGTCTATGTTTCCCTGATGCATAAAGTATTTTAAATCTATTTTAAATCTATTTTAACCACCCGGCCATATCTCATTCCAAAAAAAAAAGAAAGAGAGAAAAAAAGAAGTACTCAAGAGCAAGTAACAAAGCAATAATTAGGAAGCAGCTTGTTTTACAGTCGGCTGAGTTTTTTAGTGAGTCAGTGTGCTGCTGGAGAACACAGTGAGCTCAGTATACTCTCTGCCGCTGTGCAGCAGCCTCACTCAGGGTGTGTACGCCGGTCATGGGCATAAACTTCAATTTCTGGCCATGACATTTATTAACTCCTACAAATACGACAGCTGCTGGTTTTTTTTTGTTTGGGTTTTTTTTTTTTTTTTCTCAAGGCACGGAAAATGAAATCATCTAATTTCCTCCACATAACCTTGGAGTTTTTTGTGAAGTTTCTCAGGGTGAATTAAGGGAAAGGTTTTGATGCATTAAATCATTTATTTACACAGTGAAATGCCTCCTTTTCCACCGGCGACTAACACAGCGTAGGTGCCTTAACACACTGTAATCCATTTATACAGTCGGTTAATATATGGGCAAGGGGTTAAGGATTTAATTTAAAGCAAATTAGATTGGCTAAAATAAATCTGCCTCATGTTACTGGCTAATGCAAGGCTCGCGCTGTCTTATACTTTTCGAGAGCTCATAAAATGTCTCCAAAATAAATTAATTACATAAATATTCATTTGTTTACTTAAACATTTGCAAAATAACAACTTTGCATATATTGCATGAGCAGCTTTAATGCCAATAAAGTGAGACAGCGTAATGCCATTAGGGTACAATAGTGGGTCTCTGAGGTGGTAAGGACACTGCTGGCAATAACACTCGCAGAGAGGGAATTTGCCTTTTATTAAAAACTGCTTTGGTGACTGGGAGTAAATTCATTATCTGACTCTATTAGCTCAGCAGAGTGGGAATAAACTACAGAGGAGGTAGCACGAGGAACGCCCCAGGCAAATGTGTTTGTGAGCGCGGTGTATGTGTGTGTCTTGTTTTTTTTATTATGGCTCATAAACAACAGAGAGTCTCTTTAGATTGACTGCTATCAGTTACCTCAGCAGTGGCTCTGCTTTCACCTTTTTCAAAGTGTAGACAATGACTGCAGGATCGTCCTTTTAGGCCAGATTTATGGTGATAAAACGGAAAGAAAAATCGATGCATCGCAGTCATAAATAACCGATCGGATCATAAAAGCTGTAAATTTTGACGGCAGAGCGTTTGTTCCTCACCACAAACAGTGGATGCGATACTAAAATATGAGTGTATCTTGTCTTCTGTGTTGTCTACAGTTACACAAACCACATGTTGCATACGGTGTGGCCTCAGCGGTCATTTATCATAAATACATATACAGTCGTTTATATCGTGGGGGAAGCAGGCAATCCTCGGCTCATCTTCTCCATCCTCCCATCCTGCTCGGATTTACAGCCCCTGTACATCCACTCATCTCCCACCACTTCACCCAGCTCTCTGCCTCTGCCAGCCTGTTTCTCCTTATAGCCCATAATAATCCCCCAAAAAGCCTCTCCAGGTCTGCATTTTTCCCAACTCTCGGAGCAGAAAAAACACAATGGCAGCCCAGCGAGAAGTACGGACAAGCAGAGGAGATCAGTCGGTCTGATGAATACACACACATCTGTGGCAGATTTCCTCTGCAGATAAACTGAACACTCACTGTTTTGCAGGGTTTTTTTTTTCTTCCACATATTTTCCCTGCTGCTGCGAGTCAAATATGTATCTGAAAGGCTACTTTTGGACTCTATTGTTTGAGAAATGAAATGATGCTAAACTTGATGCACATTAACAAAGAAACAAAGTCCATTCTGACGTCCAAAGTCTCATTTGAATCTTCTTGTGGAAACTGTGTTGAAGGTGTTGACACTCAGCCTCATAATCTGCGGCTTGTAATAACACTGATCGAGGAGGTGAAACTCAGAGTAGCGCCGCTACAGTCAAGTTCCAAGCAAATGCTAACAATCCACCTAAATGTAAACTAAAAAGGCCACACGCTTTTAACACAATCCTTGTGAGTTTGTTTTGTCCTGCAGTCCTTATCTCTACAAATCCGGAACTATCATCCGTCTATATCAATTTACGTTGGATACATTTTATTTTCTTTTGCACGGAAAAAGTCCTGACTGTCATTTAATGTATATCTTATTCTTAATAACTATTTAATTCTACCTTACTGCTACTGTTATCTTATATTTTTCAGTATTCAGCTCATGAACACTCACTACACTGTTTATATTTGTACGTATCATGTATTTACAATTCTATTTCTATTTATCTTCTTCTTATCTTTTTAAAATATTGTTTATTTTTTACTATTTTTATTGTTTATTGTTATATTGAACTGTCCTTTGGCTGCTGTGACGCACAAATGTCCCCAATTGCGGGACTAATAAAAAGAATTTCTGATGAAGATGAAGATAGTTCACTGCTTAATCATTTTACACAATAATAACAATAAAGACCTGAATCTTGACTCTTGAATGAGGCATCACAATGTTTTATTTTGACCTCATCAACACGTCTCCTCTTTGCTACTTCACCCAGGTTTTCTCTTCTTTGCTGTGACTGCGCTGCAGTGCGGAGACTGAAGGTGAATCATGTGTTGGTGTGGTGGTGACAGTGGAGGTGGAAGCCTACGGGGGTTTAGGGACCAGACTGAATTTGAAGTGTGTGGGCCTATCAGGCTGCAGTATTGACCTGAGGCCTGGCTTGACTTGCAAGAGAGAGCTCTGGATGAGAAGGAAATCCATGAAATGAAGAAAAATCGGTGGGTGTGTGAGAGGCAGACAGAGAGGAAAAGAAAATGTGAAGATATTTTAAATGTATTCTTTGTATTTAAGTGATTAAATCATGAGGTAGGCATATTGGATGTGTCTATTCACGGTAATAAAAACGGAGCGATACTGCAGTTTTATTGCATTATTTAGGAAAACAATGGAGTGAAAACCACCCATCAAACATCAGCAGCACTTTATGATAGCCAAAATAGGAATAAATGCCCGACAACTCTCAGATTACAGTTTCTTATTACCAGCTATAAATCATCGTGATTTATCATCATAAAATACTTCTGCATTATGTAACAGAGCCCATTGTTTGTCTTAGATTGATACCTTGTCGTAAAAGGAAGCTGCAGATGAATGACACGGTTGTGTTGTAAACTGAAAAGTCATAAGTTCATGTCAAAAGTTTATAATTGTTCCGAGGTTAAATACATGTAATTATATGGTTACAATTAGACATGACTGATGGTTCTTGGATCACATGAAAGAAATATGCCTCTCAGAGTTTATGTGGTATTAAACATAAAAATATTACAATTGTTGATTCACTGTGTGGAAAAAAGCCTAAAATCAAATTTAAGGACAAAATTATTAATATTCAATTATTGTGCTGCAAACAGCACTTTGATTTGACTTCTGACACCCTTTTCTTTCAGATTATCTCTGTGTGTCATATCTGATAAATTAATCAGAGTGGGGCCTCTGCCACTACCACAACAATGTGACTACTGAAGAAATACTCCCGAATCTGTCTATCCTGTCCTCCAGAAAAATAAACAACTACGTATGATTTAACAGCACTGTGAAACACCGGCAGTATACACCTGTCTTACAATACTTTAAAAATCAGTCTGTTACAAGTTGATTTGGATGCTTCACCATCACAGGTGACAGAGGACTGTCTGTCTCAGCCTCCTCACTGTTAGGTGACACCTAGAAACTGCAGGTCAAACCAACGTTATTTCATTTGTAGGTCAATTATGAGATTTGGGGATTTTTTATATAAGTGGTAAGAAAATGTCCAAAATACACATTCATGTGTTTAATTGAGTTCCGATTTTCATTCTGTACATTTATCCAACTTAGTGCATATTTAATTTGTGGCTCCGATAAGTAACACACATAACCTCTTTTTAATATGTAATTATTTATTTGCCTGCTTTTGTTATTGTATTTTAAATCACTATTTGAATTGTATTCTTCAATCTTGAACTTTTTTTCTTTTTCTTTTTAAATGCAACCTGACAAATGTCTTACCCAGGTGGAACAAACTGTAACTGCACTACTGTCAGTAGAAAATAAACAAAAGAAACCTCCTCTTATGCATTTTTTTTTTCCTGTAATACCGGACGAACCAAACCGTGATCCCACCACTGAGATACGTACTGAGCGTGATTTCTGTGTAACGTTACAACCCTATTAATTCTAAAACAATGATAGGCACATTTAAACATAAAATATCAGACAGCTTGTAATACTAAAAGTATATATCTAAGTAATCAACTGGGGAAGTTTCATCGTGATATCTGTCCACCTGTAGAGTCTCACCTTGGGCTGTGCTGTAAAGGCAGCACTTTCTCTACTGGCTGAGTGACCTGTTGAGCCTGAGTCTCTAAGACTTGCTGCTCTGCACAGCAGTCTCTCTCTCTGTGCTGCAGCTCATTTGACCCCAATCCATACAGCTGCGTTTCTTTGATCTGATGTTTTCAATTTACATGAAGTTGTGAGACTTCAAACTGCCTTGAAAGAATCAAACATTGATTTCTACTTTATTTCTTCCTCCTTTTCTTGTGTTTAAGGGACGGGACTCTGTGAGGCGACTGCCTACCACATCGGGGGGGCGATCAGGAACAGATGGACAGGGGGATGACCCCCTGTACCCCCCCCCCCCCACCCAGGCAGGCCCGAGCAGCGGCGCAACTGCCACTCAAAATCCCAGCGTGTGGATGCTTGTGAGTGTAGATTTGTGTGTCGGAGGACGACGGGGGGTTTTGTTTTGGCTCTGAGGGTGCAATGGCAAAAACGTGGTCCCCATGATACGAGTGACTGACACTCCGACGACATCTGTTCCATGGGAAACTCTGTCTCTAACGATCTCCCTGACTCTGTCTCTGTCTCTTCCCCACACACACAGGAGTTAGATGATCTTTTCATTTTACAGTAAAGCCGAGAGGAATGGAGAAATTACATTAGGGCAGAATAAGATACTCCATTTATGATGTGGCTCTTTGCAGGGATCTCTCTGCATGGTTGACAGAGGAGGCTGCAGACAGCACTGATGCCTTTACCCTTCCCTTCTCCTTCCTCCCTCGCTCTGTCCCCCCCCCCCACCCCCACCTCCACCTCCTCGCTCGAAGATCAGGTTTCTCTCTGTCCATCAGTGGAAAGGGTGAGGAGGAGGAGGGGCGGAGGAGGCGGGTCGTTCTGATCAATGGCAGGAAACCAGACGATGGGAAGGGAAGACGTGAAACAGATAGGCCCCATAACCTACCTACCTACCAGGATACCACAATCTCTCTCTCTCTCTCTCTCTCTCTCTCTCTCATTCCATCTATTTCTCGCTCACTTCTTCTGTGTTACTATCTGTAATTCAAACACACTCACACACAGGGTGAAACACAGTCCAGACACCACACACACAGACGCGCATCCGACCGCAAAACATGCTGCAGAGAACACACAGTAGCTTCTAGCTGCGGACTACACAAAGCGCGCGTGTGTATGTGTGTGTGTGTGTAGCCTCCCCTTTAGGCTGAAAATACACCTATTTACCTGCCTCCTTATGGGAGACTGACTAATAATATTCAAAATTAGAATATGTTTTTCTCCCAGCTCTATGCAAATCTCAGACATATTGCTTTCTGTCTCCAGGGGGCCACACATTCCCACACATGAATATACTTAGAGGTGCATGTGAGAGGCACACACACACACACACACACACACACACGCACCTCATCCCAGATATGTGTAATTAGGGCAGACAGAGACAATAGCTGTCTCGTTTGAGTTTATTAATTCGTGGTATTTTTATTGCCGTTTATCGCCGGCATTTTATGGTGGACAGCAGCGCTGCTCGTCCCTCGAGGCACTTATTAGTAGAACGAGTACTCTCCGGTTATTTAACTCTATTCCTCTGGATCAAATTATGCAGTATTGGATCCCGGCTTATGAAACTAACACTGATATCACAATGGAAAAAGGTGGAGGCTTCATCATATTAAAAGACTGTGCCAAACACTGCTCACGTGTCAAGGATTTATTTGAAAAAGTCCTCCACAGATACGAGGTGATTCACTGGTTTGACCATGATGAGTTACGTGCGTCCTCGTGTGTGTTTCTGATCTACACGCTGCAGCAGACTACTGAGCTTTCTTGCCACCCCGGCTAACTCTTAACTCCTGTCAAAACACAGAGTTTTAAATTGAATTAAGACTCCATGCTGTAGTCCCCGCTGAGCCCCCCAACCAACGCCTTTAACACCCTACACTGCTCTGGAACACACACACATATGCATCAACACTCGGTGCATTCACAGTGCCTTTAACATGCAAGTACACGGGCAGAAAGATGCAGACATCGACACCAATCTGGATATTTACACCTTCATTAAAAAGGGGCAAATGAAAAGAAGCATGCTTATATCGTTAATATCGTTGTAAAAAAACACACACACACAGGAGCATGCAGAGAAGACTAGCAGAGAATATTTTAAGTAGGATGAGGCCGGCACAGTCTTGAGACTGTTGCTGTTAATTCACTGCAGCTGAAACAGAGACAAAGATGCCTTTTCAGTGTCTGTATGCTGGAGAGAGCTTTTGGCATTTACAGTCTCAGGATTTTTACTGCCTTGTTTAAAGCATTGTGAAATCACGTTCACGCTGTTCATTGAAATCAAATGTGTTTATTGATGGTGTGTGGAGAGTGGGAGTGATGGTGGGATCAGAGGTCTGTTCTGGGAGGGTCACAGAAAAGAAAAAGAGGTTGTCATCTTGTTTTTTAAAAACATGTTTTAAAGAAATTTTCTTGGCATGTGGATATTTATACAAGTCAAGCTTTGCTCGTATATGAATCTCTAAAGGGTAAAACATACGGTTTATTAATTATTTTCTCATTTCACTTCATACTTTTGCTCCACTACATTTTGGTGAGCTATAAAATATCGTAATTTTTACTCTTTCTAGTTAATATGCAGACGACATGCTGCATCAGAATCCAAACGCATATTTTAATTTATATTTCTCTGACTCTATGAAAAATGAAAATAACTGATTCTGATAATCAGAGAAATCCTGAATATCAAATCATCGATATTTGGTTGACCCATAGTATAAAGTAGATAAATATATGTATAATTCAATTTTACTTGCATTTTTGAGACTCGATTACACTTTTTGTAGGAGGATTACTTTTGATACTTAAGTACAGTTAATCTAAGATACTTTTTACAAGACTGTTTTTCAATGTTACATTAGGACTGATTTTTGGCAATGCTGTTTGGAAAAAAAAAAGATTTCCAAAAAGCATGTATCCAGGAATAAAAGCAAAGAGTGTTTATGTCAAATTAAGTCAAGGTGCATTTTATTTTGATTACAGAATATATTCTGTTGGTGCTGGCTTAAAAAAAAAGAAAAAAGAAAAAGTCTAGTCACAGACAGAAAAAGATCATTGTTGACATTCAATTACCGGCATTTAATGAAAAACATCAAGACTGTGAGTCACACAGAGTTTAAAACGCAGAGATATCAGCCAGTTACTCTGCTTACACCACGCAGGTCTGTCTATCTGTGCTTTGTCCATTGAAGTTTAAGAGTCAGTGTTCTGTGTTTTATCCAAAGATTACCCTCCAGCCTGTTCTCTGTGTTGTTGGCAGCGCAAGTTGCTCTATTAGAAAATCATGTTAAAACAATAATGTCTGAGCGAGACGGTCATAAATCATAGGGCTGACAACAGCTCTGGACATTGTTGACGAGTAATGAGTGTGTTCCTAACCTCTAATCCATTCGGGCTGCTGTTAGTCAGTTGGACAATCAGTACACTGATGATGAGGGAGCAAAAATATTCTGCGTGCCATCAATTGTGGTGATTAAGTGATATTACTCTGCCGAGAGGGGCTTTAAAAAGACAGGAGTTTGGTTTCATTTTTAACATTTAAATATTTGTCTGATCCCAAGTGTTCAAAGCAAGGAAAATACTGTGTCATATGTAAGAGATATTTGTGTGTTTGTTTGTGTCCTGAATTCGGCGCATTTACATTTTAATTCCACATTTTAAGAAAACGAGATCATTTGTTCAAGTAAATAATCTACAAAATGTAAATAAACGCATGTTGAATATCGCATGTGATGGGACGGTGAATTCTCAACCGATTATTTTAACTCATTACAGGAAAACAACCATTCCCTGGTAAACGCAGTCCTTTTGTAAACAGAAATTTTATTTTGTGTTACACGTGATGTGACACATTATTTATGAAGGTTTGTATCGGCTACATAAATTTATGAATGAGCTGCTGTTCTCGTCTGGCTCCCACAAATGAGAGTTAAGTGGTGTGTGGGACATAACCTTTGCTTGGGGACTGAGTAAAAGGTTACTGCAGTGCATGTGTGTTGTATGTGTTGTGTGTGTGTGTGTGTGTGTCTGCGCGTGTGTGTGTGCGCATGGTGAGTATTGAGCAAAGGCCACTGCAATGCAACCCAACACCAGCTCTTTGTCTGAGCAGCAGCTCACCACAGACTGCGAACCAGAGTGATTCACTCTTTTCCAAATCCAATTCTTTAGTAGTGTCTATGATTTTATTTCAAAATGATTGTTACTGGTTTTACTGACATGAGCTAAAATTAGGTACCTATTGATAATAAGTTCAACATAATTTGTTTCCCCCCACTTTAAAAAAAAAAACTCTTTTTTTCTTCTTCTTCTTCTCCAAAATATATAAAAAAAAACTACTTTTGTGTATTCATTCATTTCATTAATCCTAATTTATGTAGTTTAAAGTAAGTACAGCGTTAATGTAAAGCAGAGCCTGCGATGGCGAAATGTATTTCATCACTAACAATAAAATTCACAACTTTAATGAGCTATAGAGTTCCCGGTTTTCCCCGGAGACAAAGAAACAACAGGATGTAAAGGTTAAGACCAGAAAACCTCTTAACTGTTTTACACCCTTCTGACTTACAGCCTCCATACTTTTCATAAACCACCTGTTGTACGTGAGGTGGAAAAACAAGACATATAGAAGTTTTAATGATACTAAAAGAAGCGAAACACTGATAGTAATGCTTTTAATTTTCCCACGCTGTATCAGAAGTGTTACAATTTTTCTACCATTAAACGTTTGCATGTTAGGCAGTGTGTGTGTGTGTGCGTGTGTGTGTGTGTGTGTGTGCACATGTGTTTTCCATCCCTCCAGAGACATGACAATTGTTTGTTGTGATATTGTAATGAAGCCCTGAGGCCCTCTTAAACTAATCAGCCTCTCCCTCTCTGTGCAGATATATCAGTTGTCAGAGCCGTGGGCCGGACGGTGCAGTGAAGCGCGGCGTCTGCCTGTTGGCCTTCGCCTTGTGTGACACACACACACACACACACACCCACACACACACACACACACACACACACACACACACACACATTCCCTTCCTTTCCTGCCTAACACGTTAGCATGCAGGCTGCCTTTCAGCCGGCTGGTCGACTCTCCCAGTCTGACCTCGAACTGTTGGCTCTTGCCGCTGTGGATGTGATGATACATGAGCATCATACTAAGGTAATAGACCTCTGCAAAACTGCCAGAAATGCCAAATGGTATTAAAAGCATTTTTACACAAATGTTACATGTTGATACTTGAAAGGTTTCAGTCAACAATCCAAATAAGTTCTGTCATGTTACTTTGTAGAGTTAAGAAGAGGATTAACCCTAACCCTGAAGGCTTGATAGTATCTTATTTGCATATTATGTTGATTAGTAGTATGAATAAATAAATAAAGCACTGACAGGTTGATATGCTGTTTACGTCTTTACTTCTACCTCTGCTGCAACACATGCAACACTTAAAATATGGTAAGTTTATCAGTACGATATATTAAGGGCAGTTAGACTGTCACTGTCAAATCTCCCCTCTAAACTCTAGCGGGCAAGCCAGGTGACAAATAACACTGTAGTATATTAGTCAGAGTCAGAGCAGTTGCTCTCAGATGAAGAATCACTCAGCTGATCGATATTGTGAAAAATAATGTAGAATATTGTCAGTTCAGATTTAATGTCTTTCACACATGTGAAAGACATGAAAAGTTGAATTTAAATCCATTATTTTGATAACTGTCTTGTGAACTCTTATGATGGGAGGTTGGATTTTTACAAAAAATATTCTTGACATTTAAAACTTGACTTGAAACATATTGTCGTTCTTTCTTCTACTCGAATCTGAAGCTATGTCCATTCTTGCATTAAAGTTTTAAAAATACATTAAATGTGTGTACATGTGTGATTCCCTTTACTTGCGCAGTTAGTGGCCAAACACCCATTTTTTTTTTTTATAATATCAGGATAATATATGGTAGAGACAGATGATGGGAAGAAACTTCCTATCCGGGATGATGTAGGGATCTTTGGCATGTTTTTACACACTTATTCACTTATTACTAATTTTTTGTGCGTTGCAAGAGACCTTGTGTGGTACATCAGGGAAACATTACATTTTACACAACTGCCTTCGGCCATGCGTCTGATTTTACACATACAAATGGAAAATGACATGAAAACACAAAAACGCAAACTCACAAACACGAAGGCAAAACTAAAAAAAGGCATGTCAAATAAACCTATAGACTGTATAATATGTGTGATTAATAAAATCAACTTTTTCGGGGCACGGATCAGTATTCCAATATAAAGCAAAGTGTTGAGGACAGGTCAGGGCTGTACGGATTTGGCCAGCGGCTTACCGACTTTACGGAACGGATTACCCTCCAGAGAATGAACTGAAAGTTAAACAAAAACAACACTAGTGTAAATTAACTCTCGGTGAGGATCTGTGTCTATGGCATGCACCGTGCATGTGTGTGTGTGTGTGTGTGTGTGTGTATGTGTGCACAGTTTCCACATGTATGATGATGATGATAACCATGATGTCGGTGATGATGATTGGTTAATTGCAGGCAGCTTGCAAGTGCAGTGTAGGGCGCATTCTGTGTGTGTGTGTGTGAGTGAGAGCATGTGTGTTTGTGTGTGCATGTGTTGTTCACAAGTTGTAGTGCGAAGGGAGTGACCTGCGGTGGCTCTGAGAGGCATGTAATATGTTTAAATAGGGCAAAGTAGTGTTTGGAGAATTGGTAATTACTTACATCCCTCTCTGGCCATCGGAACACTGTCCAGATCTCACCCTCTCCACCACACACAAACACACGCACACATACGCACGCTAATGCACGCACACCCAAAACACGACACGGAGCACCAGTCAAACACCACGACACACAAACACACAGTCAGTACCCGTGAGTCACTCTGCCAATCAGCAATCACCAACAGGAGCCAGAGAGTAGACAGAGGACACAGGCTTGTATAGACAGATTCAAGGCAAAATGCCACCACTTGTATTTGTAATTGTGACTGAAATGTGAAAGGCTACTTCTCCTCATTTTACATGCCTCTGTGGTTCTCCCTGCAGGGCCAGCGCTCACTAAAGATGATCCTCATTGGCTGCGCCACAACCTGGAACTCCTCCGACCCAAATATCAACCACGGCAGCAATTTTGGGGGGAAAGATGTCATTTACAGTTATTATTTGCAACTAATTATGGTCTAAATGTCTTTATTTTCCCTTCTGTGTTTCAGATAATTGCGTCATTAGAACAATGTTTGCATAAAGTCCTTAGTGTTACAGAATGTGGGATTAATCCAGTCGGATTATGGCTAACACGTCATATAACGCAAACTGAAGTGTCGTTTTTCTCCTATCCAAACTGAAACTGTCAGAAACTATGAACATCTACATTAGTCTCAAACAAATCAGACAAAACTCTTTGGAAACTTTGACCATCATCAGCTATTTCTTAGTCCGCCCTGAGTTCAGTCCACAGAACCTTTACATAAATCCCTTCCTGATTTAGCGACTATATGAATATTAATCCTATTCTTCACCGATGGCAAACTGAAAAAAGGAAAGATGTGTGAAGACCTCAGTGCAGCTTGACCATTTTGCATAAATTGTATTAATCCGCACAATTGTTGGTGCTACAAGCTTAATGTCATATGACTTCTTGCAAGCAAAGTTAAACTGTAGCTTGAGAGCTAGCCGCTAACACACTGGCAAGCTATGGCTACTGCCGTTTTGCACCACCCATAGAGAAAATAAGGTCCAATGGGGCACACCTGACAACGGACCAGCCTTCCCCTGTCTATTGGCACAGTGTGCATGAACTTGCATTGGGCTGTATACCTGCCCATGTAGGTTGCCATTGTAGGTGAGTATAATAAGACTAATGGTGTTCTCACATTTGTAATCACTTTGCAGCAGTTGTCACATTTTTACTGGACAATTGAGACTTAGCACAGATCTAAAGAATTAGGAGTCTTTGTGACGGATCCTGTTGGAGTTACCTATTGATTGTGTTTCATGAAACATGAGACGTGCAAAACATAATCAAATACTCAATAATATTAGTTAACTAATATGTAGTTTATCATGGTTAATCAAATAACAGTTCTAGGAAATTTCCTTTAAAGACCTTTAAACACTGTTTCTTGTCTCTCATGCCAAAGATAAGGGCGAAAAAACGCGTGTTAAGTCAAGAGTGTTCAAAAGTTTAGGTTATGTTTTTACAAATATAAGTAAAATGTGTTTTGACCATTTTTTTCTGATTAGCAGATAAATTGAAGCAGCGTGCTGACTTCAGAGCTCAGTCAATCGACTCAGAATGAAAGAGTGTCTTCAACTCGGCCAAATAAACAATTTGAAAATGAGTATGTGTGTGTTTTAGGTGAGAATGTCACAAGTGGCGCCAAACTTGATTCCGGATTGAGCGCTTAACTCGACTTTCCACTGTCTCTCGTTTACTACTTCTGGCACTTAGTACAAGTGAGACATCGAGTCGTGACCACAATACCACATTCTGCGTAAGAGGACCTTTTTCTCACTCACAATATTGACTCTGATAATGTTTTCATCGCTATGTGGCAACGGCAGATCAGATGAACAGCACAGGCCAAATACTCGGCCCGGGTTCTGCGCGTGTGAAGGACAGGATTGACTTATGTTGCTCTTACCTTTTTACCTCTGAGTCAATAAAAGACGCTCTTTCAGACTTTCCTGCAGTCGAGAGGCGTGTGTGTGTGTGTGTGTGTGTGTGTGTGTGCGTGTGTGTGTGTGTGTGTGTGTGCCACCCGCTCATCAAGACGCGTGCACTTGCTCGGCTCTTAGAGGCCTATCACTCTGAGTGTTTCGAGAAAATGGACGTGAAAATATACAGAATTGGCTGTAATTATATGTGAAGGTTTATTTAAGTTTGAGGGTACCGTGGAGGAGAAAAGGCAGACAGACAGAAAATCCAGATGAGGGTCTCGTGTACGTGTCGAGCCTGCGCCCTTGTCCGCGTATGTGTGTCTGCACTTCACATTGTGGCTTGATGATGTTGTCTGGGCCAATCTGCCGGAGTGAATGGTTTGAATTTACTAGCCTACGACAGTCAAATTGTCCTAATCACTAAGTAAATAGATACTTCCCCAAGCTATCAGGGCACACACGCCGGTGAAAACTGCCTGCGAGGGGAAGGGTTGAGGGGTGAAAGAGAAAGAGAAAACTTTCACTGTTAATTGTTGTTTTCCTTCTTATTCCAACCTATAAACACCCGGTGTAATTATTCATAAGTGCCACTTTGATTCGGGGAAATTTGTTTGAAAGAGGCTTAAGGTGTTTCGCTTGAGTTATTCCCTTACAGAGTTTGGGTTGTGCACGAAGGGGTCTTTTCCTCGCAGCGTTTTTCAGTTAAATTGAAGCTGAGAGCCGGGGGTTGGATAGAATTACACATCTTGTGCCCCTCTCTGAATGACTTGCCTCTAATCTAACCCAATCTGGCTTTCTGCAAACCTTATGGTGCTATATTTCTTTACATGCGTTGGGTCTTAAGATAGGATAACGACTGATGAAGATAATCCACTCAAATGAATTAGATTTGTTTAAAAAAAAAAAAAAAATGCTTTTAGCTGAAGTGAATCCCCCCCCCCCGCCTCTTGTAAACATTTAATTAAAGTTTACAGTGGATCATGTCGTGAAATTTGAGTCTATCTTGATTTAAAGGCACAAACAAACGTGCGCACTCATAACACAGGAAATTTGCTGGGATAAGCATGTGCAACAAGGCATTTATACCACATTATGTTGCTTTACAAATACAGACCATCTATAATTCAGCAGTCAATCAATCTTCCAGACCCACTGTTTGTGTAGTTTCCATTTGGTTTGGGTTTCGAAATTGAATCGAAGACCCTACTTCTGTGCCACGGTTAAACATGAAACACCGTCAAGTAATTCACAGCGTCCGCACTCCAAACAGCTTCAGCCTCACATGATGACACAACTGCAGTGCTGTTGAAAGAAACCTGAAGTCAAACTTGAGTAAAAGTAAAGATATCACATTAAAATTTTAATTTGGTAAGAGTTAAAGTCATCAATACCAATAGTACTCGAGTAAAAGTTTTAAAATAGCGGATATCAAATGTGTATCAACGTATCAAAAGTATCAAAAGTATTGAGAATCGTCCCTGATTGCCAGTAAAATAAATCAATTACTTGCAGCATGTAATCTGCAAAGTAACTTGTAACTAAAGTTATCAATGAAATCTAGTGAAGCAAAAAGTACAATCTGTGGAATGTGAAATGTGGAAAATAACTAAACACATTTACTCAAGCGCCGTACCAGCACAAATATAAGGTGTTTTACTTAGTACTTAGTATTTCCATTTTTTCAACTATACACTTTTACTCCACTACATCTCAGAGAGTAAATATTGTGTATTTTTACAACACTACACTTGCCTCACAGATTTAGTTGCTAGTTGCTTTTGCGATTACCTTCCTGTCCATCTATCTCCAAATGTGTTGATGTTGCATGTTTGTGAGAAACGGACAGAGGAGTAAAAATCATACTGGCACACGTGAAAGTCTTTTATCTGATAATTGATTGTACCCAAGTATAAAAAGTACAAAGTAAATTATACATACACAGTATTTACATATATGTATACACTGTATAGTTCGACTGAATATAATAATCTGTGCTTTTTTTAATTGATTACATATAAAATTAATAACATGGGCCCTAATGCAGCATGTAATTTATAAAATAACTAGCAACTAAAGTTATTAAGTAAATGTAGTGGAGTCAAAAGTACAATAGTTGCCTATGAAGTAGTGGAGTGGAAGTTTAATGTAGCAGAAAAGTAACTCAAGGTTGTACCTTGGCACAATACTCAAGTGCATGTACTTAGTTACAATCCATTACTGCACAAAATAAAGTATGTTAACCTTTTTTTAATAAAACAGAACAAGAGAAATGCTGTTTTTGAAAATCAAGGCAGAGTGAGGTTTGCGCACGGTTCATCAGTGATTTGAACATTAGAGTGTAGTTCAGGCCAAGTCAGCAACCCAACACCGAGGTATAGAGTGTCAGTCATGCCTGGTTTACACTGGACCCATGTCTGGAACAAGAGAAGTCAGGATACTGTGACATACTGAAGATTGAAACTCTCAAGTGGAGCACGTTGCACATGGTGTTGGGGGGGAAATTAACAGAAATAAAATCCCTCAAATACATCGGACACAGACCTGATGTTTGGTCGTTTTTTGAAATTCTTAAAGTCAAATTAACGAGTTCTGGCCATGAGGCAGGTTTCTTATGACCTTAGGAAGAAGTGAGAAAAAAATTGTCATTACATGGTGAAATGTGAGCTGCAGGCCACTTACATAAATCAGCTTTTAAAATTTAAACTCAAATGCAATATGAAAAATAGACTTGTTTTTTAACATAGACTTCCATGTGTTTTCTCATGCTGCACTCGACGGGCCGTCATTTGAGGATTCTCAAAGAAAAGAAAATCAGGACAAGATCGTCTAGACACTAATGTATCGGATGTCCACATAACGTGGCTTATAGGAGCTCCCAGTCTTCTTAACGTACCTAAACAGCAGCCGCAAGCTTTACGGTCTCACATTAACGACAACACCAAATACCACAGCCTGCGTTCGAGCCGTAAACTGTAAATGAGGCAGCTCAGAGTGTGTGTGTGTGTGTAACAGTATGAACTATAATAATAGCTTCTTAGCAGTTTATAATAGAGGCAGCATGGGTATGAATGTCAGTGTTTCTGTGCGAAAAGAGTGTGCGTTTAATGGGCTAATTAGGATCGCCGTTACACCATAATTAGGTTTGTGGCGTTCCCACAGCACAGCATATCCTGTTACAGCTCATTTGCATAATTAGCGAAAATAAACACTGAGGGCTTTGGTTGGCTGTTATGAATCTTTCAACGCTTTCCTTGTCTCCCCCCCTCTCACACCTCTTGTTTTGTCTATCTCGCACACTCACACATCTGATCTCATCTTTTTTCTTTTTTTACAGTTTCCCAGCGGTTTAAAAAAGGTGAGAGGTGGTGCCCAAACCCGTTTTCCATCACATCTGGAGCAAAACAAAGACAGAAGTACACACACACACACACACACACACACAGAGACACATGAACACACCCTTTTTTTTTAAGGGGCATCCATAAAAGTGAACCGAGTAGAGGACAGAACGCAGAGTGTCCATAAAAATCTGACGGAGGATCAATTAAGATTTAGGAGCCAGAGAAAATAATATCAAAATGACTTTTACTGCACACACACACACGCACGCACGCACGCACGCACGCACGCACGCACGCACGCACACACACACACACACACACACACACACACACACACACACACACACACACACACACACACACACACACACACACACACACACACACACACACGTGAGACCGCTATCTCTTCTGGTTCTAATTTTAGCGTGCACGTCTGACTCACATGCCTCAACTTGTCCACAGTGCCTCCTGTGGCGTGACCTTGACACTGTCCAAGCACGTAACAATTCTAAGAGCCCATCAAACGCTTGCGATATATATAGAGAGAAATTATTTATACAAATCATAAATCAATCGTTGTTGGTGGGGGAACGTTGGCCGGTTCAAAATCTGAAAGTGCTCTCTGTCGTTCTGTTTCTCTCAGCTCTTCCTGAACGAGTCCCACAGCATTTTTTTTTTTTTTTTCTCTTCACATTGGCGCTCGGGAGCAGACACATGATGTCAATCCCTCTATTTATTATGTTTATTTTGCTCTCCCTCTCTTCATAACATACTGGAAATGTCAGCCTCAGGTCCTAGCTATGTGTCTCTTGGCCGGGCATTAAAAGACATGACAGCAAGGCGTCTATTTTTCCTCTGCGTGTATGTGAGTTACTGACAGATTTTTTGCTTTACACTTCATGCTGACATTGACATTAGCCATTTAGATCCGTGTGTATTTGTGTTTCTCCAGAATCACGGGCCACGCTCACTTTGCAGCAGCAGACGTGTGTATTTGTTTGCGTACGCACTCGTATGTGTCTGCCGGTGTATTTACCAATCTCTCTAATGAGAAATTATTGAGGTGCAGCTCTGAAGTTTCCTTGCCACAGTTCATTTATTTTTCCAGGTAACATGTCCGTGTTTTAAAGCGACCGCACGACTGGATAAAACAAAATTTCAGAGCAAATGAAAAGTTATCCACCACCCCTGTCCGTCCAATCCTCACAGTTTTGTTTACAAGGTTGATTTTAAAAATGGCTGTGACCTGCGGGTGTTTTTAAGGCAAGTTTAGCTTGTGAACATCTCAGAAGTCCCTGAAACAGAGTTGCTACGGGGGGAGAAATTTGTTCCAGAGAGAACGGGTGGAAGGGAAAGGGCAAAGTAGGGAGAGAGGAGGGCAATGGAAATGAGGAGGAACAGGGGCGCAGGAACAAGACTTTACCATGTCCGACCGTGTAATCATATCTGAATCAAATATGGATTCGTAGTGAGGCAGCAAACAACACTCCCCTTGATTTGAGTGAAATCTAACGCACACGAACCGCTTACAAAATGTGATATACCCTGAAATTAAAATGAGGTATGCAGGGCTGCACATTTATACGTCTGTATGTGTGTGTGTGTGTGTGTGTGTGTGTGTGTGTGTGTGTGTGTGTGTGTGTGTGTGTGTGTGTGTGTGTGTGTGTGTCTGTGTGGTGGGGGTGCTTGTGAGAGGCACTTGCAGACTTGCAGATTGCAGTGTGGACAAAGAGCAGATGTTTAGAACGTGCTAAATGTCTGACTTGTTGATCATCAGCCTGCCATTAAATGCTCTGGCGTTTACATGCGTGTGCACATAAAAACCAGAGAGGTACACACACTGGTAGCCTCATCCAGCCGAGGGGATTGCTCCTCCTACACTTGCACTCACCCCTGCCCATTCATGCCTTACAGTAAATGCTCAAAGCTTTAGTACAGATCAAAGAAAATTAGAGCACCGGCTCATTAAAACAGACAAACTTCCTAAAAATGTATGTAAGATTATCCTAAGAAAAGCCTATCCCAGTGTAGCCCAAAGTAAATTCAAATCTGTTGTTGAACCATGTGGCGTACAGGCAGGATTTTGGTCTCTTTTGAAAGGTTACAGTTGTAGATTTGCAACTCTGACCTTGCAGATTAACTGTAACTGCTCCTAATAGCTGGAAAACCCAGTGGGTCCAAATCATTTTGGTCTTACATGGTCCAATTTGAAATCTGATAACAATACAACTGACAATGGGCACGTTTTTCTAAGGAAATATCCAGGAAAATGCAATTTTGTGACCTTTTAAATGCCCTTGCTTGACAGGATCAGAATCACTAACTAATCCTAGTTCTTTATTTACTTATTCACGCTAACTAACTAAAAATAGTCGATAATAACAAGTGCTCAGGTGGAAAAAAAACATCAATACAAAGAGCAAAATGCATGAAACAATACACACTTTCATAATTTCCAAGTCTAGGCCTTTAAAAACCCATTTAAACTATATTTTAAACATTTCATTGGATACATGATGTTAGCTCAGGACACAGAGGAGGAACAGAGTGTGGGTCTTCTGCCAACACAACTGCTCATTGGCCATTGTAGACTCTAAGGAGGACATATGAGATCATATGTAGTTAAATGAGGTGTCAGTCAAATGGTCAGAGGTCAGCAGACATCTTAGTATCACTCACATTACTGTATAAGGGCATTATGGAGTGTAATTGAAGGCGTTTGTGACAGTTAAAGTATATAATAGCATACACAATCGCAATTCATCGCTATTTGATTGCTATTAATGCATGTTATAATGTGTTTTGGACAAAAAATTTACTGACATGGATATACTTGAAATTTTTGTAATAAGAAAATATAGTTTTTTGTTGAATTTGATTCACAACTGACACACCAAGAGTACGTTTGATCACCTATTTAAACTGAGGAGGTGCACATCCCCATGTCATGGTTGCACGGTCAGAAAAACGAGCTGGACGACCCTCGGACGGGCCGCCAGAAAACTGGGAGGTTAAAGATATAACATGTAATGTTACTGCATTAAAACAACACATGTGAAAACAACCAGACCTTTGTAATATGTTTTGTTGAGTTGTGTGCTTACGTTATCTTTAAGTGTTTCCAACAGTGTTCAGAGAAATCTGTTCAGGTAACGGCGTGTTTAATTTGGTTGACAGATTTTATTACGGTGGTTTCTTAATGGTGAGGACAACAATTCCCACGATCCCACACTACTTACGTGTTTTTATAGAGAGCCCCCCAACGAAGGATATTACATACTGTGCATTTAACTTAAAATCAGTAGATATTAAACAGATCATGCATGAATCATGCTTGATAGAGCTTAAAAATAATGCTGTATGTAATCCTATGAAGGTCATGACAACATGCTCCAAAACATGCAGTCTTTCATACCATGTTGGATTTGTATCTGCCTGCACTGTGAGCTGTGGGGTTGTATACCACGTGTGTATTTTGTGTGATTGTGTTAAGCGGCGTTAGTCCATCACAGAGAATGAATTGGATAGATTTCCAGCAGTTCATTCGAGACGAGGTCACGTAAACACCGCCTGATAGAATGGATTTGATTTCCATCGTATTCACCAGGGACAGATACACTTAACTCTACCTACACACTCAACCACTCACACACCACTTTTTTAAAGAGACATTCCAAACACAGAAGCACCTGTAAAAGCTGAGCATTACAGTATGGTTATTACTCGTTTCCACGGAGAGTTGTGGAGGGTAAGGAAAGAGAAAACACACACACACACACACACACATTCACGTAGTCACTGCTGAACCCGTTTTTGTTCAACAGCTGCACTTCCTCATGGCTCCGACTCAGCACATTTCCATCAACCACCTCTGCCAGACCACAACACACTCCAACAATAGCCCACTTCACACACACACACATAGCTGAGTGCATTAGCTGTGTATATTAATGAAAATGTCTCGCTGAACAAGGAAGAGAATGCCTCGCAGTGTGAAATTACTTGCAGACTGGTGTGTGTGTGTGTCAGAGGCGAGAACAGCATGTTTCATCTCAAATCTTGTTTCTCACTGCTACTACTACCACCACCACTCTCTCTTTCCTTGTCTCTCACTCCTTTCTCTCTCCCTCGCTGGCCATTCATTTACACTTGTCAAGAGGTAGCCATTAAGAGCCAAAGCCTGCATGAAATTTTATTACAAAACCATTTGTATCCCTGAAAGAAAAATAAATCGAGCGTTACCTCTGACTGCATTAGGGCTGCGGTTTTTGTCGATTTGTTTAGGTTGATAACACTCACGGCCCGGCAGCCACTCAAACGCCGATGTGACTGGAAAAAAAAAACTTCGCTTTTTTTCTTCAGTCTTCTTTGCTTGCTTTCTCTCTTTCTCAGGGGCCATACAAGGGCCCTTGTCTGAATGTTAACCAGCTGGCTGTAACATAAAGTCGTACTTTATTTGACGTCTATGAGGAGAACAAGACATCTAATGAAGAAGGCTGTTTATGCTCTGGGTGGGTCCATATGAAAGAAAGAAAAGGGAGGTGGGGAACCGGTCTCAATAAAGCAGTTGGGTTTGCTCAGAGCTCTTGTAAAACCAAGTGGGCCCAATCAAAACGACCAGGAGGGAGTGGGCTAACAGGACCGATCGTGTCCCAAAAGTGTCCTACTGACCGTTCGTGTGCTACTACGAGCAGATTTTAGAAGTCCGTGTGTGATTTCATACATGTGTGTCTCTCGTCTAGGGGTAAGAGCTACAAATTCTTCCATCCCCTGTTCAAAAACTTGAGCCTGATTTCCAGACGATTTGTCTGGCTGTTTCACGGTCGCAGTGATTTCATGACAGTATCCATACGCAGGCGCGGGCGGATTGGGGTTTTATCTTCCTGACATAGTAGCAATTGTACAATGTGATGGCCTTGGAGAAGTAATGGCTATTCACACAGAGCTGCCAAAATGAAACCCAACTCTTGATGACTGGGGGAATGTTCCCACATCTCCTGTTAAATTGTCTCTGTCTGCTCATTCATTTTGTGCAATTGTTTTTTCCCCTCTTTTCTTTTATTCCGTCTTTCTTTTTGCTCTTGGCTCTCAGCCCCTCTCTCTCTCTCTCTCTCTCTCCGTTGGGCTTTGTTTGAAGTCTGCTTCAGGCCAGTAAAGGGACCCCCCCGTCCTTCTCATGGCAGTATAAATGACAGCTAGTGAAACATGATACACTAGCCCACCATTAAAAAAAAAAAAAAAAGTGAGCCATGATAGCCGTGCTGCTTGCTCTGTTAATCAAATTCGCCGTAATTGTCATCTGAAGATTTTAAAGGACATTGAGGGGAAACAAGAAGAAGAACCTCTGAACCTCGAGCCCCAGGGTCAGCATGTGTGTGTGAGTGTGTGTGTCCTCAGGGATCGTCTGAGAGTTTGTATATGGTCATGCTGAGTTAAGGAGCTGCGTCTAAGTTCTGGACCGACGGTCTCCTAAGGGAGCCTGTCGTCCACCCACTCGTTGTCTCTCAGTCTGGTTGTCTGTTTCTATGTCTCCCCATGTTAAATCCTCCCACCCGTTCTGTCTGTTTTTACTTTTTTGTCTCTCTCATCCTCTGACAGATTCTGCCGTTGGCCTCATTTTCAACTGTGTTCCTGTGGTTTAAAAGCACATTTTTACCACAACAGTTGTAGACTGTCTTGTGTTTTAAGCTATATTTAATTCTAGAATGTTACACAGTAAAATAATTCACTCTTTTTCACAAATGCTAAAGACGCTTTTCCATCCAATTACATATTTATTGGTTTATGCATTCCTAAGTTTTAAACATTTTTCTTTGCTTCCTTGGCTTTTTTGTTATTACCCCAGCCACATGTCAGTTTGTCGGTTTGTTGGTTTGTCAGCAGGATTACACAAAAACTACAACTGATTTCCACAAAGCTTGGACGGAGGATGGGTCTCAGCCTGCACAGTCACCGGGATATAGTGTCAGCAGTTAACGATTCCGCAAAACAACAGACACCTCCAAGGTTGACATTTGTACCAGACGTGGCGTATAATGTTCACATTCGCAAGGTGGAGGTGAAGGTAGTGGCATTAGGAGAGGCCAACAAGGTAGCAAAATGTGTTTTCAGTGACGACCAGAACCGGTAATTTTTTCAGGGGAAGTCTGATCATCTCCATCCATTTATGTGGCAGCCAAAACCGGATGGCTACAGGTATTTCAAGCCAAACCATGATGCTTTCCTAAATCAAACAAGATGTTTTTTTGTGCTTACACCTAAGCAGAGCCTCAACAACCTCAACAAACAGGAGGGTTGCAACATAAATAAATGTTCAGTTTGAATATGTCTATTTTGTACTTCAGAAATGTAACATTCATTCTGGACATTGGCTTTATCTCAGCCCAGAAAAGACCCCGTTAACTTTTGATGTGGCTAAGGACAAAGGGACGAATCCAGGAATTTTAATTGTAATTTTTTAGTTTTGTTCATTTCTAAGGGCATGGATCTTGATGAAAAAATAATCAGCCCTATTAAAGTGAGACTCTCGTCAAAATGCAACCTAGGCTTTTTTTGTGAATGTATATGAGTCAAACCTTCGTGTAAAAGCATAATTACGACAAAAGAGGCACTTTTAAGATTTTTCGTATTTTTGTTTTTGGGTCAAACTCATTTTCAATGGGAGTGCTACGGGCACTTTAGCGATAGCATGAAAATCGCTATTTTTAAAACACTAAGAAGGCTCGACACAACATGAAACTTTGCTCATAGTATCACCAGGGTCTCTACACATGAACACGAGCATTGAAAACATTGTTTGTGTACACAGAGTTTGCTAAAAAGAAAGTTTTTTTAACAACTCACCTTAGCAGTAGCTTGCTCCGCTAGACGGCGTCATGGCAGCCGAGAAGTATTGATCTCTGAATGTGACATAACCCAGAGGAGAGTTAAGGTGGACCGCTGCTGTCTTCCGGCAACAACTATCCACGTGATATCTCATGTGACTTTTCCGGCTTTTGATTTTAGTACTATTTCTTATATGGGGCTCCTTTTTCAACTTCAAGGTCAATATTGTTTTTCGCTAGCGAAAAAACAATGATAAGATGAGATGAGACAAAACAATGAATTATCCGTGCATTTATATGGAACTAAGCTTTAAGAGCGGTTTACCTTAACTATCCTCCATGTTACGTTGCATTCAGAAATCGACATTTCTCACTGGCAGGACAGCAGTGAGCGGAGGAAACATCTGCTAAAGTGAGTTGTCCAAAAACTTTCTTTTTAGTAAACTGTGTGTACACAAACAATGTTTTCAATGCTCGAGTTCATGTGTAGAGACCCTGGTGATACTACGAGCAAAGTTTCATGTTGTGTCAAGCCTTCTTAGTGTTTTAAAAATAGCGATTTTGATGCTATCGTTTAAGTGCCCCATGCATTCCCATTCAAAATATGCTAAATCTTAAAACTGCCTCTTTCATCATAATTATGCTTTACACAAAGGTTTGCCTCATATACATTCACAAAAAAGCCTAGGTTGCATTTTGGCAAGAGCTTCACTTTAAGGTGGCTTGTATCTGAGCTGAGCGGTTATAGATGGTTTACAATGCAGAGGTATGCCCTCTACTTGTTTACTTTTATCACCATATTTATCCAAACCTCCTGTTTGTGCTTCTTCCTAGGTAGAATGTTCTGTCTGTGTTTTACAAAAAGCTATATTGCAAATGAGCTCTTTACCTCAATGTATTTTAAAGTGAAATGAATGAGAATAGAATCTACTTCTCTTTGGTCTACAGCCAAGACAGAAAGAAAAGCGGTTAACAAGGAAGAAGACAAATTGTTGCGGTACCTTAACTTAATTTGTTATATCATTTAAGGCATATATTGTTCGGTTCTATGTCATACTGTGTAACACAAAATATGTCCTCATTGAAGTATTTTCTTAGCAAAAGTGTCAGGATTGCATATTTCAGTGGCTGCTCTGGTTTTAGGCATCGCATTATTGAATTGAAACTCCAGATTTTGACACCACGCCACCGCACACTTTTGACCATTTCTCATTTCCCAGCTGAACCACAATCCTGAACCGACATGTGGCTCCTCGATCAGCCATAGTCTGACCGGTTCTACTGTGGCGTGGGAGGCGGTGTATGATCTGTGAGCCATACAGAAGCATCCTGGATGGCTCTAAATAGCAACAACTATTTGTCTGGTTTGCCGCACGCCCTGTGTACGCTAGCCGTGTGATAACGTGCCAGCACAACTCTACCAGGTAAACACGTTGTGCATCTGCCATACGCTAATGCTGATTGATGAGTAATGATGATCCGTGAGTGTTTTGACATGTTGAAAACAATGCTGAACCTAACCTGGAAATGTGAAAACACGTCAGTCTTCTGTTTTTATGTTACACAATGAGCAGTCAGAGAAAGAACTACAGACGGAGGATGACAACCAATCAAGGATATGAAACACATGACGGCGCCAATAAATGACATGTGGTTTAGTTCTTTTTGTGCCACAAGGAATCCACCCAGCGAATTAAGTCGCATGAGCCGACTCCCATTGGACAACCTGCATGACTTCACATCACTCAGCGAGCGTTTCACAGGGTAACAGACCGTATTACAGCACCGGGCAAATATGCACTTTATCGCCTACTCAAGTCTTTGATTTCCCTTTCTGCTCCATTTGGATTGACATAAATTGTGCAATATGGTAGTCTTGATTTCTGCTCCAGGCGGACAGGCAGCTGGCTGGAGGGGATGAGAGATGGCGAGAGCAGTGTGGGGTCAAAGTAAGCACCAGAAATTGAAACGTGTTCATCCCAAATGAAGCATGTGTGTGCTACGTGTGTATGTGTGTGTCGATTCACACCCGCGCACTGCTGAGCACACGTTTAACAAGGCGTTCCGGCAGTCCTGCAGGCACAAGTGTTTACCCAAAGTCCTGACCTCCTTGCACCGACACTTTCACTGCTGATATAAATACCACACACGCACACACACACACAAACACACACAAGCGCATCAGCAACGATGAAGGTAACTCAATCCTCATTGTCCCCCATTCTCTCCATTGGCTGCCACCTGCCACATGTCCTCGTTCCCAACCAATCAGAACCCACGTCCTTAATGACAGAAAGGATATTTTTACACCAAGCACTTGTTGTTGAGAGACCTCCTGTAAAAAAAAAAAAATTGTGTGAGGTTGGGAGTCGGATCATATTGGGTTGCAGTGATTGCACGTGTGTGTGGTTTGAAACTGGATAGGTCAAAGAAGCCTGTGCTAATATGTCCTAAAGAATGCTCATGACGAGGTGCTAACTCGCAGTGATTGCAACTGGTGGTGGCAGAGGGAGGGAGAGAGAGAGAGAGAGAGAGAGAGAGAGAGAAAGAGAGAGAACGCTCCAGTTTTATTTGGGCGGCTGTGGAAAGGTCCCATCATCCTTCATGTTGACAGGACATTTGTCAAATTGGAGTGATGCAACTGTCCTAAGTCTTCTCTGTCACGTTGCCTGGCTCGAGTTACCGCGATGTATTTCTCATTGGAAAAATTGTTTCGAACATTTCGACAGCCTGAGAGTCACATGACTCAGGAAAAACACTTTGTGAGGCCCTGCACGTATGCGCAAGTGTATTGCATGTAGGGATTTACTCAATTCTGCTGCCACTGATGTGCTGATGTGGTGGCGTGACTGCTGGTGAAATCGAAAAAGAACATCTTAGTCATGTTCGCTATTTGAAAGAGTTTAAGCGTTTGGTGTGGAAGTCCCAAAATGTTTATGATGTGATGTATTGTCACCGTGTCCTGAGGTGGAGACTGTTTTGCTTATGTTCAGTCCGCAAAATTACGCTATGGCATATGATTTAGCCGAGCGCACTAATCTCCTCTAAAACAGA
The DNA here is from genome assembly GCF_900880675.1 of Sparus aurata. Taxonomy (NCBI): domain Eukaryota; kingdom Metazoa; phylum Chordata; class Actinopteri; order Spariformes; family Sparidae; genus Sparus; species Sparus aurata. Next base: position 20,431,310 of record NC_044201.1, on the reverse strand, counting down.
AAAGAAAATCATTCTATGTCATGTGCTTCTGTTGTTGCACTATAGCACGCGACTACTTGTAAACATCGCAACATTGCAACAAGTGTAAACAGAGTCATTGCCTGTTTTGTCTATTGAAATAAGGAAGCAATAATCAAATGTCCACATACAGTACTTCTTCCTTTCAAAGTTTAAATAATTCTCCACCAATTCTCAACAACTTTCAGTCCTTTAACATGATTCTTCCTTGTCAATACCCTGCATTTAGATTACCAACAATTATATTTCTATAATCAGTATATGAATGCAGAATCTACAGGTGAGTGATGAGATCGTACAATCTCTAGTTTCCATTTGTAGTCCAAGTAGTATTAACCAATTGTGTTGTGGTTGGGTTGCATGCAGGCAATGGGTCCGTATGTACACCAAAACAGGTAGAATTAATTGTCTGATGTCTGATGATAAACAACAAATAACGCTCACGGAAGAGAAACTCTTGGCAGGACCAGATACCTGCTGAAACGTTGGGCCGTTGCTCCCAGAGGCTAAATCGTTGGTAGCTGACAGTCAAAGGGTTTATGAGTTTGCCTGCAATGCAATTCACCTGCCAACAGAGGAAGATTTTGGAAATGTTATGCTCATAGTGGCTAATACAGCCCCATGTCCTCCACACTTTGGGAGTCATGCTCTTCATTCCCAACCAATGCTGACTCAAATGGCATCATTTAAGGTAACTTATTAGATTTCATGCGACTCTGTCCGGAGCCACAAAAGGCTTCAGATGTATTTTTTCACCTCTGTGGTCGTACTAAGCCCTCTAAACAGACTTCCGTGACTGCCGACCCTATACCCACACGCCACTCCAGCAAAAGACTCAGGCGTTCTGTGTGTACGCTCGGTGTATAATATCATGATTAGCTGCTTCACCTGTAAAATTGCTCTAAAATTCCCCAGCTCATCAACAGTGTATGCTAGGAAAGTATCCGCTCTCACTAATCTCCCTGATGGGTTAACACACTCTGAAAGGCTCCTCACAGTGCTGGTAATTGAGGGAAAAAACCTTCACAGCAAACTGCCACCACTGTGTTAACCGCATGGAAACATGTGTTTGTACAGTATGTCTGTGTGCATTTGCTTGTGTCACTGTGTGTATTAGGGGTGGAATTTATGTAAAAGTTCTCATATTCGGCAGTCATTTCCTTTTGATGTTCAAGATCACTGTTTCCAGGCAGGAATTTTTTGAACTCAGGAGAGGGAGAGAGAGAGAGAGAGAGAGAGAGAGAAACAGGGGGGAAACGGAGTGCAGGGGAAAAAAAAAAAGAAATGCAGAAATTGGTCATTTCTTCATGGTGCTGGAAAGGCAAACTCTCACCATAACCACACCCTTTGTCCTCATGTTCTCTCCCTCCAAACCACTCATGTTTTAATGCCGTTTCCGTTCCCTGTCCAAAACACTGTCATGGTTACTTCATTCATTATTAGGGTTAGCTGTGTTTGTGGCATACTTAACTTAGTTAGGATAAGTGCCTACGAACACAAAGACACAACGTTCATTATTTCCCTGGCGTAAGGAATTGGAGAAAAACGAGTTTCTTTGTGCATTCTGATTCACATTTATTGACAGAGCTAATGGGATCATGTTAACGTCTGCAAATGTTTGCTTTTTTTATTCTTTAATGCGTGTTTTTACATTTCCATTAAGCTGTCTGCTGCTTACCTTGTGCATGTTTGCGTTTGTGTGTGTAAGAGCGTGACCGTCTTCATCTCACTGTGAGTGTGCGTACGTGCATTCATGCGTGCGTCTGTGTTTATCGATATAGCTAATGGATTTTCTGCTGGCCCAAAGTTTGTTTGCTCAGTAACCCAATATGGCAGTCGGTTTATAAGGCAAGCCTTTGGAATAGAAGCATGACTCATGACTGTGTCTGACACAACCGTCAATGACCTGACACCCGTATCAGGTGACAGGAGGGAGAGAGAGACAGAGAGAGAGAGAGACAGAGAGAGGAAATAAGAGGAAGAATTGTGATGATCGATAGACCATCAAGGCAGGATGACATTTTAATCTAAAGAGTGGGAAAAGAAAAGCTGGAATGGAAAAAAAGGCAGAAAAATGAAAGAACACACAACGAAACAAAGGACGAGACCCACTAACAAGGTTTTCTCAACCCTGGGTGCTAAAAATCAGATTACGTTTCAGAAGAAGGAGGATTAAAATCTTCAACATCTGTCTAAAACTGACCTTGACAAACACACACACACACACGCACACACACATTAACAAAGCTTCTCATTGAGTTCTTCTATGATAAAGTTTGATCAGCAGACACACAGATGAGCAGGCTAGCTGCAGACAGTGTTACTCACACAAGCCAGGTATTCAGACTGCCCATCTCTTCATTCTCAGTCTCTACCCTCACCACATAAAGGCATTTCTAACTCATGGAAGGCAATTGAGTTGAGCCCTCTATAAAATGCCTGATGGTGACTGGGAGTCTGAAAAGAGCTCCTGTGACAAAGAGCCACTGAGATGAAATCATGGCTGTTGAGCAGCATCTGGATATGTACGCAGGGAAATAGCTAAGAGTGAGATTACACAGAGCTTTAGGGCAGAACGTATAGATACACATGCATCGACTGCTCATGTAAGCATCCATATAAATGAAGATAGATATTTGGTTTTAAAAGGCAACGCCTTGTTTGAAAAAAGAGACATTCATTGTATGGTCGCAGGTTCAACAAAACTTCTTGGTCAGGTTTAGGATTAGATCGTGGTTTCGTTTAAAATAATTACATTGTTTCTGTCACTTAACTTACTCAGGTACGTATGTGTGTCCAGTCTGTTCTCACTCGCAAAAACATCAAATACAGCAGCCTGGTCAGTGGATGTACACCTCAAAGTTCGATGCTGTGGGTACTCTTCTAGTATTAATGATGTGCTTCAACACTAGAGGGTGATCTGAGAATGAGGTTTGCGTCCTGTTTGTGACCAATATACAAGACTGATATGTTTTAATTTATGAAATGTAAGTCAACGTAGGGAAAAGACGTAACCTGCCTAGTTTACGTTATGGGACTGAACTTTTAGCCCAGATAATGATCTTTTCCTAAGTATTTTTTTTCTGCTTAACCCTCACCAAACTGTCTGACAACACTGATGACAACAAAAGTCATACTATGTCATACTATGTGAAGTGTTTGTCAGCAAGTTTTATTTATTTTATTATTTATAGTGCAAAACTGGCGCAAGAGGGAGAGGTAGCGCTGTGTAGCTTGAAGCTTATGGTCACAAACCAAAACTGCCATATTTGTGTTGGTATGTTACGTTCAATATGTAAATGAACTTAATCACGAATGCTACAATTTTAAGACTGAGTCTTCGACTTCATGTCCCAGGCAAAAAGTCAGCATCCTCTCAAGCTGATCAAGTGAACTAACAATGACAGTTGGATTAAAAAGAACACGGTGTAAAGGAAACAGGTTGATCACTGTGGTTATAGGAAAGAAGGAAATAAATAAGAGCAGATGAAAATCAAAAAGAAAACATAAAAACAAAAAGAAAGGAACATTAAAGCGATGATGGAAGAAGTCAGGAATGCACAGCGGTAAATGAGGGCCGAGAACAAGTGAGCACGAAATTAAAGCAAAGCGGCAGAAGTCCGAAGCTTATAAACTGTATGTACAGTCTAGGTGGTCTGGCCTGAGCCATGACACGTCACACCGTGATTGGCTTCAACATTTCACAGCTCTATTCCATCATATTTTTCTCCCTCTGTCTCTTCCCATGTCTCACCCTGTCCTTCTCCCGTCTCCCGTGCCAGCTCCAACCGTCCCCCAGCATTGTTCTGAGAAAAAAAAAAAAAAACAGAGGATGGATCATCTTACCTTTTCAGGAAGGCAGGAAGAAAAACCCAGTCAGAACCTAAAACTCCCTAAAAACACAGGGGAGAGAAGGGGGGAAGTGACATGAGGGAGGGAAGGGGGAGATGGGTGAGCAGGAGGGGGCTGAAGGAGGGAAGCTGCAAACGGTATCTTTGATATTGATCATAATCCTCTGACAAGAAACAATTTCCAGCGAACTGAACTTCATGCAGACATACTGTAAAACCACGTAGAGGGAGAGGTGTTTACGCTTTAACCAGAAAGTAGGGTTTGGGGCAGAGGAGGCTTTTGTAAAACAGCTCAGACCCAAATTAACACAGCTAAGAAGTCAACTTCTTCCACATACACAAAGGCACATATCTAGTACACGCATGCATGAGCGTGCACACACCCACACACACACACCTACACAATGACAGCAGCATGATTCATGACATTAATTACAATAGTTGATACAAAACAATGTTAATGACTTCTCAGATTACAATCTTCTCATCAGTCACTCACACTGGAGCATCACTGACATGTCTGAACAGCTCGCGCGCTGAACATTTCCAGAAGACAAATAGGCTAATAACTAAGTAAATGTTGCTGCGCTGCTTTGGAAGTGACTTCACTGCTCCTGAGGGCCGACTTGCAATGGTATGAGATTTTCACATTATTATAAGCATCGCAGAAGAAATCAATAAAAACATCACTCAAGACGTTCAAGTTAGCCCCTTTAAATTATTCGTGTCCACTGTATGATGTTTTTCTTGAGGAGTTCAGTCCCCATCTCGCCCTGCCTGTGAGCCATGAGCTAAATCAGAGGGACTTTACAGAAAGTTGAGACTTCTCTCACACATACACACACACACACACACTGGGTGGATGTTATCGTCGTGATCAGGTATGTATGAGAAAAACGACACACACAGACTCACTTGCCCTCTAGATAAGGAGGTACAAGTTTCCAGCTTTCTACTGCAGCCATATCCTGTTACTAATACTCTGCCCTGGGCATGCACACCCACGCACGCACGCACGCACACACACACACACACACACACACACACACACACACACACACACACACACACACACACACACACACACACACACACACACACACACACACACACACACACACAGCCCTGAAGCACAGGAACATCAACTTCCACTGTGGGCCTCCGTTTCTCACCCTTTTCTCTGTCTTTCACCTCCCCATCACCTCTCGGCTCACACTCTGACCTTTTCACACCTGCTCACATATAACTGCTCGGCATATACACAGCGGATACCGGCGTGAGAATAAATTGCTCATAAAAAGGGTGAAACGCATAGTGCCAACTCCCACGAACAATAGATAAACGCACAGAAAGAAAACCTACATACAGACATCTGTTTGAGCAAAGAAGTGGACGAGATGCAGAAGAGTTTTGTTGAGCGTTGGCGTACATCTACACTGGTAAATAGAACAGTGGTCTATTTTAACGTCCCAGTGCCCAAATTCTACCGATGTGTCGGGCTCAGACACAGCAGAAATCAATTGCTGCTGTTGTTTTGATGCATCACATGCCACTGGTGTGTTTAAATCTCTATGTCTTTCCCTCATTAAGTCACATCTCGCAATTCTTCTACATATCTTAATGAGAGGTTAGACACAAAGGATTGAGTCATTTTCTTTCTCACACGCCTTCCTTAAGGCTGCATCTACCCTTTTGACTCCAATGAAGCAAAACAATAAACATATGACTGATTTATAGCCAACACATAAAAGTGCGACAGGATTAGCGGCTTTGCAACATGATGCTAAACTGTAGGCAGATTCAGATGTCTCTCATTATGAATCATGTTTGTCTTTCTGTCTCCGGGTTTGTCTCTGCACCGTGTCGTGTATAGTTCGAGGAGGAGGGAGAGAGAGAGAGAGAAACGAGCCGGCAGGCAGACAGATAGCAACAGGTATCAGCAGACAGACGTAGGCGGATGAAGGCGCAAGTGACAGTGAAGAGAGTGTAGGTGAGTGCACTCCGGGTTACAATTATCAGGAGATTTAGGGAACCTCGTTACTCTGGAACAGGTGCGGCTAACTTCCTCAAGGCCGGGTTCAAAGGTCGTGAACTGAGACATCAGGGTCATTGCAGAGCTATGGGAATTTGACTCTGAAACCTCATATTTCCTAATTTCTGTGACACCTGCATCCTTTTGACCGTCACTTCTACCTTCAGCTTACATAAACCGTCTGTCTGTCTGTCTGTCTGTCCGTCCTTATGTCCACCGTCCGTCAGTTGGAAAGTCAAATTTACACATACTGTGAATGAACTTATTGTTCCTTTATTAAGTTTCTGTGTGGTCTGTTAAGCTGCAGAGCTACTTCCTGGTTCAGCTGGATATAACTTACCTATTTACCATGTGAACATATGCAAACTAAAAGAAAAATTCACTGTATATGGTTCATGTAAATTCAGTGAATTCGGTTCTGGTAAACAAACCACATGATAAACACTCAACATTCATCCTTTGCTGCAGGTTTTAAAGAAATGTATCACCGTTTACAAAAACTGTCATTGTCGGTATGTAGGTCATTGATTTGAACTGAGATGCAGCTCTGCAATGCAATGAAATCAAGTTATTGCATTACAATATAAACTGAGAGAAACAGCTTTTAAGTATATTTTTCTTCACTCATTCAAATAAGTGTTTTGCATAACTGAGTTATATTTTAATTGCTCAAAACCCGTTTCTCATGATGTCAGCGTGTGTACATTATCTGGAATGAGGCTGGTAAATAAAGTGTTTTCATGACTGAAAAGAACAATGAGAAAAACAGAATAGAGATAAGCATTTGTGTCTTGCACAAATGCCCTAAAAAATCTAACCCCTCAAAAATCACAATCAGAGATGATCACAAATGCACCAAAAAACATCTTGTTCCAGATTGCAAATAGTTGCTAAGCAAATTTATCAAAATAAGTTTACACTAAAGCAATAACCAGTGATTCAGTCATTAGTATTTAATCAGTCTATTGGGTAATTACTCAGTATGGTGTCTCACTTGACGGTGCACAAAAAGATTCATTTATAATTAAAGAAATTGCTGAAAATTTTAACCCCTAACACCAACAATGAGTATTTAAATAAGCAGATATTGATAAAAAAAAATTACAAGGTAGTAGGTTTTCTTTTCTTATTCCCATTTTTCCCTTCTCCTCAAAATGTACCGAGTGACTCCCGCTGATAACGTCAACAGTGAGCTTAGCACAAGCACCTGGATAACATGACAACCCGTCACACACATGCACGGAAATACACACACGTACACAGCTGAGTAAGGTCTTGACACGTTCACTCAAAGCCTTAAGAGCGAGATTAGATGGGCCAATAGACAGTTAACACACACACAGGCACAGTGAGTGGTTGGATGGACAGCTCCCACAGCACTAAATGGTAAACAGCAGGTTTTAGGTGACATGTCAGGAATGTAGAAAATGCTCTTTCATAATAAGCTGCTCTCTAACACTGCAGGGCAGGTCAGTCTCTCTCGCAGTTTCAGTGAATGTGTGTGTGTATGCTGCTGATCAACCTTGTCAACCTGAACCTGTGTGTGTGTTTGTGTGTGTGTGTGTGTGTGTGTGTGCTAAATGGATGGATTTAGCATGATGAAGTGGTTTAAACCAGCGAGATTAGAAGTGTGAACAGCCGAGCACAAGGTGTCAAAATGGGAAGGGTTGCTGATACACAAAAAAAGAATCAGAATCTAGTATTTGTCAAATTTCTGTCAAAACCTGCTTGAACTTAAGACAATAATCTGTCTATCTATAGATCTGTACTTGTTATAATTTCTACAAACTTAAAGCAATTATATTGAGGTGGAGACAGGCAACAAGTAAACTTTTCTGGGTTGTGTTGTTGGTAATGAATGAGGTAACATCTTCAAAGGTCTTGTCTTGTCCAACCAACAATCACAAACCTGAAAATATAAAATTTTTCCTATGTTGAAAACTAGAAAACTCGTGAATTGTTCCTTTGGAGAAACTGGAACTATCAAATGTTTGCCGTTTTCTCCTGAAAAAGCAGCTGCAGATCATTTTTACTCAACTAATCTATCAATTGTGACAGCCCTAGCAGTAAACAGGTAAAAATCTGACAGCTTATGTTTGAGGCCTACGTACTAAATAGTGCATTTCTAGACAGTGTGACAACAAAAACAGTATCTTAGTCAAAGTGTACAATATCAGTACTAAGGCATGTCAGACAAAAACATGCCTGGTGAAACTTAGAGGAAAGGTGTAAATATTAAAAAGATACTTGTGCGATCAATCAGCTCTCAGGTTTTGAAAATGTAGGAAACAATAAATAAGCTTTGGCCAGAGTGTTGGCACTTCTATCCAGCCACAACCAAGAAAACAAGGACAATATGAAAGTAAGTCTGAGGTAAATGTGTTTTCAGCAGCAGCATCATAGCTCATCAGTGTATTCTGTTATGTTATTGCTCTTTTGTTAGCAGTTACGTTGGGAGGAGAATCTGACACACACTGACTTTGCTTTGGTGTCTTCACAGTACATTCAGGATTTTCAACTTGTTTTCAGGGGCACGGGTCCCTTTGGGCATAATAAACATGTATATCTTCGCACATCAAAAAGGTAACAAATGCCAATGGGATGTGCGCTTGATCCCAAAATGAGTGTGTAGTGAGTACAAAGACGTCCCCACGCTTGTGAACGAACAGTTCACACTTACAGTAATTGTAACCGTAGAAGATTGACACCTGCGTGAACTACAGTATGTGCTACATGTGAAACCTGTGGGTGCACTTCACACACTCACACACACACAGCCCTCCTTTGTTACCTCACTTCGCAACATAAGCAACAATTGTGTAATGCATCTTTGTTAATTAGAAAGAAAAAACTGGTGCGACTACATCTGTCAGCCTCAGACACTGACAATGCCCCATTTTTATGTTCAAACTTTGGCACTGAGTAAATGTAAATGTGTAAAAAAAAAAAAAAAGAAAAAAGAAATGCATCGTCTATTTCCTGGTGGTTTGGGGGTGTTTTCCTGCTTTTTTAAAGCCAGGTGAGACTCAAGTACGTGTGTGTGTGTGTGTCTCCTGCTACTTGAGCAGTGACATATTCAGCACAGAGTCACAGAGAGTTCATCCAACAAGAACAGGAGGATCTGCCAGGACTGTCATGTTCCAACAACTTTACAGGAAAGCTGACACACACACACACACACACACACACACACACACACACACACACACACACACACACACACACACACACACACACACACACACACACAATGCCCTTTGTATTCTACATGTTACATTCAAATAAGACAGATCTTTAAAGGCTGAAACTGAAGATGAGGTTTGCAGTCGGAAGTGAGCATTAAGGAATAAAGAAACACATCTGAATGGGCACAAACAAGTCGAGAAACCACATTCTTATCACTTATTCTATTCCCATTCCGTTCTGCCAACATTTCCTCTATCTGTTAGAAAAATATGTATCAACTGGACCAAGAATTAACTGAAATAGAGAGGGTACAAGGTCACATATTTGGACAAACCATGAACTTATTTCCTGCATCTTTCTCGGGTCCCTGGAGTTTTATGGAAGTCCCCCTGTGAAAGCTGAGAGGGGCTGGGTCTCTTTCTCTGGTCAGGGCTCTGTTCCCCTGGCCCATTCCCATCAAAGGCCTTCTGTTTAGGGGTAAAAGAGTCCCGTTTCTGGGCCTCCCGCAACCAGGCCGCATGGTGGCATGGAGAGAAGGGCCCGGAGCAGGGAGGTGCTAAGTGAGCGGGGGCCAAGCAAGAGCCTGGGGAGCGAGTAGACGGAGAAGGCCGACTAATGGACCCCTCGCTGGGGAGAAGAAGAATGTCTGGTGGGGGAGATGAGGGGAGACGGGGTCTATATACTGTAAGAGGGATATGTGTGTATGCGTGTGTGTTATTTGGAGATCAGTGTGTGTGCGTGTGCTATATTTCCCCACAGCACCCCCATTAGGGGAGACCCTGGAGAGAAATACATTCAGCACTTCATTCATTACACTGAGCAGTCAGCTGTCATCTGTGTACTCACACCTACTGTGCATGCATGAGTTAAGACAAGCATGTGCGTGTCTCCATGATGATAGCCGTGTACGCGCAGCAGACCCACAAATATTGAAGTGTTCCTTCACCTATTAATATGTAAAGCATGTCATTGAAACTGTCAGGGTTAGACTTGGAATACCAGACTTAATCTGTTCACAAGAGATGTAGTTTTTAAGAATGAAAAGCTTTATTGGTAATAATGTTTTAGTTAACCGAACAATGCCAGGTGAACTAAAAATCGTTCCTTTAGCTGTGCCTTTAATCTGGTATTATTTGACTCATTTTATAATAAGTAACCAATGTCTTAATTTTTTTCATTTTTGGCGTCCATCAACACACAGAGGTCAGAAGAAAGACTTCCTAACTCAGGAATTTGAACAATCCGAGGAGCACTTGAACGCAGCATCAGCCTTATGTTCTTGAGGCATCAGAACCCCATTTTAATCAGCTGTAATGTTATTAATTTGTAATTCCTATTGTGTTCCTTGTTTTAAACTCACTTGTAATTTATTGGACAGTAATTTGTGTTTAATGATGTTTAATGTTTAACGTTACAATATCTACATAGTATTTGTGGCTGCAACCATTTGTGGTAGTTTTTTTACTTGCTTGCCCTTTTTGCCCTGCACGCAATTGTTTCCAATCTTTTTTCTATGTGATGAAGCCTTGTAATGAAGCTGTATCTTCTTACTATTTAGCACCACATGTTGCAAGAAAAGTTCATCCAAAGAATGATCATCTTCTCTAAATTTGTCAGATTGTGTCATTTGAATATTTGATCAAGGACTGAAGAAGTAAAGATATCAAGTGATTGTACTGGAAAAAAACGAACAATTATTGGCACAATCAGGGAAATGAAAACAAATCGGTTTCATCTTACCTAACCATTTTATGATCTCCTGACCCCCAAGATTTATCCTGTGAACCCCCTTGGAGGTCCCTAACCCCAAATTTGGGAACCATCACCCTTAAGCAAGGAACACGTTACAATGGAGCTACTCACCAGCTCGTAGAGGCAGACAGTGAAGTGCATTGTCTGGCTACTACGGTGGCCAGGTGCCAGTTGTGTGTGCTCATTGTTAAAGGAGCAACCACCCACCATGGATACATGACAGGAGACTGAACAGCAATGCAAGGAAACACATCCTTTGTTTCGGGGTCTTCTTAGAAGCACAGGTGGCTTATAGGTGGATCCTCTAAATTGCACCAATTGTTTTATAAATCTTATGTGAAATGACATTCACTGAAGATTATTCAAATTCACTATAACTCAAATGAAAGTTTGTACCACAGAATAACAAAGCTCATTTACAACCTGAACATGTTTCTCTAACATGTACAGCACACACACACAACATTACATACTGTATAAGCATACTGTAGATGCATTTGTCTTTGCCACAGAGTTATAACATCTACACACATAACGTATGCACACACACACACACACACACACGCACACACACACTCACACGGCCGCATTTTGTTGTGTGTGTCTCCATTCCCATCTCACCTCACTCGTCTCTGTTGCTCTATGCTGCTCTATGCTGCAGACAATAAAAGACGGAAGGAGGTGGAAGGATGGAGGGGAGGATGCGACTCTCCTGTGAAAATAAACATGTGAAACAAACACCCAGAGTGTTCGGGTCGGGTTTCCCTGCTGTGACGACAGTGAGCGTGAGGCAGAGGGCTGTCGTAACTGGAGCCAGAACAAAATACTGTAAAGGGATGGCGAGTGAAATAAACACATACTGATCAAACTTAGTTAGAGGGGGACCTTTCCAAGACATGTGGTGCAGAAGACTGAATTAGCAATGCATGAGATTAGATGAATAGTTGATTAAATAAATGTTACCCATATACTAGTCAGTTAAACTTAACCAAGTAATATTTTTACGCAATATCTTTACTTTTACTCAAGTATAACTTTTGGAGGATGTTAACAACACTGGACTTATGTCCACATTTTAATTTCATATGGACATAATTTGCAAAGAAATGTCATGTCACCTCATTTAAATGTTGCTTTACAGAAAAACAAGCATACAGTACTTATACAGTCACTCAGCATCGTTCAAATGTTGCATATCCAATGTAGGCCCATTCACACTGCTGAGCGACTGCATTCTCCCATTAAAAGTGCTATGACAATAACACATTTCCTGAGGATCTTTTTTGTTTTTGTTAGGTTAAATACTGTTTTCAATAAAAGTTATTTGCCAACTTTTATCTAGTTGCCATGTTGGGTAGAAGGTTCATAATGCACAACACATTTCAGTGGCATTTAAATGGGATTTGGTTACTTATAAATACAATCAGTAGTTGCAGTCTTATAATGTACATGAACATTTTTGGGACATTCTTCAACTCTGTAGATTATATTGTGCGTCAGTTTTCTAACCTTCCATTTAACAGTCAGGGAAATATGCCGTTGGGAACATCCTCGTCTTCAATATGCTAATGTATGAACAGGACATGCAAATCCACACAGACTCAGCATGGACCAAAGTTATTTGATCAGAACTCACAGAGGGAAAAATCCCCACATTAGACGGAAGACTGACACAGAAACAAAGTTCTGGGAATCCCCCAACATAACGACATACAGAAAAATTTGCAGCCTTGCAAGAGAACCCCTGAACCTACGTACTAATTAGCAATTTATATGACTGTTTCTTCCTCTACCCTGTAGGCATTTTTAATGATGACAATTCATATACCAATATTCAAGTTTATAAGTACAAGTGTTCAGTCATCCACCATTAGGGTTAAAAATGTGTCCAAGAAACAAAAAAAGAAAAAATCCAAAATCCAAAACTGCCTGTACAGGAGAAATGTCAGACATTATCAAGTACTTGGTGAATAAGCATATAGACCGTTTGGGGAGGAATGTTAAAATGTGACAAATGATAGCGGATGTAAGATCGTGTATCAGCACGGTATGTGTGAAAAAACATGACTCTGTTTCTCTTGCCATTTCCCTCTCGCACTCGTCTTCTCAGTCTCACCTGAGCTAAAGGTCCTGGGAACAACACGCTTACTCCTGCCATGAGTGACAGCTCATGGCCCCGAGGCAGCCAGCTCCGCCTCCAGGTGAGGTCGGACCGTCTCAGGTTTCCATTTCAACCCCCTCATTCATCTCCTGCCTTCGCCTCATCGCGCTCTCATTTTCTTCCTAATGTACCTTCAGGCTCACTCTGACAACACTGCACATAAACACAAATGTGGAAAGTTTGGCAACAGTTTCCCCAAGTTACAAGTGGATGTAATACATTGTGCAAAAACTTGAATGAATGCACAGGACACACAGACATGTGCACATGTTCAGTGTCATGAAATGGTACATTGATAGACGCACAACCGAACGCAATCAGCACAAAATCACACACATATAAACAGAAAAACCATCAAAGAAATAAACCCAAAATGACACAGCCTCTACCCAGGCATTTACAAAGTCAAAAGGGCCAGGGCTTGTGTGTGTCTATGTTTGTGAGTCTGTGTGTACAGTGCCTCAGGTAGTAAAGTTTCTATTACAGTGACGCTTCCTTTCCCAGGTGAAAAAGCCAAGCAGGGAGAGTAAAATCTCGCAGCCTCAGGGGGGCTAAAGCACCACCACAAACCTCCACCAGTAAGCCCCCACCTGCCAGTAAACCCATTTACATAGCGCTCTGATAATTTCACCAGACTCACAACAAGGTGGGAGCACAGTTATCCCAACTGCCCTGAAAATACCTCAACCATGTTATTTTACATGTAATATCAAATCAAATCAAATCAATTTTATTTATATAGCCCAAAATCACAGTCACATTCAGTGCGTTTACATGTACAGTTTAGTCAGATTACAGCCATAGTTCGACTATGCTACTCAGTCGGACAACTGCAATTATCCGAGTATACATGCCAGTGAGAAAATCGAATTACTGGCCGAAAGCATGTCATACCCCGGTACGCTAGGTGGCGCTGTACCCATTTCAACTAGTGTTAAGGGGACCACCTCCGGATGACCTCATTACGTCACCAGCTGCCTCGGCATTCAAGAAAGATGGCGTACGAAGAGCGAGACGAAGCTACATCTTTGTACACTTCGTATATGGTGTACATGATAATTACACAAACTAGGTGCACTCTGGCGCTCCTTCTTGCGGTGATTTCGGAGGAAAGACGCCGCCGCCGCCGCCGCCGCCGTCCATCTACTTCCGGCTCACAGCCCCGGGGAAAAATCTCGCGCCTGCGCAGAACGCAAAATTCGATCCGATCCGCTGGAAACGTATACATGCAGTAGTAATGCGACTTTCAATCGAATAATCTACGTGGTGTAATTCGAGTATGAGAAATCCGATCCGGTCCGATTTTAGTCAGACAAAGGTGTATACATGCATCTTAAAAATCCGATCATAGTCAGACTAACGCAGTAATTCGGTTTTCTTGAGTGTCATGTAAACGCACTGATTGCCTCTTTGGGCTTTACAATCTGTACAGTGAACAACATCCTCTGTCCTTAAATACAAGTAAGTATTTGTCAAGTACAGGTACAGAGCTAGTTCTCAGTGTAGGGCATTTAATCTAGTTTCTGTCAGTGTTTTGATTCTGCATAATCAAGGTCACAGAGGAACAAAGAAGAAGTCTCCAAATGCACCACATAACAATGAAAAGGATTCTTTTTTCTTTCTCTTATTTTTTGGTGACTCTGAATGTGTAAGAGTTTTAGTTGAAAACAATCAAAAGTTAATAAAGATTATCAACAGAGTGTAAATAAATAGCAGCCACAACATTATGAGAGAGATATGTTCTGAAGTTAGCATGCTAACAAGCTAGCCATGGCCCGTCCCGCTCTGAAGCCAGTGGTGCCAGCAGTGTGAACACTAACACTCCCTGCAGCCCCCAAGCTCCCAGACCGAACCGCTAGCTGCACGGCTAAGTGAGCTAACTAGATAAAGGCAGCTACACTTAGTAAGCAGTTGCTCTGGTGATATGATGCCCCCTACTGGTTGGAGTATAAATTTGACAGGTGGCCGATTCCTAAAAACATTATGAAGATAAAAGGTAACTCTGTAGCATGCATGTAGCTATGACTAGGCTTTTTTGAGACAGGTATTTTTCCAAGTTGGCTCTTCATTGGCTCTGGACATTTTTGGCAGCACAGTGCCTCCCACAACTCACCTGTGGTTCAATAGAAAATAAACCAACATTATACGGTCATGATTCATCTTAAGTCTCCCTAAAAATAACCAAGTGGTCCCACTTCTCAATGTCAAGCTGTTTACACATAAAAATGAGTTAGGCAGATCTGGGCCAAGCACTGTTAGTCAGACAGTTGCCTTTATCCAAGAATTTATCAGTCAAGCTATCTGTTTATCTGGAAAGGTGCAGCGATTTTTTAGCTGTTTGTGGGTATGTGAGTAAAACAAGAACGACAGAGAAGGTTAAATGTGATTAAGGTGGTACTCTGGGTGTTTATGTGGACAAGAGTGTGTGTTTTTGCAGGACTGGGTGAGGGGTTGACTGCGCGGGTGTGTGCCACTTTCTTTAAGCCAATCATGTGTGTTGGCACTCTGGTACAAGTCCGTCGAGTGGAGGCCGGAGGGAGGCCCAGAATGAGCTATGAGAAAATAAAACAAAAGGAGACAGGGATAATGTTCTCAGCCATTTAAACTAAAGTGCCAAAAAATGAGGTCTGAAAAATGTGTAAATTGAAACGGCCGTACCTCAGGCCATTCATTTCCTGCGGTATCTGGGTAAATATTATGAACTCTACTCCAGAATACTGAGCACACTATCCATCATGACTCGCACAAGCCAAGTTTCAGCTCACTTTTACTCCACTACCAACATAATTAGTCGGAGAATTATAGTCCGCACAATCCTGTGCATGTGTCTGTGCGCTCGTGCGTACGTGATGATACTGTTTTGCCCCCTGGCAACTTTTAAGAAAGATAAATATAGTGCTTCAATCCAGGATACTGAGTTCTGCAACAGAGAGGCAATAAGCTGGTGCTGCCCACACAAACATACACATAGATGCATATTCATTATTCTCCTTGGGGCTCAGCAGGTGTTGAATGAAGATTTAGCTTCCATTACTGTGCGTTTTTTATTTCTGCATTCTGGTGAAGGTATTTCTTGTGGTCTTAATTATGGAAGGCAATTATGCTATGCAGGATTTTACTAAATTCCAATATATAGACATTGAACAACACAAATTATCCCACTAAATCATCACTTAAGATCCACTTGAAGTGTGAGGCAGTGTCTGTATCTGCCTCTATTTTCTTATTGTGTTAGCATTTCGCTGTATTCAGGAAATTTCTAGGTGTTGGTGATTCTGGAGAGAGTTGTGTGTCTTTCCTAGGTTGTCAAATAACAACGCTCTGGGTTGGTGTGAATGGCTTTTAACGGCATGATTGCAAATCCTGCATATCGTGCCTTTTTAAAGATAGATGTAACTAGCTGGACATGACAGAGACTTCATCCCTTTTTAGATGCACCATATGGGTAACAAAACTTTCAGAATAATGTGTTTTTGAATGCCGTGTACAGTGAAACGCTGATGTAGCAACTGACAAACTATTTCAAAATCATTTCAGCCTCAGCTAAAATTTCCTTTCATTATTTTCATTCACTCCCTTCAGATCATTAAAACAACAGACTGCAGTGTTCATTGTCTTAATAGAAACATAAAGCTCCATCAGTTTAGATTGATACAAATCACAGAGTTAATCAAAATCACGTCTCGCTCTCACTCTTTGTGCAATGGCAATACATGCCATACAGTATAATCTTCCTCAGCTCCCCCTCACTGTTGCGGCCAGAGTCATTATCATTATCTTATCTGACTGTGAGCAAGTTTGCACATGAAATGTCTCAGTCTGTTTGCATTTGCCTATTACCTCTTGCATTGCCATTTTTTTTTCCACTCAAAGCTCAGTTTGTTCTCTTGTTATCTATTCCACTATGTCTACAGAATACATGCTATGACAACTAACTGACCACAATACCTAAACTTCACCACTGTGGAGAGGTGTTTTCTAATTCCACTCTATTAAACGATGATTCAGGTTTTTGTACAAATTGTTTCAGTATTTTAAATCAGTCTCATTTTAACATTGTAATCAACTAAGCAATTGCAGAGATCTGTAAACGCAGCAAAAAGAGTAAGGAGACAATAGCTTCTGGCGAAACATCGGAGTGAGGAAGGAAGTTGGAAAAAGCAACTAAATGTAACGTAAACAAAAAAATTTTTTAAATGACCTTCTGCCGTAGTCACATCAGATAGATTTTTATTGCAGTGGTGCTTGTTTAACAATGAAGTCAACAACACACGTGACCCCGTGCTACTTCACAACGTCATCAAACTACATCTTTTGTTTTCACTGTTTTGATTGAGAGACCCCCGAGCAGCAGAAAATGACATACTGTGCATTTAAGGCGAAGAGGGAAAAACTGGGAGCACTCTCCCTGCAGGCCGGTGCAAAT
Source organism: Sparus aurata (assembly GCF_900880675.1). Lineage (NCBI taxonomy): Eukaryota > Metazoa > Chordata > Actinopteri > Spariformes > Sparidae > Sparus > Sparus aurata. The sequence goes on along the minus strand of NC_044201.1, from coordinate 20,413,884 downwards.
GGGAGACGAGGATGGATTTCTGGATGGATTTCTCTCCTCATTCCAACGCCTCCAACACTACCTGCCAGCTGGCCAGACAGAAGCAGAGACTTCTGGGATAGATTTATGTGTAGTGGTGGGTCTAAATTGGCCCCACATCAGGATGGCCTCTCACTGAAGAATTAATAATGATGGTTCCTGTTGGGGTGTGTGTGTGTGTGTGTGTGCGTGCGTGCATGTGTGCGTGCGTGTGAAGGATCCTGGCAGCCTCTACAGGTCTGGCTTGCCCTCTCTAAGCTGTTCTCCGTCAGCAATACCACACAAGCACAACCAGACACACACACAAAAAAGCGCATTACCAGAAGCACTTGCAAAGAACGACACACACACATGCACACACACTCACAACCTCCTCATAACCACTTGGCTCTTGATGAACCGACCGCAACACACAAAGAGGCTCAGGAGATAGAGCGTGATGACTAAAACTGCTTCTCATTCATCACTCTCTTTTCAACCCTCCTTCTCTCTCTTGCTTCTTTACTCGCCCATTATAAATACTGCTGGTGCGAGAAAATCTATTTCCCCCATGTGCTCACACACGGAGACTAAAATAGTCATTTCAATGCCTGTCTAAACAATCATTTTCATGTCTGAAGAGAGCTGGTTGATACTCAGCCGAAATGAAGTCGATGTGCCCTGCGAGCCATCGGCTTCTGAGCTCAAGTGCCCGTCTTGGAAGTGTACACAAAGAGGTGTTTATCCGGCACTGGCACGGTTTGATGCACACTGACAATACGCTCCCATTAGAAACCTGTAAAGCGTTTTTTTGAAACAACAGGTAACCCCCACCTGCAAAACAGTCCTGCTACCAAACGCCTTATTTTCATATGTAAATAATGCCATATATGATTGCGTCACATGTATTTTCATCACCAAGTGTTCTTGTTCAGCAAATGAAGACAACTCCTGTGATCTGCTCTACTTCACAACATCATCTATGTCTTTTGTTGTCATTTCCTCTATTGAGGGACCCCTAGCAGCAGAAATCAAATACATGTTTCCATGTAAAATGTGTACAAATTTGTACAAATTCTACCCACGCAACGAGGCCCTCACAAGAAGGAAGTGCAAAGCAATGCTAATGTTGTTAAAGTTTTGTTTGAGGTTAAAATGTTTTGGCACATTGTTGTGTCTGCAGCGAAGGATATCACATATATTTGTCTTGGAGTCTACGAACGACCAATGCAGAGAAAAAGAAATCCGCTCACCTCACTAAATAATAAAATGAACACCCATTTGATCTTCGCACTTCCAGAGTACAGAGGTGTCAAGTCAAGTGACGACTATGAGAGCTGCCCCATTTCTCCTATTTTAGCACCCTCTCTTGTTTACTCTCTGTCTTCTGTATCTATCGCCCTCCACACTGGCCATGTCATGCGGTTCTGCTCTTCAGGAAACACCGCACACGTCCACAGTGGCAGCCTGAGAACTGTCAATGAGACCGTTAGAGAACCATTAACAACGAATCACGCTCGTATGCTGCAATCACAGCCTGTTTGCTTTGGAAATGGTGGTGAAACACCAGTCAGTTAAAAGAGCGCGACACAGCCCGAGCCATGATTCAAAAGATGTAGAATTCAGGCACTGTTTATGCAAATAGATGTGGAACCAACAGGACAGAAAGAAAGACCGATAAGCCAACAAGTCCATCTGCAGAGAGCCAAGTGCTGATTTGCATGACTTGTATGTTAAGATTTGTGCACTTGGAGAGCTCCTCTTAAGGTTGTTTCTAGTGCGATCCAGCAGTATTAGACTTCATGGCCATGGACGGATGACTAAAGCTGGATGGAAAACCAGATTCCAACTAATTATTGTATTCAATTCTGTCATCTACTGTGTCACAAGAAACACCGACTTATAGTGCATCGACAGCACAGCAATGTGATTTTGCGTGCAAACACATAAATGTACACACATTAACAACACGCATACTGTTAACTGTCAAAGCCCATCAGAGTGATCCTGAGGAACGTAAGAGTAGACTGATCATTACGAACACACACACACACATATGCCTACATATGCAATCACACACATGCACACACAGAAACTCTAGTGGTTTTCCAGTGGAGTAGAAATATCATTATACAGTTAACTGTACATTACAAATGGGCTGCCAACTGTCTCTGGAGTACCACATGACCACCATCAGCTCCTGCCATTGGCTGGCCGGCAGAGCGGCATGAGTATCAGGTTAGCGATTGATTGGGTGACGTGTGGTGGAACAGATGGAACAGAGAGGAAGTGTATTCCCAGGAAACCACACCAAACTAGTGGGTTTTTCCACAGGCAGGTGAGATGGACACACACACACACACACACACACACACACACACACACACACACACACACACACACACACACACACACACACACACACACACACACACACACACACACACACTCTAACAAGACAATTCCTGAACCTACACCTCTCTCTCCCTCTCTGACTGGCTCAGGCTCTTCCTGGCTCTCTCCCCAGCCCTCACAGGCTATTTGGTTCTGCATAGATCTTCATTATGTTTAATTACCTTCTCAGGTTTCACTGGAATGAATCCACATGTGAGTGAGCTGGGGGGGGGCGTTCTTTTCCTTTCCCGATTCTCAAACCATTTTTTATCTGCCAAAGAGGTACAATAAATCAATTAAAGACAAAAAGCAGAATTGACATACTTTCCATGGCAAGATTTATATTGGATCTAAGCTGAGAAATCAGACTGTAGGTCTGCGTTGCCCACACAGGATTCATGTTGATACTGGCTGACCATAGAAAACAGAACACGGCTGGTAATGTTGAAAACAGTGTTTCAGTGGACAAAAAAAAAAAAGTCAGGAGAAACAGAAACTCTCACTTAAAAGCAAAAATAACTTCAACATGAATGAGTGAGGATAAAAACCCATGCAGCTGTACAGTATCCAACAAAAGCTATTGCCTATATTCAATCATTAGGCAAATATACCTCAGAGACCTATTATTGTTTATCATTTTAACTTGACACCTGACTAGAGCCCGACCAATACACTGGTTTCTCTCTTTCAAGAACTACTTGGTTAGGGTTAGTAGAAGATCATCTTCTGGCTTAAAATCTGTGGTGTGGTGCGCACGAACATGACTGGAGCTGCCCTGACTTCTTGTCAAGAACATCTTCTTTGTCTTTTTTTACCACAAAGAAAGGCTGGAAAATTCCCCTGAAGGTCGCCTCGAGAAATATCCAGTGGTTTCACACTTACAAATGTTGAAGCACAGTCCCAAACTCTGCTCACTGGCTTGGCAGCCTTGTCACCTGTAACTTCACCAACATCCCCTCAAGCTTATATGACGGGCAGGTCACAAACATGTAACATAACAGTATTGTAGAAATGTCAATATAGTCTGTTGTCCTATGACATGTACAAATGTGAACATATCAATGGTTTGTAGAAACGTTAGCTGCCAACCTTTTCTCCTGGCAACATGGCTGAAAGAAAAACTCTTTACACATATCCGTACATTTAACTTGATTTAATTATAGCCTGCCAGTTAGCAAAACATAAAACTGTGTACGTTTGAAGATTTTAGGATTACTTCAAATTGCAGCACATCACGGACGTGTATTTTTTCAAAGCTTCGTCTCATTCGTTCTGACTATATGCTACAACTGCTGCTCCATTGGATCCTGAGTGCGTCCTATCTACATGCAGGCTGGTAACATGGCCCCCAACTGGTCAACCGCATTGTAAATGCCCAGAGAAGAGATGCAGCCTTCTGATATGAATGACTGCAAGTAATGTGAAGTTGTTTGCCGCTGCCTACTGAGGAGATGAAGTGTTTTTGTTTTTTTTCTTGAAGTTATGACTTGACTAACAATGAAGTTTTGGTGTATAGTACATCACAATACAATATTCACCCTGTGTAGAAGTGTATCATATTCTAGGACACGCCTGGTTGGGAAACATGGTGGGAGGCAGGAAGATTGCTCAAGAAGATGGCAGGCTCGTGATTTTATTTACCAAGAGCAATCTGAGCCGGGCGTCTGAAAATAGTCTCATCTCATTCCTCCTCCTGAACTACATAGTATACATTTCAATATTTACTTGAAAACACTGAAAAAGAAAATCCATCTGGGTTCATTCAACAACACAATTTTTTTTCCTTGGAGGGAAAATAAATTGTTCAATATTTCTCCACCATTACACGGGAACCAAAGGGGGGAATAATAAACGAAAGCAACTGGAAATAGCCTCAGGGGCAAACAGCTAAACAAAAGTCTGTGTGGAATATTCTCTTTGCTGTAGTTTTCGAAGTGGTAGGAGGGTGGCTCACGCACTCTCTGGAAATAGGCAACTGAATTGTACCTTTTGAACAGCCTGTCACCAGTACAGCACCATGTACAAGTGTAATATAGTATTTTTTCATGCAAGTCAATTTTCATAACCCTACCATTTTTTTTTTTTCCTTTTAAATGTGCACTTTGTAAGATAGTCGATCATTGGGCATCTCTCTGAGAGCTGGGAATGAGACTCGGCTATCAACTGTCTTACAAGTTATACCTTTAAAGGGGACAGTTCTCTCCAAAATCTAAAATATTGATTTATTGATGAATATTGATGATTGATATTGATGAAACATATTTTTACTCTTACCTGCTGTGCTTTTTATCCATCTAGATTTCATTTCAGTGAAAGTTGCAGACTTTCGGAGATATCTGCTGCAGAGACATCTGTCTTTCTAAATATAAAAATACTTAACAGCAACGTATCTTTCCAGAAATCATGATGCGGTTACTCAAGTAAATCTGCAGTGAACTGAACTGAATCGAAACCGATCGTGGCAGACTTTGTGATATCTGCAAACAACAATCATTGTCCAAATAATTACTGTAATAGATGGTACTGTGACAAAACTGGTGATATACAACCATAAGGCTGACATCTCCATGGCCAATACCTCCAAAAATCGGCAATTCACACCAAAAAAGAATAGATGAATAAGGAGCACTATAGGTTAGTAATAATGTTCTGTGTTGTATTTCACTTTGTTTCACGTGCATTTTCATTTTTTCTAGCAATTATAAATGACCAATACCCCTTGCAATTTTGCTTGCTGAGAAGGATGTTTACCTGGAAACCCTACTGTACCACCAACAAGAACATGATCGTTCACCACCCACCAACCTGCAAAGACTGCCAGTAATGTTAAACGGAGCACCACCGCATCCACCTCCACTCACAGCGATGGTAACGGCTTTATCCCATGAACCTCTTGGTGGTCCATTCAGTCAGAGCTGTTTCCAACTATTAATTTGTTCAGGAAGCAATCAAATTCATGATGCAATAATCTGAATTTAAGAGAAAACCTTCAGACCCTTTGCATCAGAATGTTAAATTATGGTACATTGTGAAATAGTCAGTTCTAATGATTAAAATACTACCATATATTAAGCATGCTGGATCATTGCTACTGTTCTTTTGGTTCAGGCTGAGCCTACTTTATGCCTGTATGTTGAATCAAAGGCATTTAGTCTCACGAGAGCCCACACTTTAACTGCTAAAGCACATCTGTGAAAAATGTGCTCCCTCTGCACCACTAGCTTCGATTGTGCTGCCCACTGTGTTGAATTCTGCTTTGCTACAGAGACCTGTGGGGGTTTACAAAATGTGCTATGAAATCTAGCTGCTGCTGTGGGCACAGCAAATATCTCTCCCCAGATAACAATACGTATCTGCACTGTTGGTGCACTTACAGCCTCAGAGCGTTTTGCGTCGTGCTACAACATGGAGGGGATGAATTTGCAGGTGACAACCTGTAAATAAGATGAAAACGGCTCATTTCATGGAACCTGGGCAAGTGAAAAAAAATCAATGATAGGTTTGGAAAATAATCATACAAGAAAATCTGTCCCATTGTTACTCGAGGCTGCAGCAGTTTGACTCAACACCCCCTTCCAAATACATACAATTATTAGTTTAAAAAGGATCATTTTTGTAAGATTACCTGAAGCTTTTGCAAACAGCAACGTGATGGTGCTGTATCTGAGACAAAGCAGGGTTTCAGGCATCTTTTGAGGAACACCAGTGACTCCTTGCGTCTGGTAGCATCTTGTGCAGGAAGAGATAAACGAACATAATGATCTTAATCACCAATGGGTTGATTAGGCTTTCGTGTCACAAGTTTAAAGGGACAGATCACCCCAATATCAAAAGTATATATTTTTCCTCTTACCTGTTGTGCTATTTATCCAGCTAGGTTGTTTTAGTGTGACTTGCCGAATTTTGGAGATATCGGCTGTGGCGATGCCGCGCTCTCAGTATAATGGAATTAAATGGAACTCTTCTTTGGTACTTTACTGCCAAAAAAATAAATTAAAAAATCTCAACAGCAATGTGTCTTTCCAGAAATTAAGACTTGAGTACTCAAGAAAGTCCACAGACCTCTTAGGCTTAGGGTTAGGGTTAGCGGTTTTGTGAATTAACTGGTTTTTTTTCTACTGAACTACAGTAGCAACCGTATCATCATGCCAAGGATGCGTGCATAAATTCATGAACGAAAGACTAGCTAACAAAGCTAACTCTGCTAGCTACAGTTACAAATTTCCACACACACACAAGTCTCTCGTCAGTATGGTGTTTACAGCTTGGCACTTTTGTGAATGAAAACACATGTTTTTACTGTTAAACTAATACAATTTTGACAATAATAAATGCTCACACCTTCTATTATAATCTACTTTGTTTGCTACAGAATTGATTTCCGAATCTTGTTTTTACTGTGGTTGGATCAGATGGGGAAGTATACTGACAAAGACCACCTTTTGAAAGATAAGTTACAGTTGGTTTTCTATAAACTTTAAACCATCAACTTTACAAAACATTAAAATAAAGAGATTAGTTTAGGTGTTATAATATCCTTGTTATACCATTAATGACTCTTCACTCTTCCTAAGGTGTTGAGTTCTTCTTACAGGTGCATTTAAAGTAAAGCTACAGGGAATTTGCAAAATCACCTTCACTGGGTTTATAATCTGCACTCCCGAAAAGGTGCACCACACCCTTAAGATTTTAACTGCAGGTTAAATCCAATGTTCAGGAAGCACTACTTTGGTAGCCTAAATCCATGTGTAATCTGCGTCGAGGAAATTGCTCCCATGTGTGTTAATGCTACCGACAGAACTATTAGGCCTCAGTATTAATGGCTTGCTGAAACACACAGCTAAACAAACAACAGCTAGCTTACCCCGTCTTTGCCCTGAGGGTCTGCACGGGCTGGAGATGTTACTCTGCCCCTTATACAGTAGCAGCTGTGCTAACAGGCACAGCTTGACTAGTCTGAAGTGCTAATGGTTGTGACATTACAGGGACAACAATATCACCAAAATACCAGTGCAGAGTTCTCTTTTTTGCTGAGAAAAAATAATAATTGAACATTGCATAGATGTGAGTAAATTCCCACAATGACTTTGTAATGTCTCCAGTTTTCAGGGGAAAGAAGTCAATCATCTAATCAGTGATATCATTTTCACTGATGGAGTAAGCTTACAAGATCTTGAAGAGCATCTTGATGCATTATGACCAATGTGAACTGTATATTTATCTGTATTCATCTATCTACTCAAAGTACTGCTAAGATCGAAATTTAAAACATTTCTCAAATACACAAATAAAATCAAGAAAAAAAGAGACTTGTTTTTAGGAATGAATATTTGAATTACTGTAATCTAAAACTACAACCTTAAAATGGTTTTACAATATGCATTACACATTTTTCTTTTATCATTCAAATTCAAATGAATCTTTAAAGGTTAACTCCACTAGTTTTACACTTTAAAAGCTTGTTTACAGGTCTTGGGGAGTACTACTACATATATGAAAACATTTATTATGATGTCACTCAGTGGCTAAGTTGCATTGTGGGTAATATAGGCACCGGGTTTTAGAAAGCAGTTTATTGGTCTTGCACTGTGCTCCCATACCACTATTGTTGAATAGTTTATAAACAAATGATCATAATTAATTCAGCAGGATATCGTCTGTTTTATTCCACCCGTTCTTCTTCCTTTTCAAAACTCTGTGCCTCCATTACCCACAATGCAATTTAGCCACTGAGTGACATCACTAAAGGCACTTTATCAGATTACGTTCAGCCTCCTCGGAGCCAAACTACTAATTTCACGTATGCAGTAGCACTCCCCAAGAGTGCAGACTGTAATGTGTAAAATTGATGGAGCTACCCTTTAAGTAGATAAAATAATGGCTACACGACTACCCAGAACTTGACTTATTTGCAGCCATATAATTTGTACAAATCATTAAATAAAGTTTCAGATGATGGATCTATACAAAAGACTAAATGTTGAGTTTGATTTCATTTTCAATGTGAGCTGTCCACCATCCAGAGGAACTAATGAGACATCAGCGTTTAAGGTTTCCATCCATTTTGATTGATATGAAGTTTAATACATTTGAACATTTTCTGGGGAGTATGCTCTGCCACCAGCTGTCGAGTTATGTAATTAGAGATGTTAAGTTTGTTTTGAGAAAACTTGCCGAACGCCTCGGAGGAGACTACAATTAATGTGGCGTACAATATCTCATTATCCAGGAGGCCAGATCATCAGTTATACTCATGGCCTCTTGGCTGTCCATATTGAAAATACAACAGTGAGCTACAGTACATGGCTGTAGGTAATATAATATTTTTTTTTTCCAACCAGACCCATAAAAAAAGAGGGAAAAACTACTAATCCAAAGGAAACGTACAAAAACAGAAGAAGTTTTCTGAAATATTCCATAACTGTTTCTAAATGTAAGTGAATTCCCCCTAAGCTCCCACTTCCTTCCTCCCTCTGACACAATGTTTCTACGGTCTCAGACTGGTTTCCCTGTGGGATGAACATGAGATATGTCGACGAGATATGCTCACACACTCTCTGTGTATGTGTGTCAGTGTGGAGGATGGAGGGGGTATGCCAGCACACTCTGTCTGTATGTGTTTGTGTGGTATGCTCTGACACTATAAGTCTGTGTGAGAGATATCTCACCAGTGTTCTCTGCTGGATGTGTATAAAGGCTTTGCCTATAGTAAATCCCCAGAGGTGGCAGCCTAACCCAAACACTCAGCTGTCAATCACTGTAAGCCACCAACCACGGTCACGACCCGGGAACAGGAAGAGGCCTTGTTGTCCCTGAACGGATCTAACTGTGCTACTCTGGAGGGAGTCATGTATATAGAGATGTATCTGTGTGTTTAACTTACTATTCAGTGTAGTGTATGTTTGTGTGTAGCGGGAGTTCAGCATAAGTGGTGGACTTTTCTTCACTCAACAAAGGAATATTAGCTTAAAGTGATGCATGGCTGAGTTGCTCTGAATGTTAAAGGAGATATATGGTTTTTCAGTTTTTCCCTTTTCTTCAGTGAGTTATAGGTTCTTGTGCCTGTAAAAGGGCTTGAAAGTTAAACAGCCTATATAAACCACCAGGAGCTCCTCTTTCTCACAGGAGACACTATTTTTGAAGTGCCTGAAAACACCTCATAGTAGCCTTGACTTGACGTGACATCACACTACACATGTCAAACATTTGCATGATTGAGGCCTAGCAGCTTGTTCGGCACACAGTAATTAATCAACAATAATCTGTTGTTGTTAGCAGTGCTGGCTCAGGGGTGTGTGAGCTGACCAATCAGACAAGACTGGGTGTTTGGGAGGGGCAGGGGTCTTAAAGAGACAGCAGCTATAAGGAAGCATCTTAGACAGAGGGGGACTGAACTGCATCCCTTATGTTAAAAGGCAGACTATGCTGGTTTTGTCGGTTTCTGTTTGTAAACACACAAGTCTACGGTACCATGGTAGAGAAATATAGTTAATTGTTGTGTTTCATTCCTAGGCTGTCAAATAACGATGCTTCAGGGGAGCCACCAGCCCAATGCGTCAGTATTTAATGAGCTGGGAAAGAGACACAACAATAAATTTTCTCCAGAATCGCCGATGCCCAGAAAGACAGCAAAATTAATGAGAAAATAAGAAAATACAGGCAGATTATTTCTGTCCTTATGTTAAATAGCAATCTACAAGCTAATTTTGATATATATGGGGAGAAAAAATTTACTTAGAGCAATGCTTCAAGATGTATGAAATTTAAAACAAGTTGAATAAATTCAGGGTTGCATTTGTGTGGGAAATCACTGATGCTGGCTGATACCCCTAACTGCCCATCTCCCTCCCTTGTCACTGTGTTGACACTGGAATACCCGGCACCTTCAAAGCTACACTGATCTTATTTTCTCATCCTGCTGCAGTCTCACTTTCTCTCCTGATTTATCTAATCTCTTTTCCTTTCCTGTGTCTGTCCCTTGCATGTAAAATGCTCTATAGGTACATGGTTAATAAAAATATTATTTCCAATATGATGGCTGCTGAACACCTGGCACCTATGAAAATATTGACCCAGGCAGAAATCACTGCAGAGCTCACTTTTCTCTTGACGTTACCCCATCCTCGGCTTCCCTTTTCCCTGCTTTTCCACTCCACATCCAAGAAGACTTAATACTGATTAAAACAAACACGCAGTCTTAAGGCATTACCCACTTTGGGGAGATAAGTGGCAAAGCTGCTGGAGACTGGGAATTGTAAGTGACGTAGTTGGAGTTTCACAAATGGTAAGCAAAGAGGGAAACGAATGTCAGCCCAAGAAATGACCTTCAGGAAAGAAAGGCATGAGGGAGAAAAAATACATGCATCTACTAATGCACTACTAATCAGATGCTAGCTCATTCACTGCCATTTACCTTCCCCTCCGAGTTTATTTGCTCTGTTGGTGAGGTGTAATGCAAAACACACATCATCTTTCCTCAAGAATAGATGAATTGCCATAATGTGTGAGAGCTTATGCTGTGGGATATGTCATTGTGATGGCTTTCATATATTTTATCAGCTTTGCAAAGTTAAAAGGCATTATTTCCTTACCAAGTCTCATACTTTCCCTGCAAAAAGGCTAATGCAATCAGTGATAAAGACAAATTTCCTTTTCTGTGTCAGTGTTTGTGTGTCAGTGGCTCTAACTGAGTGTCGGCCTTTTTGAGCGTCTGGTGTGTGATGAAGTATGTGAAAGGTTGACGGAGAGAGTGTGAGAAAAGGAACGGAGAGACAAAAACACATGTACTGTGTGTGTTTGTCTCCGAGCCAGTGAATGAAATATATGGCCTGAAGTGTGTGTGTGTGTGTGTGTGTGTGTGTGTGTGTGTGTGTGTGTGAGTGTGTGAGTGTGTGAGTGAGTGAGTGTGTGTGTCCTGGCACGTGTGAGGTGGTGTGTGGGCGTCGAGAGGGAAAGCTCATAAAACCCATGATCACACTGATGAGGTCACGGGGAGTGAAACCTGAGAAAGCCTTTCATTTCCTGTCCCATTCCATCCCTCTCTCGCTCTCCTACCTCCATTCATCCATCTCTCCTCTCCTTACTCCTGTTTTTCACCGCTGATGCCAAGAAGTCAAAGTCCGTCTCACCCTCTGCCTATCTGGACTTTTTCACCTGACAATGGGAAAGAAGAATATGAGAGGAAGTTTTTTTTTTTCTCTCAAATTCTTGGTTTTCACAATAAAACGCCTCCCTCTCCGCTCCTTTGTACCACTAATGTGCTCACGTATGTAGTGTTAGAGCATGTGTTATAACGGGACGGCACTTATGAAATTCTTATTCTTGTGCTGTCCTTCTTTAAAGGCCCGGTGTGAAGAATTTAGTCAGTAATGTGTCTGCAGATAGCAACCAACTGAATACCCCTCGTCTGTGAGAAGCACATGCACGAGCGCAATGCCTTCTTGGTCACCACTTGGACAAACAACACTCCTGAACTGCATTAAATCTGGAAATTTTCTTTAAGCATTTTAACCAAAAATGATCAAATTTCTTCAGCGATTCCGCCACATGCAAAACTTGAAATTAGTAAAACTTGGTAGTTGAATTAAAGTCTATAAAATAAGAAACAATCGGGTGATATAAATCTATTTTTAGGGTGATCTGCACTGCAAAACAATGGAAATATGTTACATATACAGACATGATTTTCTGAACTGTTTAAGTCTATAGTTACTGTTCTGCAAAGCCATAATTCATGAGAGCTACAGGGAGAAAAGTTTGCTAAACAGTTGGTTTCAGTGAAAGTGAGATGCCAATTTGAGTCCATTGCCAGTTGTTGTGAATCAACATGCGAGCACAATCTTCGGTCATGTTGTCAGTCTAAATGTGTGTAGACCGCAGAGAACTGCTTTTTCTTACAAAACTTCCATCTGTAGCCGAAGGGAGTCCGTATTGATGTCAGTGGTCACACCGCTAACCTGGAGTTATTTTCTGCTGGAAGGGGAGAAACCTGCACCAACCATTGCAATCACACTGTGGCAATCATGGAACAACACAATGGGAGGAAGAAGAGAGAGCGCTCACAGTAACAGGCGTCTGAGAAATAAAGACTGTGGCCAGAGGTGTAATACTCCTCTGCTCTACTTTTAGACAGCAGGTACTCCAATCAGGTTTGATCTATGTGAAATGTGTTATGGGTTATACTCATGATTCAAGAAATCATTTGTGTGGCATTAGGGTCTGAAATTATTTTTGTTGTTGTAGAAGCCTCTGCTATAGAACAACAATGAAATAAAGCTTGAATAATTTGGCATTATATTTGCTTTGCACAAACTCATAAAAAACGTTTTTACAGTAGACAGCCAAATCTCAGTATAGTGTTTGCCTGTTCAGCACTTAGTTGTGTTGCTGTTTGTAAAAAGCCACTGTTGCCATCAGGGGTTGTTTGCAGTGCTTTAGACTTCTGATCATGTTCTCTTTTTATGGACAGGTGGTCTGAGAAACCAGAGATCAACAGAGAAAGCTATTCTCCACTCAATGCTTGCTTAGCTGGATGCATTTACTAGCTGCGAGAGCCATTCTCTCTGCTACTGTGTGGAAAAAGTTACGATGATTTTGTGTCCACCTGTGTCTCCATACCTGGATCCTGAACAAAACAGAGCTCGGTATGACCACTTGGGCTGTTTTTCTTTGTTAACTTTTCATACCCTGGTACTTATGATACAACAAATGGCTAAAATGTTTCATGAGTGAGAGTCATTTAATTGCTCACCACCAATTTTCTTCACATTTCACCAAAACCTCCAGGCACACCTGAGCTCACTCCACCACACAACAGCTGTGAACCAGTTCAGCAGAGGATAACCGAGAACTACACAACTACTCCCGCAGCCGCTCTTTCTCCTATCACAGGCTCATTACCGGTCAGTGTTTGACAAAAACTCCAAGGGGCAGCAGTATAGCTGGCTGCAAGATTGCCTGTCCCATCAGTGTGCTCACGTTTAGTAGCGGGGGAAAAAAATTTAAGGCGGAAAAAACAGGAATGATGCTGAGGGAAGCTGTGTCCTGTATTTGTGTTCCCCAAGACAAAAACACTAGAAACATTAAAACAAGAGACTATGCCGAGCTCCGGTGTATGAGTACAAAACAAACAAAAGACAACACAATGACAAACGGAGTTTACGTCAAATGAAATAAGGCTCATTGATCAGAAAATGGAATTCCTTCTGGAAAAATGAGCAAAACAAAAGATATTGAAATACAGTATGCGTTTTCTCAGACCATCGCCAAGCAAACTGCCACTTCTGATTAATCTTGATCGAACATCTCTGTGTTTGTGTGTCTTGAGCATATTCTATTTGTCCCCCCAAGGAGAGATGGTGAAGCAGCAGCAGTAACAGTGATTAGGTATTCTGCACTCAGTATAAGGTTTAGCACAGGGGACCTCCGGCTTTCTCAGAACCATATTTTATGATGCTTTTTTTTATTTATTCCAGTTTCATAAAAACAAACAAATTAGATAATGTGGATGGGGAGTCTGGGATTAATTTTGAAGCAGCTGATTAGTGTGTGTTTGTGTGTGCCTGTGTGTGCCTGTGTGTGTGTCCTGGGATAATTGTGTCTGGGACCATGCCTAAAAAGCCTTCAGGCTTTACTGCAGTCTGGGAGATAGATGCGCCCCCCCTTCTCCTCCTCTCCACCCTCCCCCCCTCCAGCCCACTCATTTTGTCTTTTCACATTTTCCTGTTGTCTGGAAGAAAAACTTGTTTTTTAACTTGGGTCTTTTTTTTCCTCTTTCCATCACTTAACACATCCTCTTCTCCAATTCTTCCACCGTCCTTTTCTCCATGCTCCATGCCATCCTCCCTCTTTCCCATTCTCATCCACGCCCTCATCTACAATGTGAATCAGATCACGGCACAGAGCGCGTAAAGTGCTGAATTCTTCGTTTTAGAAAAATGTACATCAAGAGCACTCCAAAAGGCCATCTGTAGATGAGGCCAGTGTATTTAGATGCTGAATTGTGTGTCCACAAACGCAGTAAACTAAGTTTGCCTGAAAACAAAGATATGAAGATGTTTAATAACAGACTGTTTGCTTGCACAAACAGAAAAAAAGTAGCACAGAGTTGAATATAGACATGAATACTAATTACATTTTATTATATTCATAGAAAAACAAAAGCAGCTCATGTGTGAAGCTACCTGCACCTCTGCTGAAGTGCAAATTATGGGTCCCATTTCAAAAGGCCGTTTTTTCAGACTCTGCTAATGATCAGTAAACAGTAGTGTTAGTGCAGATAGCTAGCCAGCAGGTTGACAAACAAAAAGGGAAATTTTTGATTGTCCATCATCTTCATCATCTTTCGTCTTCAATCCAGTAAGAGAGAAAATCTCTAGTCGTTAAAGGTCCAGTGTGTGGGATTAGAATGGTGGCTAAAAATGAAAGACCCTCTCTAGAAAAAGTGATTGGTTTATCTGTTGTGGGGCTACTGTATAACACATCAGAACAACATGATGGACTCCATGGAAGCGGACCCACTCCCTCTGTAGATGTACAGTTAAAGGCTCATTCTAACATAACAAAAACACAACAATTCTTATTTTCTGGTTATACCACATGAATGAAATCACAATTAGGAATATCATATTCCATTTCTCCCCCAAATTTCACTGAATCCCAGACATTGCACCTTCAACATAACTGTAAGGAATCTAGGTTTTATTCAGTTTCATTGGACCTGAAACAGCTATTCTGAGTTCTACTTCACTTATCTATTTTTTTTTAATTAAAATTCCTAAAATGGCACTCACAGTGACAGACTGCCTGTTAAAATGCCTCATTCAGCTCCTCTTATAAGAACCATATCAGTTCTCACTGTAACCTAATCATGAAGCAATGTGCATCTCAGTGGCTTTCTGTGTAATTTCCCCTCATAAATCTAATCCAATCAGAGTAGATGAAATATGGGAAATTAATAGTCTCTATTGTAGGACCCTGATCAAGTCCAGGCCAATCCGTCCCCTCTGAGCATCCACATTCAGGACCCGGACCTCCACCCTTTCCCCGGGTCCCAGAGCCAGGCTGCGGCGGCGCTGGCTGACGGGCAGTTTGTCCAGAGTTATGTTGCTCTTGTGGATGAGACCCGCGCGGCCAACACCGATATCTACAAAAGCTCCAAACAGAGCTGTGTTGTCCACCCGTCCCGTCAGCACCGCACCCACCCGCAGGTCACTCATCGACACAATGCCCTGTTTAAAGTCCGCCTGCCCGAAATCTGAGGAAAAAGACAGAGAGTATCAAAAAGATGAATTGGCTAGAGGGATGTGAGGGAGAAAGATCTATGGCAAAATCAGGTGTGGATGGCAGCACGTGCAGATGTTTTGGAGACGGGACGGGAAAGGGGATGCAGGAAAGCAAGGGGGCGTGGCAGATTTGAACAAACATATTAGATTTCAAGCAGCAACCCAATACTTGTGTCTGCATACTTCCACATTGCTCAGCATCCTATTCAACCTCACTTTCCACTTGGCCTGTTCCTGAGAGATCTTTTCCTTTTCTCTAGCATTACACAAACAAGGAAGGCGCGTGCCCCAGGAAATAGTCCGGTCCAATTATCCTCCCCGCAGCACTGATTTCATGCGGTAGCCCCGGCCCATCTGTTTACTCAGCTGAGCACTGGCTAGGAGGCCAAGCGTAGTGTGCTGCAACCGAATAGGGCCAACCTGAGGATGAACCTTGGAGCTGCGTTCAATAATTTTAAAGAAGAGCTAGCCAGCACTAACTGAATATCCAGGATTGCCTTTTTTTTCTTCTCCACATGAAACTGTGCGAAAAAAGGAGAGCCTGGTAATAAGGCACGGAAATCATTTTGTATTCAACTGACCTGAAATCAGACATAAAAACAGCAAAAATACTTTCCCACCATGACACTATACATTGTTTTAGCCATAAGATATTGTTATATCGTGACATAAGTGTAGTCTTTTCCTGGTTTTAAAGGTTGCATTACAGTAATGTGATGTGATTTTCTGAACTAACCAGCCTGTTCGACTTATTCTAATACTTGCTTTCACCCACTTCAAAATCTCATTAGCGTAGTTTAAAAATATTGTTGCAAAATAGACATCAAGTTATTTGGTCAAAACAGGTAATAATTAAACATACTCTATATCTATTCATGCTCAATCATTTTAAGCTACCTGCTCTTTCATGCTATAGGGCTTTTAAAGAATATGGAAGAGAAGAAGAAATGAAAAAGGGAGACAGATGTGGCATAAATTCTTTTTGAGGACACACATTTGAGTTACAGCAGGACTGCTAAAAATCTAAAACTTTGTGACCATGTATGATTTTATGGGTGTGTTTATGTGTGACTGAACTCAAGAGCATCAGACTAAGGAGAAAAACAGAGGTCTTTGTGTGTTTGTGTGTAGAAATATTCTGTCCAACAACACAGTCTGCTGGACCCATCACACCCTGTCAGAAACATAGTGCTTGTGTTGTTGGGCTACAGGGAGCAAGCCGCAGCACTGTCAGATCCTATCAAGTTACACTGCCAAGACATGCCTATTATAATAAAGGCACAAGAAGAGTCGGTGTGTGTTTTAACTAGCGAAGCAGTCAAAGAACTGGACAAATACAAGTTCAACTCCCTATCAGTCAGTAGGGACCTATAAAAGACATTATGAAGGAAAGATGAGAGACTATGAGAAGTTACTGCGACTGCTAGGTTGCAGATGCGTGCTGTCTGTGAAATTTTAAACGATTGAAAACACTGATAGTTTTGTGCTCAGTGAACAAATGTCCACACAAGAATAAATAAGCAGTAATAACAGATGTATGACTTGGGGCAAATACTGAGAAAATACGAGGCGAAATGTGGTTTTGTTCAATTTGGAATCCTGTAAAGTGAAAAGATGGGCGTGTAATGAACACAAAAGCATGTAAACAATGTTTAATTCTTGCGACTGTGAGTGACAGGATTCTTACTTTGTCGTATGTCAAACCCAGGGGGCTGCGTGAGGCCGTCTATGATGAGTTTGAGGGTCTCTGGTGTGGTGTCCACTGTCTTGGCCAGTTCCTCGACACTGCTGCTCCTCACCTTGCTCTCCACACATTGTTGCAAGCCTGCACTCCCAATCTGGTCCGCACTCCCACCCACAATGGACAGAAATCTGGACAGAAGCAACATTTGTAAATAAAAAATCTAAAATATAGTGCAGAAGGTGAGAGTTAAACTGTTAAAACTAAGAAATGCAAAGGTGGGCAATTGGCCATCATAGACATCAATAGAACTGAGAGGTGTATACAGAGTATATAATTCTTATTTATTCATTTATTTTCTTATTATCTAATCCCACTTTCCTCTACTCTTGACTCTGTAGCTGATCTAACAAGGGTATTTCCCCAGTGTTGAATCAACAAACTTTGTCTTCACACAGGTTTATGAAGTGGCTGCAGGAGAAAAAGTGGTCTTAGGAAAAAGTCTCACATCCATCACCGACTGAAGGACAGGCCTTGGTTTATGGAGATGGGGTAGGAATTGACTCAGAGAAAAAGGAAAGAGGAAAGGATGAAAGGAGGGGTGGAAAGTTCTGACAGTCTTGGAGGAATGTTCAGCGAAAAGAGAAACGCAAGTTGAGAGAAGCAAAGAAGTAGGAAGAAGAGAGGAAAAAAGCTAGGCTAATGCAGGTAAAGTGAGAGGTAGCTGGGGGAAAGAAGGGAGGGCAGCAGAGGTGTGGGAGCAATTACACGCAGAGTCCTGGGCAGCCGAGGCGGAGCATTCTGTTCTAAAAGCACACACAAGTACAAATACGAACATTTATTTCACCCCCTGTTAAATCAGGTAAATCCACAGTGGGCAGTAAACGCCCTGACACCTGGTCTCATGAAACTGCCTCCAGTTCGCTAAGGTTGGACTGTTAGTCCATCCGTCAACAGCCTGGAAAAAAAATCCCCTTCTATCACTTTATTCTATCCAACCTCCAAAATGTCTAGACAGCCGGTCAGGTCGCACCATTTAAAACTCACTGAGATTTTAATCCAAACTAATTAGCAAGTCTACATTCTGAACAGACTTAGTAACACACTGGCACGGGACCCGGAGTGGCAAATAGGAGTTATGGAAAAATGAGTGACGTGTGAGTATTGTGCGCACTGTATATATTATTTACAGTCGGCACTTTCCACAGCTGGTGATGGATGTGAATGCATTTGCCTCTACGCATGTGTTCATGTGTGGACCAGCTGGGTAGCGTCCATGATGGATGTCGCTCACTTGTAGCCTGACGCCAAACAGACTCCGCAGCTGTCCCCCACCGCCGTGATGGACAGAACAGGTGGACACACACATACAAGAACATACACACACAAAGTTGATTCATACACAATGTTGTTCAGAAATGCTCGTTTGGCAGTAGCAGGGACAGTGCGGATGTAACGCGACACGGCTTGTGTACAAACTATGTATGAGACAGCTGTGAGCGGAGGGGCCCCCACCAGCAAAGTCACCGTCTAGCGTCCAAACGAGGGGAGACAAGCGGAATCAATCCCTCAATACCAGCAAGCCAGATTGGTGCAAAATAGACACCTAACATGCGCCAGAAATGGCTTCGAGGTGAGGAAACGGCGTCTGTGGACCGAAATGGATGTTGGTCTCACATCATGAGTCTCCCTGGGCATCTTAACTTTCCAACCATATATCTCTTTACAGGAAAAGTAATACTTGTGTCTTGGTGGCCCAGCAGTTTGAATCCAGTCTGGGACCTCTGGTCATCCCTCTTCCTCTTTCTTACAATATTTAGTGTCTTTCTCTACTGTGTCAAAATTTGCAAAAATGCCAAAAAAGAATCTAAAACTCTCAAATCTCGAGGCAAAAAAGTTGTGTGTTTATCTTCAACACTCACTGGAGTACAAAATACGTAACAGCTGAACATAATTATCCCTACTAGAGTATGACAAGCAAAAGTACATCATAAGTCTTATTTCTCATTTTTAAAATTGCCAACAGATAGCTCACACATCTTACAGGAAAATCAGAAAAAGTTGTTTATGCCAATTAGACTTGGAGTGCCACTGGGGCTTCAATCAACCACAAATACTGCAGCTTTTCTGTTCATATATGCTGAGGCAGAACTGCAGGCTTTTCTCAGTAGATAAAAAAAAATAAACAAAGCTCCAGCACACAGAGAACAATTCTTCTGATTTATTGTGGGTAAAAAAAAAAAAAAAGAACGTGTTTCAGCTCAAAGCCATCATCATATTGAGTTGAAACAGGTTCATTTTGGTTCACAAATAATCAGAATACTTGTTGTTTAATTTGGGAAAAGTGCGAGCTGCTATTTTTTCCGTTGTCTTTTCTCAGTGGATGCTCACTGATAGTACAACTCAAACCATTCAAAACATCAAACATCAAAACTTAGAGACATCATTTGTAACATTTCTGCATGAAATGTCTAAAAATGACTTTACCTTTGTTATGTATTTTTTTGAGTTGTACTTACATTATCCCAAATGTTTCCAACAATGTTTAAACCCAGAGAAATCTATAATCTAACCGAGGGTGATGGTGCGTTTCATTTGGTTGGTTTTCATCAGAAATGGTGGTTGTTAAACAAGAGGCAACAACTAATGTGATCTCAAACTAATTCATGATCAGATTAAGCTTCATCTTTTGTTTTCATTTTTTTAAATTGAGATTCCTCTTGCAGCAGAATTAACATACTGTGACTTTGAGAGCACAAAGGTCCAAGAGGGTTCACATGATCCATTTCCACACTGAATTCAGGAGCATCCCTTTGACCTATGAATGACATTAGAAATGCTCAAGATGGAACGATAGAGCAAGAGGAGGAGAGGAGAGTGAAAACAGTGTTGAATTAGGGGCAGCCTGTATTCTGGCTCTGGCTCTGGATCTTACAGTGGTTTTGGTGGGTGGTGAGTTCTACTTTCAGGTGTGTGTGTGTGTGTGTGTGTGTGTGTGTGTGTGTGTGTGTGTGTGTGTGTGTGTGTGTGTTACCCATCTCATTTTTCCAAGGGTGTATGTTAGTATTTAAGGGGTACCAGGAGTCCAGAGGCCTCCACCACTGCTGGGCTCATACTTATATAATTACTACCAACACTGTGTGTGTGAGTGTGTGAGTGTGTGTGTGTGTGTGTGTGTGTGTGCGCGCTTGTGTGTATGTATGTGTGTGAATGTGGGGTTGGGTGGGCTAGGATATAGATTTTATCCAGGCCCACAGCAAGAACCCACTCTGTCTTGTGTTATAGAAATATTGGGCCCCGACTGTTGCATATCAGAGAAATATTCGTCATGAAGTGGACCCCCTCTGTCTAATATCTGAGCAATGGCATATATTTCATGAGAATGGAACCGAACTATCTAACACATAACAATGAGTTTCATTAAATTATTGGAATAGAGTAGATGCACTACAGCTAAATATCAGCATTTTTAACAAGACATTTTTTGCATTTAAGCAAAGGCATTTCACTACTGCTGAGAAAAAGATGGACAAATCGAGTCTGTATATTTGTGTTCTTGCGTGTGTGTGTGTGTGTGTGTGTGTGTGTGTGTGTGTGTGTGTGTGTGTGTGTGTTGTATTATGGTTACAAAAAGAGGGTGATGTGTGGGCTGTGAGCAGTAATGGAGGATACAGTTTCACTAATGTGATGAACCTGATATTCCTTACACACCATAAAGACACACATACACACAACCACACACAAAGAGCATTCCTCCACAATCCTCCCTCCATACCTCCCAACTTCATCGGTTGTAGGCGGGTTGTGAGACGATCAGTGGGGCATCACGGTGATGCCCCACCATTTAATGCTGTACACAGCCTGATATTTTCCATTTAAGGGGTAGATGAAATGTGTCCCAGTATATTAGAATTTCGAAATGAGATCCACTTTGATCATGTGAAGCTGACTCTAGAAGAATCCTGTTGGTATGGAACAAAGTAAGTCATGCATTGTTAAAGGAGAACTTCGGTCGATTTAAACATGCAGCTTCATTGCTCAAGCTACCCTTGACTTGCGAGTACTGAAGACGCGAACAAATTTGGTCCAGCCATTACAGAGCTCCGTGAACGGAGATGTAGCATTGAACGCTAACTGCATGGGGTCAGAACTTCACGCTGTGTTTTAAGCATCTTAACATGCTCCACATCTCACACCAGAAGTTATGCAACATCAGCAGACACCTTAGCACACAGCACTGTAGCGTGTATGACTCAAACTGAATAAAAAAGTAGTTAAAATAGTGTGTTTGTGCAAGCAGCTACTTACCTGTTTGTTGACATCCGTGTGTTCCGGTAGCTAGACATAACTAGTCAATCCGTCGAGCGTGCACTTACTCCCTGACTGGCGGAGACGGAAACGTATTCCAGCATTTTCGTGTGTATGTTCATAATGTACATGTCCATGTTACAACCTGTCATGAGCCATGAGCCTTACAATAGCCTGTTAAGCCTGTTAAGTGCACACTCGGTGGATACGCTAGTTTGGTCTAGCTACCGGAAGACGCGGATGTCAACAAACAGGTAAGTAGCTCCTTGCACAAACACACTATTTTAACTACTTTTTTATTCATTTTGAGTCATACACGCTACAGTGCTGTGTGCTAAGGTGTCTGCTGATGTTGCATAACTTCTGGTGTGAGATGTGGAGCATGTTAAGATGCTTAAAACACAGCGTGAAGTTCTGACCCCATGCAGTTAGCGTTCAATGCTACATCTCCGTTCACGGAGCTCTGTAATGGCTGGACCAAATTTGTTCGCGTCTTTGGTACTCGCAAGTCAAGGGTAGCTTGAGCAATGAAGCTGCATGTTTAAATCGACCGAAGTTCTCCTTTAAGTGTCATTTCTTATTCTAAAATCAAATTCTATGAATGACCACAAACTTACAAACAAGTAAAAGATTGACCAGATGAAGTGAAGTCGAAGATAACAACTGTAATGTGAGGAGACAGCCAAATCAGGTTCAACTGCATACTAACCAGGTGGGATCTTTGGTCTGTTTTTGGCAGAGGCATGATGTCGTCGCTGATCTTTAGTGCAGTGGAATAGGAATTATTTTCCACTGCATCAAAACTGCACCAGGCTGTCTAAACCCACTGAGTGCAGGTGCTGACATGCATGACTTTTCCAGCAAACTCGTGTGAGTGAACTTAACGCAACCGTCCCATCATCTTTAACATTTAAAGAGGGATGTGACATACTGCAAAACCACAAGACACACTTTGGAAATGTTCTGAAGATGTCAGTCTCATATTCTGCAGGTGTTTGTGAAATAGAGGCCATCGCAAAATATAGTGCAAGCAAGCGAGAAATTAATTTGAACTGAATTGAGCAAATTGCGAGACACGGATTATAAAGTAGTCATAACAAAGGTTAGAACATTTGTCGACACAGGGTTAAGAATGCTGAACGGCATGAAGAATGGAGAAGCAGAGTGTGATAAGTAGAGTGGGGAGAAACATGAGAAAGATTTAATGTTGTTGAGAAAAAAGGCAACAGGCTTGAGAGAAATAAAGACTGGTGATTTTATCTTACATACTATCATTTACTTAGGATATCTAAAGTACAACTACAGCAGTTATTAGTGTTTCTATTCAGACTCATCAGCACACAAACTGAAATATCGCATGGCTATTCACATACACTGGGTATGAACATGCCGTTTTTCACAGAAAGGAGAGTCGCTGAGCTACAAAAAACGCTATGAACGAGACGGGAAAACATGACCACTCTTCACAGAATCTTTGTGGATAATGTGTCAGCAAAACATTGTAACCACACGTTTTTTGTCTCTCTATTCATCATTGTATCATCAGTGTCTGTTTGTGTCTTTCAAGATATAACGCCAAACAATAGAACATCCATACCGTCAATGCTATCATTTCCAAAAATCTCTTGTTTCAGCCCGTCTAGATGAAAACACTGTAAACTGCGTTTCTGAATATATTCACCTTGGAAGGAGTTTTCCAAAAGCTCAGTTTTCTGTAATCTGAAATGCCGTTTACGTGTCCGATACGTGTCCAAAACACATAGAAAAAGCTTTGTTTAAAGAGATACCTGTTTGCGTGTGGACACTGGCTGACATTTTACAACGAGAGTGTTTGAGCACCTCACTGAGTTGTAATAAACACTGCTGAGAGTGAAAGACAGAGATTGAGAAAGTGGGATGGATGGATGGATGGATGGATGGACAGAGTGGTTATTTGTCTATTCAAACCTCTAAATTGTGACAGTTCTTCGATGAACAACTGCACAATACAGTCTATGCTGAACACACAAACACATAACCCCAGGAATACACATGGCCACTTCCCTTTAGTAGCAAAGATAAGCAAAAAACAGAGTAACATAAATGCAGGCATCAATCTATCTTCACACATGTGCACATAGAGACACACCCACCCAAGCATGCGCACACACACACACACACACACACACACACACACACACACACCCACACACACGCACACACACACACACACACGTGCACTGAGGCCATTAAAGGCATATCAGCATGAAGGGAGTGATGCTTAGAGCCACTAGTGTCAGAACTTATGTAGACTAAACACAGCTGAGTGACTACAGCTGTAGGAGAGAGCGCCTCCCTTCACTCTTTCTCCGTTTCTCTCTCTCTCTCACTCACACACAAATGGACAGGACATACAAGTCTGAAGTTCAATGTGCTTTTGATATCAGCATCAGCAGCGCTAACAATCATTTCTCACACGAGGAAACACACACACACACACACTTACAAAGGCAACACCTCCTCTCTTGTATCCCATGTCTGTGTAAATCAAATCAGAGTCCTCCACCGCAATAACCAGACCCATATGAGACGGTGTCAAAATCAACTCCATCTTAGCCTGAACATGCTTTGGTCAGTGGGGTAGGCTGCTGTACAAAAGTGTGGGTGCATGTGTGTTTGTATATTTGTGTGTACTGTACCTCTGTGCCACATGGTAGGACTCCGGGTGTATACAGGTCTGGTCGAGGGGGTTGAATGAGGTCGATATGTTGACACCAGTCTTTCCTTTGGCCTTCTTTGCTGCTAGTTTCTCCGGCACTGCTGGTCCTGGGTGAGGTGAAGATCTGGCACTGTTTTGACAAGAAACAAAAGGTATTTTTAAATATATGAAGAAGAATAAAGTGACCAGTCAGTGTGTGTCTCAACACCCAGGCAAATTAAACCAAAATAACATACCAGGCAGGATAACACTGAATGTGAGTCAGGAAATGTGTTTTACTTCAATTTCTGTAAATTGACCCTTTAACAACAATTAAGAACGAAATCAACGTGAAACAGAATTTGTATGTTCGTGTCTATGTATCTGCACATACAGTTTGCATATGAGTGCGTACCTGGTTTGCGGGTTGATTCTGATGAAGCCAGCACACTGCTGGTAGGTCTTGGGCCCCATGCCTTTGACCAGTTTAAGTTGCTCCCTGTTGATGAAGGGACCATTCTGCTCTCTCCACTCCGCAATATTCTTCGCCCTGCCTGCATTCAGGCCTGCTACATGCCTGGGAGGTAAAACAAGAAATCAAAGGAGAAATGTCAAACAGCACATGCCTATTTATTAAAATCACTTTGGGAGGTGTGTTGAGGTCTGTGTGTTTATTCTACGGTCTCTGTTCGAAAGTGGAAGCTGATATGAGGAACAGTGCAGTGAAAAATAAAACTCGGAGGAAACCACCGTTTAGTTTCAAAATATGATATTTACAGTGCAACTACACACAACTCTGTAGCCCTTGCTTTACATGCTGCCCACACCAGATTTTTATAATTTACAAACAACATTGCAGATTGCAATGACCAACACTCACAAGAGACACACATGAGCCAATATCTAGCGAGTGTATTTGTCCAGTCTTGGCAGAATAATGAAAAGAGGTGATTTGAAACTCAATTACGGTCTGCCTTGTTAATGTCCACAGTGACTCACTCACACTAAAACACACAGCAATGTCAACACTCAACATAATACCTCAGTCATCAACACGTCTCTGTGTGTTTAATGTGAGTATGTGTGTGCAACACAACTTCTGGTGGGAATGGAAAAAGCTCACTTGTAGAGCAGACAGGTAAACAGATGACCTGATGCCTGCCCTGCAGCTAATGCCAGCTCATTTTGTACTGTTTGGATCCACTGAAAGTTTGTGTGATTCAAATTGTGCATTTTCTATACCCCTAAATCATGTGTATGTACTGTACACAGTAAGTAAGCACGTCTGTACAGAATGCTACCAAAATATTTTTGACTTTATGCATATACATTTCTATGTGTGTGTGTGTGTGTGTGTGTGTATGTGTGTCTACTTTGCCTAATCCCCTCTGTTGACTACAGTCGGCCCAGCAAGCGAGGCCAGGGTGTGAAGCATTAGTTTCAACGGAAAGCTGGCAGTCTGTGTGTCGAAGTGTGTGTGTGTGCGCGCACATCTAGTTTGCGCCCATGCATGAGTGTGAATGAAGTTCTGCCATGTTGTGACTGCAAAGGGAAAGTATGTCAGAGGTCTAAGCCCTGCTCCATCTCTGTTCCACATTGTGTGTGTGTGTGTGTGTGTGGGTGGGAGAGCGTGCTTGCGCACACACATGCACTTGCTTGTGTTTTTATGTGTCGTCTACCTCATCAGTGTCTCGGAGCAGATGTTGATGTCCACCCCCACGAAGCTCACACATTCTTGCACTACACCGTCCAGTGCTGCCTTAAGAGCTCCGGCTGACACATCGTGCTAGAAAGACACATTTAGCAAACACACAATAAAAGAACTGTCAGACTGAAAACTGCATTAGCAAAGCAATAATAACAATAATGTACTGCTTTGGGCAGGAATTTTAGCCGTTTAGCACTTTTATGGTCATTTAAAGATGGAATATCTCAGTAAGAAAAAAAGGTAACTGAAACTTTTATGTTTCCATATTCAGTTTTAATCAAAAGCTAATACTGCCGACTTTGGCAGTCGCAATGCAGTGATTCTTTTGTCATATTTTCATCCAAAAACAATCCAAATGCCTTGTGTTTTATTGCAGACTATTTAATGGACTTAACCTAATCATGATCCGTTTACATAATCCCAATGCTGTATATTTATTCACTTTCATAATCCACTTTTCCAATGTACTGATATTTGGTCCTGTGTAGGCACAATTTGCCCAGAGGGGATTATTACCCTTAAAAGAGATAAACAGCAGCAGAGGGTGTCGGCAAAGAATACTGGCAAACTGAGAAAGAGGTTTGATTGACAGGTAAGCCACAGAGAGAGAGAGAGAGAGAGAGTGTTTAGTTTGGCTCGTCAGCAATGTCTCCCTCGCGCTAACACAGTGTTCTTGTTAGTGCAGCTCGCTGTCGATAAAGATCCTCCAAATGAACTCTTCACACTTCTCAAACATCAGCCAATCAACCATTAATCAGGACATATTTTCCAAAAGGACTGGAATCTCATTCCTAATAAGGAGCAGGGAGGACAGCCAATGATTCAACGGTTAGGGAAAGGAAAGGAAAGGAAAGGAACAGAACGGAACGGAAAGGAAAGGAAAGGATGATTGTTGATGAAAAAAGCAACAAGTCAAAAACATAATCAAAACAAAACCCCTAAATAATATTTCTTTTTATTTGAGGTCAAGCAGTCAGCCCCAGGCACACATAAACTCTGGGCTGCAGGACAGGGCCAAAAAGTTGGACTGATGCCTCAGCAACTGCTTGAGGATTAGCTGACAGTCTAAACTAGACTACTGTTATGTTGTGTGTGTGTGTGTGTGTTTGCGTGTGTGTATGTGTGTGTGTCTGTGTCTGTGTGAACGTGACTGAGACTAGCATGAGTTGTCCTGTAATATGATCAAGCTCTGAACAAAAACTGGCTTGTAAATAGATAACAACAACGCCAGCTAGCACACGCAGCCTTCTCTGTCAGCAGTGACAGGACAGCAGGACAGATGAGGACAGAGGAGAAGAGTGAGTCATACAGAGGTCTTGATGGGTTAAAGGACACACAGGACTTTCCAGTTTTGTTTTTTTCTTGAGACTATCTGAAGGACACTATGTATTCTTTAAAAATCAATAACTCAACAGAGAAGAAGCCAAAGCCAAGAAGGAGAAAATAAATTATTTGGGCTCTTAAATTTAGCATAATCCAAAACTATTCAATGGTTTTTTTAATAATGATTTTTCATTTCTTCTTTTTTAGTAAAACAATATACAAGGCCAAAAGGAAAAAAAAGGAAGCTCCTGGTAAACCAGTTATCCGCTTACACTGTGGTTAAAGATTTCACTCAGGTATTCTTGCAAAGTGCCAAAACAAACAACCTACATATTAATTTAAAAGCTTTAAGAAACATATCATAACATAATTATAGGATCTTTTCAGTAAATGGTTAGGTAATCTTTCCCGTTTTACAATTACTTTTAATAACAGTGGAAGCCCTTGCACTTAAATAACAACAGCTATCAACAAGCTGCATTTGCAAGTTTAAAAGTATAAATGAATATGCGTTCAGATGACAAAGGACATCAATAATACGACTCAAGAAAACACTTCATGGCCCCATTCAAGAAAAACATTTTGCCCAATGACATTTACCCCCCCCCCCACACACACACACACACACACACACACACACCTTTCGGCCAGTCACATAGCATGTTCTCACTAACAGGGGCTAACTTGCTGAATGTGGTAGCAAATTCATGTTAGGCATGTGATTGACTGTCAAAACTGACATTATGAAATGCCCTAAACAGTTAGTTTACACGTCGTCTGCAACAAGCTGGATAAAAAACACTGTTTGATTGAGTAGAGAGGGGAAGACGGATTAAATAGCACTAGAGAGAGCACAGCACCCCTGGTGACATGTCATGAGATCTACAGTCTGAATTTTGGTGTAAACACTGAGAGTCATTACAGCCAGAGGCATTTTGAAGTCAATAAAAATAACTCTCCGAACAATAAGACGTTCCCATAAAAATAGGACTGAAGGTTTTATGATTTCCGGGTGAGTGGATATAGAAAGAGGAGGGAGACAGAGATAGTGCGGAAGAGAAAGAGGAAATCACCTGTCAAGTCAAACCAGATAATGTTTTCACACGAGAAAGTTGGAGGTGTTCATGTGTGAGTTTCAACCTGCAGTAAAACTCCAATGAATGTGTTCTCACATTCTTATTGAAACCTTATAGAGGTGGGAGCAGCACGAGAGGATCTGAGGCATTGTATCACAGAGGAGCACGAGCACCTCAGTGCACAACTATGCTCACTTAGGGATGGGAAAACCTGACCTGAAACTGTAACTCATTATTAATAGCATTAATTTATTCCAGTTTTAGTAAGAAAAAAAAAGATTTTATTCTAAATTATTACCATTGTATTGATCTGGACAACACTTCAGCAACTAAGAATTCTCCTACTTGTGCTAAATTGTCTATTTACTGTTTTAGTTAACTGTTAGTCTGTATGAACAGTATAAACAGTTTTATAAAGTTACAGGTTTTCTGCAATGCAGAAAGTATTTTCCACGAAATGTGCTCTACTGCATAAATAAAGTTTTGCTTGCTTTCTTTGCTAATGACTCTATAATGATTTGCTAAAAGACAAGTAAGTTCAGGATTTCTTTTTTTGGCATACTGTATCATCATTTATTATCTGAAAACAAAACACACAGTAATGCATCTAACCAAATCACTACATGCTTTAAATATAATTTATTAGTTGTTTGGCAATAACTCTAGTTTCTTCCCTCATAATTTATCACATGAACATTGCAAACCTCAGCTATGTATCATAAAATCACATTGGCACGTTTAGTGTAAAAATCTGGCTTTTCATATTTCACTTTAAGGAGAGTAAAATTTCCAATCTAGCCTCAGCCAACAACAATCAGTGGCCAAGGATAGATTTCAAAACCAGATGTGAAAAGTTACACTTATTGATTATGATATATAAATACAGTAGATGCTATTGGCTGGTCAGGTCAAAAACAGTACAACTGCCTTGTATTACCCAACTGTACACTGTACAGAGGCCCTAAGCTCTGCTATATGGCTTGGAAATAATAACTATCTGGTCTACGAGATAAGATCAGTGATTTTATGAGTGGAAGAGGGTGAAAAACAAGCAAGTTCTGCTCTGTTAAACATACATACACAGATCCAGTATGTGTGTGTCTGTCCTGACATCCAGAGGCCCTCATGGTGCTCTACTCAGTTTACAGTTCCACCAATGGAGCATGTCGTCCTGTATCTTTCAATCTATCCCTCAATCCAGGTTCCCTTCTTTCTCCCTCTTTCACTTTCTTTGATCATATATTGAGGTGGAGGAAGAAAGAAATGAGAGAATCCTGAATTATCAGCTTAGCCGTAATATGAAGTCCTTACGTTGAGCGTGTCTTTTTTTCAGATGAGGTTCATGATTCGGCTCAAATCTAACTTCTGAAATCTTCTCTTCTTCACTTGCAGCCAACTGCCTTTTCCATCTCTGTGGTTTACTCGCTTATTCTAAATTGCATTCGAAGTACCTAAACTAGGACTGCAAGATGGTGTGGGGGCACAGAGATAGATTGAGGAAATAGCAAGTAATGTTTTCACAAGTAAAGTTCACAATGACACAATACCAGAAGACTTAAAAGATATATTTAGATAAGCACTATCATCAAATGTGTCCACAATCCTTATTAATTAATTAATCCTTACATAATTCCATCCATCCCACAGACACACTACCATCCATTTTTAAATCTGCCTCAACACCAGAGTCTAAACGGCCTGAATCCTCAAACCTAAAAACCATCCAGAGCCAATGGACTGGATCCCTATGTGTGAAGGTCATGTTTTGATTGGCCGGAAACCAGCTGAAGCCAGCCAACCAACACGCAAGAACAAAGTGCTTCTGTCTGCACCTTGAGCACTTAAATGCTGCTGAGTTACCACATGTCAATCAGAGAGAGATAGAGGAAAAAAAGAGAGTGGTGAGAAGCACAGAAAACTAAAACAAGATTCTTCACGGGTTGTTTAACTGAGATACTGAAAAACATGAATGCCCCATTTCTCACTACAGATTTCCTTCATAACATTAACTTTATTATATAATCTAAATCCACAAATTATAAATATAGAGACGCAGAAAGCAGGAGCCACAGAAAGTGAAAAGGGAGGTGAAGCCAGCGCTAAGAGCTGAGGTGTTGACTGACAATGACAGCGGAGGTCTTCACACAGAATATTGAAATACCGTTTATGAATCATGCCATTAAGAGCTTGGCACGTGGAACCATGCTGGAGCCACAATGGCTGCATTTACCAACAGCCTGAGGGCAGTAGATGATGGTGGAATAACTGAAGGAAGTAGGATGATTACAAACTGCAGGATCAAATGGCATCAGAGGGCCTCTCTTCATCACATTCAGTCTGGAATGTGAGAAACATATTCTCCTGTAATGCAAATTAGGCTTATCTTCATATTTCCCTTATTTTCATGTGGGTGCACCAGTCAGGAGAGTCCTCACCCATGATTTAATGAGCAATAGGTCCGTGTCAGTTACCATTTGATCAAACAGGTGCTATTTTAAGAATCACTGATCCTTTGAAAGCAGTTTTAAGGCATGTTGAATTTGAATATAGTAACTGCCAAGCATCGCACTTTTTTGTAAGAGCACTTAGTAACTCCTCTCAGTCACCTGAAAAACATCATTTGCTAGTGGTACATTCAAGTTTCTTCTGTTCCCAGATTACCTTCCATTTCATATCATATTTAATATTATATATGTTTATATATTTTGTTGTTTTTCCAATTTCTGTGCAATTATCACATTTACAGGGAAATATTTTAATATTTTAAGTATAATGCCACACACCATGAGATATTTACAATCATGCATGCAGGTATCCTGTCGAAATATCCATCAAGGTCACAAGTTAAAGGAGTTTATAGCATTTATAGCTTTATTCTAATTAATTTATATTCATTTTAATCACTCAAGCACTCATTTTTACTGTCCTTCCAGCTCTTGAGCTGCTGTAAGCAGTGAATCGTTCCCAGTGTGAGATACAATAAAGTTTCTTTACTAATAGCTTAGCTTAACAAGAGGAAAGGTTTCAATGCTAGCTGGTCTCAGTTATAGCTCAGGGGACCAAAAAATTATCCCACGCATGCAGCTATGAAGAAGAAACTATATTACGAGATATAATTACGAGTAACATATTAGGCTGCAGATAGGGGTTGTTCACAGGTTAATTTTGATAGAATAACCCTTAATGTAGCTCCTGTCAGACCATCATACAAGAGTTTACTGTTTGGAAACTTCTAAAATCTTTATGAGTCTGAAAAGGAAAAAAACAAATTCAGCAGCTGAAGTTGACTCTCTCTGAATATGTTCTCTCTAGTGTATGTGCGTGACAATGCTGCTGCTTCACACCTTCTCTATCTACTAATCTATCGACAGTGTACAAACTAACGAGTTGTGTGAGGTTATCTGAGGGTCATGTACTCTGACTGACAGCTTCTATAAGGCCTTTGAGACTTTCCTCATGAACGTACCGTATACTATTCCTGGCACGTCAGCTTGGCTTGTACACTGCGTGTGTGATTGTTTTGCAGAAAACTGAGATATACCCATTAGGCATTGATGAAAGGTGCTGGCAAAAACAAAACTTTCTCCTTGCTGTCATATCCCTTTTACAACTAGTATTTCACAAGGCAGGTATTCATACAAGGCACACACACACGCAACCTGAGGGACTGCAAAACAGCATGAACATTTTTTAAACAGAATTACGTTTCATGACAGGCACAGGAAGTCCAAATGATTTAGAACAAAATCAGTGTAGACTATTTAGTCTAAATGTATTACAAAGTATTCTATTACATGGAAAAGAGAGAGTCTAAGGCTACTTACAGTATGCAGTTTTGTTGGCTCAGAAGGAAATAACTTTCCCAGTAGTGTAAGCTCAGATCAGCTGATTTCAGCTTATCATTCACTATACTTCTCGGTTTTGTATTAGTTGTTTTTACCATCCGGGCTATAACCTCATTGATCCAGCCCAGACTGCAGGATAAAATGTTGGCAGTTAATATTTCTGTAAACCACAGATACATTCTAATTTTGTATGTATCAAAGGCAACTTTCCATATTGACATCACTACAAAACTACAAATTACTGACAACTGACAATTCATATCGGGAGGTGGATGGGATGATGAGATTGCGGTTCGAGATGTTTCAACATTTGCAAATGTGATACCAGTGGACATTTTTAGGAGACCTCGGGATGTGGTCAAAATCTGAGATTGATGAGACATAAGATCTCCAGCCGTGTAGATCTTGGACCATCGTCATCATGTGGTCAAGGACCAAAATAGGTATTTAAAGCCTAAATTATTTTTCCTCACCCTAACTGAGCGGTTTTGGTGGGGAAACATAACCAGAACATGAGCACAGCAGTGTCGCATGATAAAATTGAAAATCCAACCTACAAATATAAAGTTGCAACATGTATAAATGTAAAGTTTCACCATATGCCTGGTTTTCAGAAACATTCATTTCAAAAATGTATTCTATTGATTGATGTTATAATCCACTTTTCTTCTTTTTCCTGATGTCTGGGTGTTTTGCCCTTTAATCACTTACATAATTTCCTTCCAAAGCATGCGACAAATTTGGTCGGCAGTACATATAAAAATAAAAGGTTTACTTACTTACAAACTTTACCATCAAAATGCAAACATCCTCACTCAGTGTAAACTGTACAGCGCTAGAATATGTAGCCTGACATGACAACAGCCAGTAAATGTTTAATAAATTGTTGAATAAGTAGAGAATTGGCATGAGCCTGTTTAAATCCATTACACTGACAAAGATACATGCTTGAATCATCTCCTAACCTCACTCAACACATGCTGTGACAGACCTAAGGGAAATAATTAAAATACTAGCAGATAATGTTTGTCAGCTTCTGCCACTCATCAAGTCTTAAAAAGTCTGTTTTGTTTTCCCACGCCACAAAACTCAGAAGCAGCAACTATCAATCAATGTCAACCTTCCATTTCTCGCTCTCCTTCCTCCTCTCTGCTCTGTCTGCTCCTGCCTCCCCTGTAGGCACTACCATTCACAAGTGAAAGATAGCATGCTCAGGTGCGCGCGCACACACACCCTCGCACGCACGCACGCACGCACGCACGCACGCACGCACACACGCACACACACACACACACACACACACACACACACACACACACACACACACACACACATCATTTGCACTAGCTGTAGGTGAAAACATGAAATTCAGTGAACTGAATTTTAAAGCTTTTCCAAACACGCCTTCAGGTGCAGTTTTTCTATTGACCTTGCTGGCACTAAGGAAAGTGAATCCCATCGATGGGAAAGCACACCAACTTACCTGTTGATATACTCAAGTTTCCTAGGGAGGTCACACAGGAGTTTACCGGGGGAATGGTTATGGGCGGTGCTTGTACCAAAGTAACATAATAAATGACACCCCGCCAGCACTTTCAAGTGCCTATTCCGGCTAAGTGACAGGATGCGCTGGAAGTGCACCCATAATTCACACAAGGCATCATAGGGGCTAGGAGTGAGAAGAAATAGATCAGCCATGGTGGTTGCAGCTTCCTTGCTCAGCCTCAGCCCTATCCAGACTCCCTCTTCACCACAACTGGTTCGAACAGCCAACACTGTGACAACAAACAGCAAATCCAGACTTCAGATTCTAAAAGTCCATTCGGCTACACCTGATGTATGTTCTACTGTGCTGCTTACAGTACCCACAATACATGTTCTACCCCTACTTGTACTAGAGAAGAAAGTAAAGTAGAGGACTGGGAGTCATTGGGATAAAGGAGAAAAATTCTGGCAAAGTGATGGAGTGAGAAAAAGAGAAAGAGGTGAGAGGAAGAGTGACAGTTTCTTTAATATCCGGCTTGCGGGCAATGTTTTCTTACACAGCAGTGTGTTTCTGTGTGTGTATTTTCCAGTAGCAGTTAGTTTCACAGCTCTGGGAATTACCCAGCTGTCAACGGACCACAGCTACATAAAGAGCCGATTGACAGATGAAGGTGCTATCCAAAGGACACGCCCACTAAGTGTCTAATTATTGATGACACAAGACTCCTGAAATGTTTGTGCATGTAAGTGTCTCAAATCTATAAGAGTATCAGTAGCCTTCTAAATGTACTGTACTGCACTGTAGGTAACCACTAATATATATAAAAATATCTAATATCCATTCATAAGGACACAGATCTGGCAAACTCAGTATCCAGAAAAACTGTCAGCCAGTGTTGCTGTAGTGAAAACAGTGTTCCCACACCAATAGTTACGTCCAATCTGATTTTAATGTGCCTCACTTTTTTAGCCCTCAGCTCATTTCCTCCTTTCTCTCGGAGCTGTCACTCACTGAGTCAGCAGAGGGAGAGAGAACGAGAGAGCATGCTGTGCCAGCTGTCTAGAGTTACATCTGCCCTTATGCTATTTGGGTCTAATGGCAATAAACTTTTAGAAAGCTCAAAACGCCATGAATCACACAAAAGAACTTGCTGGAAAACACACACATGCATGAGTGCACTTTTCTCAGACCCATTCACCCATATACAAATTCACGCAAATGTACACACACACACAAGCATATAGACGCACTTAACCTTTAAGACTAGGAAAAGGGAAAGGGTGTATGTGTGTGCGTTTGCGTGAGCTGACAGGCAGGTCAAAGTGATGTCCCATCTCGTATCTGTCAGCACCCGGAGTTTATTTACCCGGTTATATTATCATTTGTTGACCTAGTCACATGATCTGAGAGCGGGAGGTGCAGAACCCCAGGCACCCCAGAGAGCCCAGTCAGGACGTGATGAGAGACACGGGCCTGTGACCTAACACACTCAGTGAGCCACACATATGAGCACAAGCACTTGCACAATATGACCTCCTCCTCTCTCTCTCTCAAACCTCTGTTTTTCTCCTTACCCTCAAAGATCTCTGTCATTCCTTTTCCTTAGACTCTTGTCACCCTCTGCTGTCCTTTTTTTTAACCCCCGTCTATCTCTTCTTCTCAAATTTTGCTTGTTAACAATGAAATTGATGCCAGCCAACTCCAAAAACTGACAATACTTTGCCACTCGCTGAAGTGTCAGCTGCTGAATAAAAAACCTTTTGACATTAAGAAGAGTATAAATAAATCTCAACAAGCATATCTCTTGACTACTGTATATACACTGTCCACCATTTCCATCCTCTCATTCCCCTTTCTCCTACCACAGCCTACCATATATGGAGAACAATACTGCAACAATTTCTGTTGTGAATAGTAGACACACTGACTTAAAGCTCGTCTTTCCTTTCTCACACGATGATACACATACTCGCAATGAACAAAAATCAACATTGAGCTAACTGTTGTTTCATCTGCACACACATGAACGCATATGGACGAGGAGAAGCTAGCACATGAGAAGAAACAAATGTCAAAACATACGTCATGCCTGATCTCTGCTAATTGAGTTAGCTGTCACCCTGAGCATCATCTGTTGACACAGGCCTCAGCCAAGTTTATCTTCTTCTCTGCTTGCCTCTCTTCTCTCAACCTGTTACCATTTGTCTTGTCACATCTTCAATCCCTCACTCACATTCCCTCTATGCCTCAGGACCATACTTTACTGGACTCTGCAAGAAAGAATAAGCCCAATTGTTTAACATTTAGTTTCACTTTCTGTAAATATAATGGTTTTGATGTGTCCAAATGACTTTTATGTTCTCCTCACTCTTATTCCCTCTGTGAATGGTGGTTGTGTGTTGGTTCAGATGACATAATTATGCTGCCGTTATGGTGAAGACCCTCTTAAATAGGCTACACTGCTTACAAGAATTAGACAATTAAGGGAAACATGTAAAAAATACACATGCTCAGCTGTGCACCAGGTGACTACAGCAGGCAATTCTGTAACAATGTGCACAAGCACAGTTATTTGGCAAGGTGCTTTTATACATCCTAAAACACACACACACACACACACACACACACACACTTGTCTACTCAGCTCTTTGCTTAAGTGTAACTCACAGCAGATGTTCCACTGCCCAGGGACAAGAAGCTCTCACTCACAAGGAGCATCCCAACAGAACAAAAATGAAAACACACTTACCTGGTATGTTCCAATGCCAATGTGTTTGGGATCAATCTTCACAAGCTCTGCCAGTGGATCTTGGACACGTCTTCCAATGGACACTGTCAGCACACGCGCACACACACACACGCACGCACAAGCACACACACACACACACACACACACACACACACACACACACAAAGACAAACACACACACACACACACACACACACACACACACACACACACACACACAGACAGACACAAAGACACACAGTGAAAACAAACATTGGATTTTGTCTCAAGAGATTCTATGGTTTTCTATCTGAATTACAGTTATTGAATATGCAAATCCATATTATTTATAATTACTGAATATGCAAATTGACGTCATATTACAGAGCTGGCCTGAGGGCAGGCCAAACCTAATTGTCATTCCTCCACCACAATAATAATAATTAAAGCTGGCTTTCAAATGGAGTCTTTGCACCTGTCATTTAGCTTCCTGATAGATGTTAGAGCCATGAACCTTTGAAAGCACTCATTTTGGCAGACTCGTGCACACCGGCACACAAAGTCAAACGTAGCACACAAATAAACACACACACAGCTCGTATCGACCAAAATAGTGCTGCTTTTAACGATGGAGTCTGTAAGGCTTCAGCCTGCTGCTGCACATGAAGCCAAATGTCTTTTCCATGAATTTGCTGGCAGGCCCTAGTGACAAGGAGAAAAATTACAAACAACCTGACTCACATACACACCATAATACATGACATCATCCCCCGAACACACTCTCAGGCACACAGAGAGGGAGTGAAAAGCACGGCCAAATAACTGTTCACATTCATGTCCCTGTAAAAGACAAAGGACGTGGCAGCTCTGGTTGTTAAGTTGTTACCTTACATTGTTATGTTTTGTTATTCTGGTTATCAGGGTTATCCCTCCCATTACAAACCCAAGTTGCTTCGGCCGTCACCTAAACGAGATGAATGTATAATCAATGCTGAGAGCATTAGGACTAACTAAATGACTTTTCCCAGATCTAATGCTGGTAGTTAGTGCCCAGTGGACTTCTTTAGCAAGTTTTATGGGTTTTTTTTTAATCTGCTCTAAGTTTTTGAACAAGGACTTAATAATTAAGGATGGGAATCACAGGGTGCCTCACAATACGATACAACTCAGGAAACGATGCCCACAGTAACAATAGTATCACGATCCAGCGATTCTGCGAAAAAATTATACATTGCAAGACAATGATAAATCACATTATCTGTCAAGCTGAAGAATACAAAAGGCAAAGTGCAGAAATTATGTATTAATTGATTACATAGCACTGTCAGTTCTTACAGAATTTGACACCAACTGAGACAAAAGGTGCATAGTCTTAGCTTAGTGTTTCTTTATTATACGCGCTGATGGCAACTTGTTCATGTTCACGTGTGCAATCAT
Organism: Sparus aurata; assembly: GCF_900880675.1. Classification (NCBI taxonomy): domain Eukaryota; kingdom Metazoa; phylum Chordata; class Actinopteri; order Spariformes; family Sparidae; genus Sparus; species Sparus aurata. The sequence goes on along the minus strand of NC_044201.1, from coordinate 20,375,941 downwards.
TTCAATGTGCCGCATGTTTCAATAAAACATCTTGATATTTGGCACCGTGTATTGGCAATTGTACCCCAAGAGGAAGTGTCACAATCTAATGCCATTTCAACATATACTTTTTTAAATAAAAAAATGCAAAATGTTCAATGGAGAATACTCCCAACCACCCCGCCAAATATGTGCAACTAAGTTTTCCACAAACCAGGAAAAACACTGGTTATAACACTCAAAATGACTGTCCTATATTGGAGAAAATAACCATTGCACTTCAAAAAACTCAACTGAACTCAACAATATCCGTTTTAGCTTTATAAAACACTGCATGATGACACACGACACAGTTTGTTGGCATCCTTGTCCTTCCAGCGTTGATGCTTGCCATTGTTTATGTGTTTCTTATGTGTTCAGTGTACATTTGAATTTCAGTGGTCAGAGCTGTAGTGTGCTGCATGAGATGTGTCCGACTTAGATCTCTGAGGCAAAACGAACAGACAAAGAGAAAGAGAAGGATGAGATGTAATAGAGGGAGTATGTCTGGAATCAATGGCTTTCCTCTCCTCTCTCTCCTCTGGCTGCGGTGGGAGGCTGCTGCCTGAGATAATATTTAGACAGGGATGGAGTTTCAACCCTGGCCTTGCACAGTGCACCAACAAAACTCCCCAAAACCCTTTCAATCTAGTCGGCCTCTAACTCTCTCGCTCTGTCTTTCTGAGGGGAGACGATTTGTAAACTGAATCCATCATAACTCTCCAGCTCTTATTGAAATCTTATGAGTAAAATTCAGGACCTAAAAAATGAGAAGGAATGGAGAAAGTAACAAGAAAGGAAGAGCTCAGACACGTCGCTCAGGAGAAGTGGAAGAATGTGAGACGCAGCATCCTAGTAGGATAGGAGGACAGCTAAGATGTAGTTCCACAGATTTATTTGCAAAACACGAGAATTTAGATTGAAATAGGTCAATTTTTGATGAGATGAAGCATGGATTCCCTATCAAACCACAACATTGCAATCAATAAGTGACAATAAGGTAAAACTGATCTGTTATCATGATTTATTTTTCTTAGTGGTCACTCTTGACCAATCTTTCATGTCTCTGTCTTGGATTGGAGAGAAGAGGAGAAAAGAGTGCAGGAATAAATTGAACACAAAAACAGTCCTCCTGGAAAACGGTTAAAATACTTCCTAACACCACTGGGTGTCCCTAGACTTCAATAGAAGAGATGGATGGAACCTGCCTATAACTCACAGTTCCCTACATACTATGTTACATAGCAACTCATATAGACGGAGGCAGAAACACACAAAGGTAAAACAGAAAGACACAAACACTCTGTGACCGCATCCAATTCTGTAATCACAGTGTCCAGTCTCAGCGCCCCCTCTTTTTAAACCCAAAGTCAAACGCTGTGGATTTCTTATGGCTTTCATTAGAGGTATAAATATGGCTCTCCGTGGCTCTCTGTGCTGCTGACCACAGGAAACTAGTGAGGAATAATCCAGCCTCACTTGATTCATGGCTTTTATAGAGGAAGTCTGCTGGAAACATTTGTTCTCCAAAACTCGAGTGTGATTCTCTTTTATTCCACTGTGTTTTCAATGATGTAGTATGTGGAGTGAGAGCAGGAGAGACAGAGGAGAACCTAATAGCAATGCCAGAAATTCACTGACAGTGTGACAACAGTGTATGTTGCTGGTAAGAGGGTGGAAATAAAATCAAAAGGTTGTGATGTCTAAAAAAACAGAAAACTAAATGGTAGTTTTTGACTCTTATGCATTGTCCTTGATATTATAATCGTCACTTAAGTGTTACAAGCTACAATAGTATTACAATAGTATAGCAGTATAACAATGGTCCATATAATCCAGACCATCTTCTCTTTAAACTCTGTCTGTATGTTTCCCTTAGTGTACGACATATGAAGTAAATGAACATCTCTAAAACTGAGAAAAAACAACTGGATGTGCCTAATGTAGAAGAACAGCATTTCAAAATTAGAGATGAACATGTGAAAAGTATAATGTAATTGTTAAAACGATCTAAGGCCTAAGGGATCAGGCGTTATAATAAAATGGGTTTTTGACTGCTGGTCATACAAATCAATTTGAACAGGTCATGTCGTGGAGAGCATTTTTGCCATTTTCTGTCAGTTATTTCAAAAATGCCACACAGACGGTTTCACATCAAAAGTAACTTTCATGGTCAAGAATAATTATATTGAATAGTGTACCTGCACTCCTAAGGTTTGGGTCCAAGTCTGGCATCTCTTTGACCGCCTCAGGACTCACACTGTAGATGGATGCTCCTGCCTCACTGGTTATACTGGGGAAAGAAAGGGAATGGGTGAAAAGTCAAAAAATAACAGAAAGAGCAAAAGAGTAAGGTGTCAAGAGAACTTTATAGGGAACATGGAATAAAAGGGCAGGTTGGCCAGTGAAGGAGAAGGACAAAGGAAATGGTGCAAGTAGAGGAAGGAGAAACAGAGAGCAGTCGTCACTGCTTCAAAGACATAATGGTGAGGCTATTAAGGAAAATCACCACTGCCTTACACCTTGAATAATGCAGTTGACAGCTTCTCAAACTGGTCCCTCATTTGACTCTGTAATAAAAGCTTGACCATCATAACGGATATTAAGTCCTAAGTAGCATCACCACCTGCCTTAACATTAAGAGCACAATTACAATCTTTCAAATGCTTTTTCTAATACTTGTTCAGCTGACAGCAGGTGAAAAGATCCACATAAATCCTGATTACATATCTGAGTCAGTAGCCGAACACTACACATATTCAGAATAGGCCATTTAGTATAGCAGATAACTGATTGAGATCATTTTGCCCTCTCAAGTATGACACAGACTTTGGGTAAGTTCAGTTTTACAACCATCTTACCACCTTTTCACATTGAAACAACTGACACTTTAATGACAGACACTATGACATGTTTGATTGTTTGACACAGCTCAGGACAAGGAGTAAGCAGACTCCTGCAGTGCACTCACAGTTTATGTGACACTATTGCCATCTAGAGGCCACTGGGTTGCACTGCTGTTGGTCAGTATCTACAGAACTTTACTGTCATGGATGAGATTGAGGATTTGACGTACAACTCTTGCTCAATCAATTTTTTGACTCCCAATCTCCGACAGTCAGTTGTTCCAGAATTTGCAGCCAACATCCTAAGCCAATCAGTAAAGAGAACATTGTGTGTTTTAAAATTTTAATTTCAACTAAATTAGTGACTCTGCAAAGGATAAGTGGTTACAGACACTGGATGGATGGATTTCACAAATACTGAGGTCATCTGAGATCCAGCATTTCATGAACAAACATTTAAAATATGGTACGTAAAAATGTAAAGATTTAGGCATGTGTTAATATCTACCTAAAATATTTTCAAAGACAGATTTTGGTGGCATGTTTGGAAATACATTCAGTTTTTCTGCAACCCTGTTGACCAAGCAACAAACCGACAAATGGCCTACCATTTCAAATAAATATTTTGTATTGCTTAGTTTCATTTACATGTTTGTGCTATACAATTTTCTTGTTTGCATATTATGTTAAAAACAATATTTCAATTGACACTAATATTTTCCACTAATATTCTGGTAAAAAAAAAAAAAAAAAAAAAAAAACAGGTTCAAATCAATTCACAGTCAGTGACTTCTGTAAAAAAAAAAAAAAATGCAAATAATTATTCTATGTCAAGGACTTCTTGAACTTGCACAATTGAGTGGAAGTTGAAATGCCAATCTCTGTGGTATTGATGTTTTTTAACATGAAGAGCTTGAAAATGATATCTTGAATCTTGAATATGATTCTATAAGGCAAAAAATGATACCATTTCCCATGTTAATGTATTCAGTCTAAAGTAGGCCGCTTATCATCCTTCACCACACAGACGGGATGCTGGTACAACAAAGCCACTGATACCCGTGTTAATGCTTACGACATACAGCTGAAGCTGTCATGCTGTTTAGGCCTCCTGCTCTCTCGGGTGGATGGAGTGAGATAGAGGGAGGATTGGTGGAAAAAAGGGGAGGGGGGAGTTTCCTCAGGGCTGACCGATATGACAAGGGGGTCAGCACCTCCCCGATGTCCACAATCCAGGCCTTCTGTTGTACATAAACACAGAGGCGCTATCCCAGAGGCCTGGAAATTGCCACAACAACCTTGCCAATTACAAGTATCTCGTTAATGAGGAGTGGCAGAGGCCTTCTGATGAGAATCACATTTAAATGAACTTCTCCTCCCTCCCTCTTCTCGCCTCTCTTTCCCATCGTCTCTATTCTTCCCTTCCTCCGCCTCACTGTTCTTTTTGTCAGCTCCCCGTCCTTCATGCTGACAGCTGACATATCGCCATGGTGACACTACTTAACAAGCAGTGGCACATGACCTTCAAGGAGGTCAAAGGAGAGCTGGTCATTAAGCTGAGACACAAAGACGCACACAATTTTTATTAAGATAATGTGAAATAATTATAAAACATGAACTAATCTCATGCAGCTCTCTCTCATCAAACTGACTGTGAAGCCAAGAATGTTTAAATATTGATAGAAAACACAGAAGGAACACTTCTGACCTCCCTTGACAATGGAGGCCAAGTAAAAGAGTGGCAATGCCTATTTTTGTCTTTTGTTTGAAAAAGAGAGACAGAACGACAAAAATAGAAAAAAAGTATGGATGAGGTAGACGAGAGTAAAGAGTGAAAAAATGAAAAGATATCATTAAGAACATGCAGAGAAATAGAACACAAGTGGACACAGAGAGAAAAAAGAAAGGGAGGCCACCAGCCCCTATCATGTCTAACTTAATTAAGGCTGCCGCTGGGGCAGCTGGGTAACAGCACTGTCATGGATACAGCTCTGAGCCCTCATTGACATAGCGTCCATGGCTGTCGTCATTGTGAGGGCATCATCCTGGCAGCCAGCAGAAGGTTGTCTGCTCTCTGGCCTAAGTGGACGGATGGTCGGAGCATGGACACACACACACACACACACACACACACACACACACACACACACACACACACACACACACACACACACACACACACACACACACTTTGAGATACAAAGTCAATGGTCGCCTCTTGGTGTAAAGCGATGACTTGATGGCCCTGTAGGGATATCACTTATTCGCACTGTCAATTGTATACGCACACACACATATAAACAGAGGCCTGCCTTTAGCCCTGCCTCATCCTTGGGCAAAGTCAAAAACTGGCTCCCCTACCGGTTGTCTTTGAGACACACCCTTGGGCTGACACACATGACTGGCATCCTGCTGCCCCTCAAGAAACCTAACATTGGGAGAGATGGATACACACTTTGATACCTCATTACAGCCTTCTGGCTCACACAGCCCTAATCTAAATTAAAAACAGCTCATCAGATCAGTCAGCAAAGAAGAGAGGCAATAATATCACCAACTCATTTGATACACAGGACACAAATTTGGGGGGGGGGGGTTGGTAAGGAGACTTAAATTACCTGGAGGCTTAATGTAAAGATATACAAAAAGGGCTGTGTCTCAACATGTCAAAGGCACGCTCCTAAAAACTGTAATGTTAAGTTTGAAGAAACTTCTGATTTTCGAAGTACTCCAATGGACACAGACAATGTGGGAATATGTATCCTGTTGAGTTTGAGGGTACAAAACTTGTCACATGGATCTGAAGCATCTCCATCAACATAACTTTGTAGATATTAAAGAATCCATAGTCCATAGGACATTGTTAATTTAACTGTTAAAAGCAGAATATATGGGTAGGTCAATTTCCTTTTTTATTGGTCTGGTCTACAAGTTTTAACCAGTCCTCCCCTCCAGAATAACTTAAACCATCATAATGTGAAATTAAGTTTTACTGCTATTGTTACTTTTAAAAAGGTACTAACTCCCTAAATCTAAATGCAAAGCAATCAGATTTTATTTATTTTTTTCAGCCCAGACCTAGCAGAATATGCTTTTCATTTAATCATGCATCACAAATGCAGCTCCAGGTGAATTTGCAAAACCAGATACAGACATTTAGAGGAAATGGGACACAGTTGTAATTCTCTTTTAACAACATGGCTAACACTTATTATGTACAGAGCGGAATTCTCCAAAAAAAGTACACTGAAACTAGAATGAGATCTGTAAAATTCAGTGCAAAGTAATGAATGCGGTTAACTGAGTAATTAAACCTGGCAAAAAATGTTATCTATAAATAGCCTGCCGCAACATTTGGGCACTTTTGAAGGGATCATTGGGATAGTAGCCAATTAAAAGTACAATATTCAAGAAAGGCTTTCGAATCAGACACACTGAGGATTGCATCCACACACAAGTAGTGCCACACTATAATGGCTCAATCTGTCACTTTCTTTGTCCACAACTCAGTTTGTGTTCAGGATACTTGGATTGCCCTCATTTTACTGATTTAAGAGGAGCTATGATGTCACATATTACCAAACCAAAGTATATTCATACAAAACAAACATACAAACACACACACACACACTCACAAAACACACAGACACACACACATAAGTTTCTCTGTCCCGGCTGCTCAAACAGCTCGGGTCCATTGTTCAGTCAGCTGCAAAGCTTGACCTCAGGGAGCCAAATTGAGAGACGCACCATCTCTCTGTCACACACACACACACACACACAGACACACACACACACGTCGGGTCTGAAGACGATGACATTTTTCACAGAGAAAAGCGTCCAAATGGCAGGTGTCAGGGGCTGTCAGTCTCTAGCGAGGCGCTAGAAGGCAGGCAGGCACACGCACACACACATAAACTCTAACTGCCAGTGTGAGGCACGTCTGAAAAGAGCAAAGCCTCACAGACACTCATGTCAATCTGGTAGCAAGAAAGGCTTGCACTCGTGTCACGCACAAACGCATACACACTAGCATGCACAAACACACACACCCAAAATCACAAGTACACACATGGCATGTCACAGAGACTCATCACACATGTTTGTCACACGCAGGACCATCGCAGGGAACACTGGCACCCTAGGGGAGGATGGCATGGAGGATGGTTTGGTGGATGGAAGGGAAGAAGGGACAGAGGCTGACCACCAGTCAGGTGGTGGGAGGAGAAAGGAGGTTGTGGGTGATACGGATGAGGCTGGCAGATATTCATTGTCCACCACCTGCAAACGCCAAAGGTCCTCAGCTCAACACCACTTCACAACACACACAAGCACAGAGATACTTTTTTCAGAAAAACATTTCTTATCTGTGGTACCATCTGCCATCTTAGCCTTATAATGGCAGTCAAAACCTAGGAAAACAATTGGCAGATTAACTGATCATAAAAATAATCCTTAGTTGGAGCCTGACTGCACATATAGTAAAGCCTCTTTTTTAATGTCTGATTTGTGATGTTAGGCTAGGACTGGGCAGTATCACATTTTTGAGACCGTTAAACCTTTCCCAAATCTTTCCGACAAATACATTATTACCATCAGCTGATTACAAATCACATTAGAGGGCTTTGAGGGAGCTGCCAATCACTTCTATGCCGTTTCGCAAGGTGGCTGCACTGCTGCTGTGCAATTGAACTGTAATTTTCAATGCATATCTTGCAAACAGCTAATTTGCTGGCGCTCCCTCGTCATTCGTATGGAACTCAAAATGCTACCAGATTTCCACTCTTGGACTTTTTTTTTTGGGGGGGGGGAGACCAACTTCCTTGCATTTGCCATGCACATGTGTGCTGGTGTGTCTATGCTGTGAGCAGATTGCCAGCTGTACTTTCCCACAATAAACACACTGACCACTTCGGCTCACAGCAGTGTCTCTGGGCTATGCAGAGTGGACAAGCAGAGTGTCCGCAGGAAGGGCCACCCCCTATACACACAGAGCTAGAACAACTCGGTTTCTGCAAGCCAGCATTTGCCAACTGGCTGCTCATGGAGGGGCCGCCTGCCCTTCAGACATCAAACACAGCAATATGTGGCTCCAGAGAAGAAGTATAACCCAAGAAGAGCAGCAGCTGGCCAATCAAGAAGGACAGTAACAGACAAAGAAGGTGGAATGTTTACTGGGGAAACAACCAGCCACAGTTCCTGGTATTAGCATCACCGCTAAGCATGGGAAGACAAGCCACAAAAGTCTTCCCCCTCTGAGGCGAGGCTGTCAAGTGACGCACGAGAATGATGGCTTCTAAAAAGTATTTTTTTGTGATTTTACAATATACCTTATTAATCATCATCACTTTTATTGCTTGCCACTGCCACACACATTAACTATATACATACGCACATTGCACAGAAGAATGTTTTCATGACAGTAATGAAAGGGACACCATTGCTATTCTTAAATAGAAGGGAGGAAGGATGAACAGGGAAGGAACAAAAAGAAAGCACAAATAAATAAAAATAAATAATGCGGGGGAAGTACAGACGCCGACATGACAGCCATTTCCTGCCATTTAGAGTGAGCATTTACCACTTATGGGAAGGTAAAAGTGAGGAAGGAGATGCACATAATGGAGTTCGGCAAATGAACAGATTTCACAGCTTCCCGGGAGGAAAAACTTAAGCATAAGTACATTACACCACTCTCCGCCTTCTCTACCTACTTCCCTCACCCATCATCAGTTTGCAAATTAGTCATCCTGTGGAACATTCAGTCCATAATCACAAAACAATCCCTGTTCCAGTACTGTCCTTCTTCACATCACACCTGTTTTTATTTTCAAATTCCAAAGTAATGTGTTTTCTCAGTGGTGGACACTAATGATTTGACTAAAAGAGGGCTCTGAGTGTTCCCTTTCTTCCCTTTCCAATTGTGTCCTTCCATCAAGCACTCACAATATATTGTTACTGTTACTTCATACATATGCCTCACATTTTGCAACTGAAAAGTGGTTTAACAGAGCCTTAAGAAGAAATGTATCCATCAACGTACGTCCAGTATTTTTGCAGCTTCTCTTTTACCAAGTCAACAACTGAATGAACATCTAAGTATGTTTTTATTGGTGCACTCTCAATTATGGAGGTCCTCAACAAATATGTTTGAAGCTGTACTTTAAGTGACATTTGGCATAAAAATGTTAATGTTTACTCATGTTACATATTTTTCAAAATTGCTCTGCCTTCCTCTACTCATCATGTTTTAAGTCTATCATATAACCTTTTGATGTACCCAAAGGTTAATTTTACTCTTCTGAAATGAAGATACACCCCACAGCCAAGCTGAGGCCATTCCATGCCTCTAAATCCGTCTGTCCCTCTGCTCCTCCTCCTATCCAACCTTCAAACCTTCAGTGAGGCCTGTGCGCCTGGATTTTCTTCATCTCTGGTCCTGCCACAGTATGTTCATCACTCACTCAGCCTGGCCCTGGGAGAATGCCTGGACACAGGACATGACAGGGGATACACATACCCTCACCCATACACAGTCATAAATACAGTCTACATCGCTGTCCTCCAGGTCCATCAGCTAGCCAGTAATAATGATCTCATCCCACCAGGAGTGAACTGAAGGGCAAGACGGTCAAGGACTTATTGTAGGAATGGCTGTGTGTCTGTGCAGACGTACACTATTTGTACGTTTCCTGCTACAACTGCTTGTATTGCTCTCGGACAACTTTAAGCATGAACCAGTCAAGGAGAGAGCGATGACTACAAGACAGAGAGAGGGCCTTCCACTTTCCTGAGCTACAGAGAACAACATCAGATAAAGGCACAGCAACATGCAAGAAACAAGTCTAAATAAACTGAAGCAGAAATCATCATATAGCAAAAGTAGTTTTGATGAGTCAGCAAATTAATCAAGACTAATATGATGTCAATATATTGTATCTTATCAGTTAGTTCATTCAATTCAAACAGGAACTCTGACTTGGAAAGCCTCAAGGGTGTGTTTGTGTTAAATGAGAAGGAGTAAGAGGTTGGGTCATCTCATAATGCCTTCTGGAATAGCAGAGCAAGTGGTCAAGGAATTGGATGTCAGTTTTTTCTGCCTTTGGCTGTGATCCCTGTGTGTGTGCTTGTGTGTGTCTGTGTCTGTGTGTATCATTACCATTGCCCAGAGATCTCCCTAACCTTACCCCACATATTCTTGCCCTCTGATATCATTAACATCAGCTTGTCACGGCCAACAGAGCCTGTCAACTTGTCATTCTTTATGGACATAGCCCCAAACACGCATAATAAAATATTGTAATTTATTATTATTATGGTTCATCAAAATGATGTATCATGTCATCACATTTCATCAGATGTTGTGCTATAAACAACTAGAGTTATGTTGCATGATAGCATTCTACAGAAAGGTGACAAATTCTAGGACAGGTTAATGTTTCAAAATGTGTCTAAGTAGACACTAAGTACGAAGTAGACTAGGCATCTTCCATAACCTGTCCAAGCCAACACAAAACAAATCATTATAAAAGCAATGCAATTACAATTCAAAGCAGTTTCAAGCACTTTGTCAATAATCCAAGCACTTTTTAAACTTTGTAAATGCCAAAATTCAAGCATTTCCAACACCTGTATGAAACCCTATACATTGAAGATGAGCAGGTTTGCTTTGTAAAGTAGAGGAGTTGAAAGATGCTATCAACAGTATACAGTACAGTTTGTACAACTTGGGATACATAAAGGATTAATGTGAAAACCCAACCCATGTAAGGAATGTTATCTGTGGGGTGATTTTTAAAGATGGCCACATAGAAACAGGAGCTGATGACAGCTTGATCTGGGAGTGCTGCTACAATTTGTAAGATCTTCCCAAATGTACAGGAGTTACATTTTGAGCATTGATGGATCCAGACTCACAGTCGCACATGTGGGTGTGTGTTTGTGTGTGTGGGGGTGTGTGTGTGTGTGTGTGTGTGTGTGTGGCGTGTGCCTTCTCCACCAATCAGCTCCTCTCACAAAAATCCAGAAACACCAGCTGACGAGAGTGACACAGACCACTGTGCATCACACTGCAAACCACACACACGCACACTCCCACGCAGACATTTGCCTGGCCAGTGCTGAGCACTCTTATGAGTTTTGACAAAGCCTGCATGCTCTACCAGTCAGTGCTAAAGCACAATGACAGACAAGGTCATGCTGCACTGGCCTATCAAGGAGCCAGAGAGGAACACACACACACGCACACGCACACACACACACAGTAGTGAGCATGTGCAAGCCATGAGTAGGTGTTAATTATGATAACTAAGCAGCCTATAATTGGAGCACATAATGGACTTAGCCACTTAACACACATTCTAACATCCATATACATCCAAGTTTTCAGCCACTTACATCCGAGAAAATGATTTATTTAAGTCAGCGCGGAGCAGTTTGTTTTCCAAACTAATATGCGACACACTGACCTCCAGCAGGAGGTCTTTAAATTATCGGTACACAGCTGTATGACAAATAACCTAATGTGCATTCAGTGGGAGCCATCACAGCCACAGACAAACCTTGTCAGCTAAATAACACCTCATGCTGTATAATGTCCTGCAGGATGCTGGTCATTGAAAGAGGCATTGTTCAAGCTTAATCATGTACGGTTACTTTGTTGTAAATCTAATGAGGGATGAAGAGTCAAATCTGGTGATTTATTCCTCACTTAGCAAAGACAACAGCAGAGAGAGATAAAGGACTACTACATCTGAACCAGTTGAAAAGATGTCATACTTGTTATACTCAATTATCTATATTATACATATTATCTATCTATCTCTTATGTCATCATACTGTGCATGAATTGAACTCCTTTTTTCGCCGGAAAATAGCAATGTAAAATTGTTTTTTTCATCATTGACATTACTTTCTATTAAAGGTATACTTGTTAGATTGAGATTAAAATTGCATGCTAGGTGCATACTACATACTTTTTTGCTCTTCTGATTAGATTACTCTGATATAAAATGTGATTTGAGAAGAACATTTGTTTACAAAAGCCGATTCAATTAACTGGTCAGGAAAGAGTTCACTGAATATCTTCAGCATAATATAAAATCAACAAAATAAAATCTGAGGGAAAATATTGAGTAAACGTAATGGGCGAACCTGAGCCTTGGATGTAATTATCAATGTATAAAAATCCACACCCTAGGCAATTTTCACAGTGGATCATTGAACCTTCTTAATTAAAAAGGCCTTGGATGTCCAAAATACTTGTGGTAACCTGCCCAAATATTAATGAGGTCATGTATTTATATTAAAGGAAACACTCTAAATTTAGTTATCATTTTACACTGAGATAATAAAGTTAACTGAGAAGCATGCTGACCTCCAAGACATCCTTTTGCTGAAAAAATTGATTAAATAAAGCAGTGTTTTGAATTCTTTAACTATTTTATCCATGCCTTTACATTCTATATCAAAACTCTGGGATTTCAAGAAAGACATTTGGTGAGGCATCCATTTAAATGAAAGCATAGTATTGCATTTATTACATTTAAAGCAACATTATGTAGATTATGTACACCACAACTAGGTCTCCTCCCAGGTCTGTAACAATTTATCAGACGTAGTGTAGGTGTTCACTACATACAAAACTCATCATCATTACAATCTATGTCTGGCAATTTGATCATGTCATGTCATGGCTATCACGTTACACGGTCAATTTATGTTTTCTGAAGCTTTCAACAGCATCTTATGGTCTTTGTCTGCAGATGGAGCAGATGACGACCATGAGACGCAGCTGAAAGCCTTGGCAAAAGCTTTTAAGTAGGCCCGCTTTAAGAATTATTTTATAAGGGAAATGTTTACAATATATTTGAAATCAGCTGTAAATTAGCGCCGCTGAAAAATAAACCAATTAATCGATCAACAGACAAGTAATCACCAGTGTTTATTATCAAATATTCGTTTGATTCCAAATATTGGCTCTTCCAAGCTTTTCAAAAGTGATACATTGGTAATTCTTATTTCACTATTTCAGATGAATTGCTAATGAAAAAAAGAAAAACTGCCCATTGTAGCCCATACCTCAGAACTAACAATGTCTCTGTTCTGTTACTAAATGAAAGAATTATTCAAATAACTTGATCACCAACTGCAGCACATCTTGTATTAATGCGGGCATGGACAGAGACTTGGATAAATGATCAAGCTGGAAACACTGACCAACCTTTTATACACATTCAAACTTATTCTTTCAACTAAATTCTCACAACTCAGACACACACTGAAAGACACACAAATGTGTGCCCTTGTTAGTCTGTCTTTAGAAAAGGCCACACTCCTTACAAAGAGGTGACTCAGTGAGTAGGATGAGTCTACTCAAACAGGACTGAGGCACTTAAAACTGCGCACACACACATAAGCCACACACACAAAATACAAGTAAGGATATCCCGCAGGCTGCCATTTCTGGCTGTCATTCCAGCTGAGCACTGAGGCAGAAGGACAGAGAGAGAGAGACAGGCGGGTGGGGAAGAAAGGGTGGAGAAGGGGTGGGGGTGGTGACACAATGAAGGCTCACAGGCAGACAGGAAGCAGATGGTGCAAATGAGGCTGAGATCTTTAATGAACTACTGCACTGTCAAATAGAGGAGAGGAGAGGAGAGGAGAGGAGAGGAGAGGAGAGGAGCGATATTCTACCTCGAACAGACCTTCTGCCAACGATTAAAAATAAAACCTTTTAACACCAACAATGTCAAATTTTAATGGTTGATCCCACGTAACAAGGTAATGATGTTAAAACGTCTGGTCAAATAACACAATGAAGACAAAATACAATCTCTCACTCTGTTTTTCACACTCACACATTTTTGCGGATATTTGCTTTAGAGCTAGAATACATCTTTCCACAGCTGCACAGCTGCTTTCAGTAGCTGAGGATGACAAAAAGAGCTGAAAACACAAGGGAGGCCAAAGAACACGGATTGGTAAGGGTAGAAATGGAAAGAGTCTGCGACTTTTTAAATACATTAAGACAGACAGGACAGTTTGTCTGCGCAGTGTAAGGAGCATATGTGCTGGTGGTTTTCCAGCTTCCTACGCATTGGCTGCCTAAAAGACTTTCTACACCTGTCGATCAAAAAGAGTTTGAACCGGCTCGAGTATAAGGTCAGCAGATGTGCACAAAGTCACAAAGTATAGCAGAAACTGGGTCAATTAATTATGCTGGGGACATTCACAGCAAGCACTAAGACCCCTTGCTGTTCTTGATGCTAAATAACAATTCTCCGTCATTATGATCATACATGTTACCGTGGTAATGAGGTTTTCCTAATGGCAGGTCAGGGTCAATTGTGGGTCAGTCAGCAGGGGAGTGAGACCCTCATAGTAAGCAACAGCCGTCGCTCCTGGAGGTCAGTCATCCTACCCTGCCCTCTAATCATTCACCCAGACACTTTCAGGACACATGTTGTCCCTACCCTAACCCTAACCCTAACCTCCAAGAAGAAAGAAAACACAAGAATCTTTCTGCGATTATTACTGTAAAACCTATTTATGGTTCAAATGAATATGATATTTAGAGGCTTTGATTGTACATAAAATGTGGAAACTCAGTCACTTTACGATGGAGCTGAAATTCTATTTTTTGTTGAGAAATTTGAGGTTAATCCCACCAAGGTATCCAGATAACCCACAGTTTGTGTAATACTCATGTGCAAAGTGGGCCAACATAGCCCAGAGTCTTATATTTCAAAGACGAAGAAAACTCCACCTCAGAGGTAAGCCTGGGGTAGTTATTGAAAGAGCAGCATTTGGACTTTCAAAAACACGTTTATTTGATCAAGCCTTAATGAAGGAAATATGTGAACAGGAGAGATGATGGAAACGAAGACAGCGTCGAGGAGGGAGGTAGAGAACATAGAAGGAGGAGTGAAGATAGGAATAAAGATGAAGAAAGAGAGAGGAAAAGTGCAGTAAAAGCTGCTTTAACATCTCTGTTTCTGAGCCTACATCAGCCACTGTCCAAAGAAACAAAAGTGAGCCAAAGAACAGTCGACACCAGGGCGATATCATCTAGATAATAACAACCATATTTCTAATAACATCTCTCTGATCTTCCAAAGTTCATGCACTTGTAAAAGCCTTTAATCCACAAACCATATTAAGGCAAAGACAGACCATTTACACATGTGTTACGTGCTGCAAAATATAGTTAATCATATCAGGTGATGTAGGACATTCAGCCAGCTCCACATCAAACACAAGTCCAACATTCTAACGTGTTGGGAGAAGCATGAATTCCATTAGCTCCAGTAAAAGAATGAACAAGAGAGACATTATGTCAAGATGTGAAACTTTACGGTTCTGGTGGTGCTCAAAAGGAAAAAATGTCCGTCATGAAAATAATCAAGTGAAAGTTAACTTAATAAACTCCCCACTTCGACCATTTCTGTTCTTTCAAATCAAACTTTAAAGAAAAAATGTGGGCTATTATACCAAAGGTATGACCTCTGAAGTGTGCAAGGGTGCATTGACTCAAAGATACTGAGAAATCTCTCATATGTACACACACAAATGTTCACACATAGCTCAGAATCATTCTAGGCTGTGGTCCCAATGCTAACCTCAAGTCAACAAACACACATGGAACTGAGCAGGGAGAGAAAGAGACGGGGAAAGGAGAGGCCATTGGTTATTATGCTTGGACCGAGAGTCTGTGCCGTTGTATCTGAAGTGTGGACTTGGCCTAGTTACAGACACAACGTGGACCGCGAAACGTCTCTTTAATTGGATCGAAGTGAAACAAAGTCCAGATGGCTTTAATAGACAATATTCGCTTGAGGGACACATTCCAATTTGTCTTACTTTCCGACTCTCTGTCCGACTCTCGCTCCCACACATTTTTCTCCTGTCCTTTACTTCTTTACATCTCTAACCCCCTTCATTCACCCACCCACCTCTCCACACACTTTTCTTTCTCTACTTCTGTACAAGAGAGCATAATGTCTTCTTTATCGTCATCATTTCTGACCTCATTGACACCCCATTTCATAACAACTGTCTTTCCTGTCATTTCATTTCTCTCTCCACTCTTTTATTAAGACAGCCTGAACCATGGCATTCAATCAATACAATATTTCAGTTAACATTCATACTCAAAGGTTATTTAAAAGCCTGGAATTATGCTTGAGGAGGTTTTCAACAGTGGAGAAAAGGTTTTACAGAAATAGACTAAATGCACTTTGAAATATTAATTAATATCAGGACCTGACTGGCAAAATCAGCAGGCAATACTGGCCTATTACAGATATATTGGTATTCAGTATCGGGGTATATGTTTTCGATAGAACATTTCCAGAGAAAGAGGATTGGGGTAATTTATAATTATCAAATTCCCAGTAAAGTTTACTGGACAACTAAGTTTATCATTACGCTGTAAAATACCCTGCTTCCATAACATATCTTTGTAACATGTACATTTATGTATATTTGTATGCTACTGATAACTGTATTAATATCAAAAGATAACATAATGTGTGAATCACCTGGATCCAATAAATATCAAACTATGCAATGGATGTCAGCCCTCTGGACAATAGGTTTCATCCGTCCATTTTCAGCACCCATTTATTTCTATTCAGGGTCAGGGGTAACTGGGGTCTGTTCTTGCGTGCACCCGACGAAAGACCTTACCAGTAGGACACATCCAGGGGGTGAAAGTAGCGCCTTGAGATGAGGTCAGCGAAGAAGGACTCAGTTTCACGACATGCAGTCCCATTACCAATGACGACCTTGGTACAGCTAGTAAGGACACGAGGAAGAGGAAGGATGATGAGGATTAAGAGAGCAACTATGAAGGTCTAGAAATTTGGCCGCAATTCACTTTTCTTGATTGTAAAACAGTAAGACATCAGATAACAAATGAATTTTAGCGTTGACAAATGCACAATAACATCTACATTTTATGACTCAAACTGTGACTATTTTGACACAAGCAGTACCTGTATTTGATCATAAGGTGGCGCAGTTTGTCTGCTTCTCTTTGCTGGCCTGAATTGTGCAGGTACACAACATCAGTATGGATAATCTGACCTGTGTGCAGAGAGATGAGGCAAACAGAGCAGAGAGATGGTACAATGATGATGATAAAGTATAACGATGTCAAGAGGTCCAACAGACTATACTATATACTATCAGCTAATGTCTCTGTAGATTATTAGACACATACGCATAAGCATACATAGTCCACACACCAGGGTCAAGCCAACTCACATTTCGTCTCTGACATTCACATGAAAAACACTTTGGTTTGAGCATCTCCCTGAAGAAAAAAAGGTGTTATACGCTTTTGCTGGGCCCACCAGATTCAAAAAATTTGATTTCTGATTTTGTTAAGATATTTTCTGATCGGACTAATTTCTACACACAATCTACTAAGACAGCTTGGGAGGAGGAGTTGGGGATACAGATTGATGATACTGTTTTGGGGGAGAGCCTCAGCAGAATCCAATCCTGCTCTGTGAATGTCAGACATCAGTTAATTCAATTCAAGGTAATGCATAGGCTTCATTATTCAAAAACTAAGTTACATAGAATTTATCCTGCTATTTCTCCCTTATGTGATCGATGTAAATCTGCTGAGGGCTCTCTTGCCCACCTTTTCTGGACATGTCCAAACCTGTATAATTTTTGGAGTGAAATATTCAAGTGGTTCTCTGATATGTATGGCAGTGAGTTTAGACCTGATCTTAACATAGTGTTGTTTGGATATTCCCTGTCCCTGCGGAAACAAGGCCGCTCTGTGCAAAATACTTTTATGTATGGTGTGATAATTGCTAAGAGATTGATCTTAAGACTTTGGAAGTCAGAAACTGTGCCCACTTTTCAGGAGTGGCTGTCAGAACTGACAGGTGTGTTGGAGAGAGTCAGATATGGCCTATTGAACAAACTTAGGGTTTTCTATAAGATTTGGCAGCCATTTCTGGACCATCTGGCCCAGCTTGATGGAGATTGACTAGTAACCAAGCCCAAAAGGTGCTACTCACCTTGTTTGTATGCATCTATGTTGAGATATGTACTAATGGTGCAATAGCATTGTCATGGTAGTGTACGAAAAGCTTTGTCCCTGTTTGTTTGTTTGTTTTTTATTTTGCTTTTTCTGGGATTTTTGTGGTTTATATGTATTGTATGTGTTATACCCTTTTGTAAAATCTGAATAAAGATACAGTTTAAAAACACTTTGGTGGAAATAAAAGGTTTAGTGGTCAAAAAATCCATGTACCATAAAGAAAACAGCTCTGACTTGTTCTGTACTAGATCTGAATCATCAATAGCACTGTAAATAAATCATGAGCACAGGTTTGACATAAGATTAGGGAGAGAGAAAGACAGAGAAGTAAGAGAGGAAAATATAACCCATTAGCCATGAATTTTTGCCTTGGATAATCCTTGATTATGTGACTACAATTACAGAAAAATACTGTTGGTGAAATACACTATTCCTGGGCTTAAAAACCTACTGATCTGCCATTATGTTCATTTGATGTGTCAAAATAAAACCACAAATTAGATGTAAGACAACAACAGTTATTAAGAAAACAATATCCATGTGACATATCAGGCAGATCTAAGTACGTATGCAAAAGTAGAGACTGAATTCACAGTCGAGTAACACATTTTAAATCTATGAGTTCTACTGAGTCCTTTTAGATAATTGCAGTAGCACAGGATGAGCCTGTGTTTGCTGTCAACCTGCATCATTCAACCTAATGCTGCAGCCTCTCGGACATGGCTGCCTTTCTGAGATTTTATGCACTTCGATGTCAAGAGCTTTCAAAATGGAAATAATAAAGAAGATGTGACCTTGCAGACGAGTATAGTATTATTACAGCTTCAAGTATTATGGATACAAAAGTAGGTGCTAAGTGATATAAATGTGCCTATCAAAGGGAACACTGACTGCATACACATGTGTCCAGCGCAATTTGTGGTCACTTACTAGTGGGGGAGAGAACTGCCAGCTTACAGCCATGTCTAAAACCAGGGTCCACCCCCATGATGACACAGCCCCTGATGGGACACAACAACAGGCGCTGCCGAAGGTTTCGCACAAACATGGCGATCGACTCCTTCTCTGCTGCACTTGTCAGTTTATTCCTGACAGGGGAATGCAAAAGAGGGACAGAGAGCGAGAAAGAAAGATAGACAAAGGAGTAGGAGAAGATGTAAACAAAAAGAGTGGAGAGGAAGAAATGAGGAGAAAGGAAAAGGAGTAGAAATGCAGTATAAATTCAAAATCAACAAAGCACAGTATACTGTACACAAATTAACAGTTACACTTAAAATACCTGTAACTCCTTGTGAGGAAAGGTAGAATAAGCCTCTTATAAGAGTCCTCTACGGCATTTTTGATGATTATGTTAAGATCTTCTCTTGCAAATGTCCTTGGCCTCCACCTGTATTGAGAAAGCGGTTTAAAAAAGTTGGGGTTTTTTTTTTTTCCTACTGGTCATTTCCACTGAACAAGCATGAAAAACACAAAAATAAATGTATTATGACATATCCAGCTGGAGTGTTTTGTTGCATATCTGGTGTTAAATTAAAAGAACATTCTTTTCAAACAAATACAACAGCTTAATGATTAAATATAAAGTGCACATTTATTTATTTAATCTTTTTATCTAAAAAATAAAAGACATTTATTTTGAATTCCACTTTAACAATGCTATTGTTTTTATTCTAATCTCTAATTCAGGGCTTCAGGGGATGCAGCACTGCAAATTAGTGTGACCTTGAAAATGTTTTGTCAATCAAAGCTTCTTTAAGCTGTACTTTTTAGTCTCTGAGTTTCTGCTCAACTCACCTATTTCTCAAAGTAAAGTCTTCTCTAAAGAAACCTTGACCAATGAATGCATTGTATAAATGTGAGAAGCCTTAATGTTTGTCTTGAAAGCAATTTACTGTTAAGTATTTCTGCACCAATCAGGATCCAACTCATTGTAAATCTGTTAATATTAAAATGTGTGTGAGTGTAATTGTGTTGTGCATTATTGTGTTTCTGACCTGTTGTTTATGCACCACCTGGTGAAGTCACTCTTCACCCTGTCAGGGATGTTCACCTTCACTGTCAAAATCTTCAGACTCTCCCCTCGGTTAATAGCCAGCGTCTGTGCAAATACATATGCATGAATGGACACACAACACAAAACACATGTGCACAGACAAATACGTCCCCTATTTAATGCAAAAGAATTGATTGTACTGTAAAAGTGCCCAAAAACACACAACCTCGATACAACCGAAAAGCATAAACATTTTGAAAAGAAGCAGTAGAAATATGCAACCATCATTAACAAATGATACAAACGACGAAATGATTTATACCATTTATTAAGTAATTATTTATTGTAAAGTTGCAACCGATGTTTATAAAAACTTTGTAAATTGTTATCAAATACTGTGTGGTTATGATGGCCACTAAAAGTTGCAACCAATGTTTACAGACCTTTCAAATGCTTAATAACTGATTGATAAAGCATGTCATTGTTAACAGTGAAATGATTATTAACTAACGTTTAATTACCTATAAATGAACCATTAATGAATTAAGGTTCTCTTGAAGTATTACCAGTGACTTCTATCTATGTTTACATTTGTAGTGTGATGAGTTTGCTTATGCATTTGTAAAACAAAGACTTATTTTAATTTCCTTACAGCAAAATTCTGTGGTTGTGTTGCTAAACTCTCAGTTAAATTTAAACCAAAAAACTCATTTGCACAACTAGAAGCTACTGCACAACGATATGCAAAAACTCATATTGTGATCATTTTGACAGATGTTGTGATTGCAGTTTGATTCAAAACTTTAGAGAGAATTTGCTGAGTTCTACACCATATATAACATACCTTCCCTTACGTCTGAAGAAAAAGATTTGTAGGTCGGGACATATTAGGTTGTAGGTTCGATAATATTTTAGTTAACTGTTTAGCCCTACTGCCAACTTGAATATGTACATTTAAATACAAGTTTTCTGAATCTCCTGTTTCCATCTGCAAGCAACTTAGAACTATGGAAAACAGGAAGCAAATTACTCTTGATTAAAAACTGAAATTACTAAACATAAGGCTTAGTTTTTTTTGGTCATTTTTGGACTGTTTGACGTAAGTCTTTAAAAAAACAAATGTACCCAAACATCGACAAAAGTACAAAAACAACATCTTTTCACGCTCCACACACGTGCATGTAAAAGTGACAAGCATTGGAGAATATCCTCTGGCCAGGCCTGTTGTGTTGTGTGCCTGTCCCCCCTCAGAGGAACTGTTACATGCTGTTAAGCAAACAGTAGTAAGTGTCTGACCTTTTCAGTGGGGAACCTTTAGCCCGCTACAGAACAGGGCCAAGAAACAAGACGTCAATCTGGAAACCAAGCGGAAGAAGCGAGCTGACAAATGCCACCACTACGCCACCATCAGCGCCGAGACCGCGAGGCCTAACCCCCACCCACAGCCGCACACATGGTGCCACAACCATTACCGTTCAGCAGCAGCAGCACCCTCGGATGTGCTACGCCCATACGCGACACATACAAACAAAAATACAAATATAAAACACAGCTAATGGCATAGCAGAGGCAAGAATTAATGCGGCAAGCTTGCTTGGATTATGATTAAAAGTTAGATTTCTCTTCCGTGGGGTGTTTCTGCCCTGGGCAGCCGCACTGACTGTGATAAGATTTCTCAAACAATCTTCATCAAAGCACGGAAGTTTACCATGCTGTCGAAGGAAGGAGGCAAAACACTTATTTCTAAATTCTCTTAGCATCTGGGAAAGCCCATGAGCAGAGTACAACTAGTTGATAGAAAACTGTCCTTGAACTTTATCGTTTAATCTTTTTAAGATCAGTGTGTGTGATAAAGAATGTCAAACGGACATCTTTACATGATTGTCAAGCATTTCGGGCAGATTCATTCACTTCCTACACCTAGCACACTGTCTGCTTGTAAAATGTGAAGATTAACCAGTAACAACTTTACTTTTTAAAAAGTCAAGTTATCGTCATCTAAAATATAATATGGTTGACAAATGAAAGTAGAGATTTTTCAGAAAATCAAGAAAAACGCAGCAGTTAAAGGATTACCCATTGCTGGTGACAATATCTTAGGTAACCAATAGAAACCTCACATAAAAATGTGACGACCGACACAAAACTTATTAAGAATAATTATCCAGACTCTTTTTCAAAAGCATGTCCTTCTGTTGGCTGCCTGCATGACAAACACACACTTCAGATAAGCACTGCAGCAAATCTACTAACCCAAACTAAAGCTTCTTAGTATATTGTAATTTAACAGCAAAAAAACTCAATCTTCCCTTATCCTGGTTGCCAAACCCTAACCGTGGTGAATTCAATCGTGTGCCACCAAATTGTAAAAATCTGGCTTGCTCCTTAGGTTATGCGATCTGTGTCCTTGTTTCCCTCGGTCGCTGGCCACTGTCCTCACTGATGATAAACAACCTAGTGTCTCTCAGTTTCTGTCTGAGTTGGGTCACTGGTGGGACACAGAGGGTGATCTGAAAGGAAGGGTGATGTGAGACACAGTGAGAAGCGTGTGTTTGCGTGTTAGATGGGTCACGAGTGACATGTGCGCAAGTGCTGACAAAACTCTGACGTGACCAGACAGAATGTCTTTCCTCGATGGCCCTTCATCCTCTCACCAGCCCCCAAGGTAGGGCAGTCAGCCAGCGACCGTCCTCTCTCTATCTGTCTCCATCTCTGTCTCACCCTTTCTTCAGAGGAATATTATCATCAACACATCCATCCATCCGACATATCAAGGATAAACAAACAGATGCACACACAATGACACACACATACACAGATTCACAGCACACTTTTTGACCTGGCTGACACACATTGGACAAACTGTATTGTAGGAGAAGAAACAACTGAACAAAGGTGTGAAAAGACCATCTTTGACTGCTTAAAGAAAAGTTTAGGATTAGCTCTAAAAAGACTGAGCATATCATCTGGTGACAAACAATGAAAGTACAACTTCCACAGGCATATGGAATGTAAACTACGCTTACTGAATATCATTCCCTTGCCGGTATGATTTCACATAAATATTGACTCTCTATCAGTAAAGGGAGGGATCATAGTCGAGCGTCATACACTGATCTTTTACATAAATATACTTGCTGCTCAGGGAGAGCCCTGTACACATTCTGGCCCTTTTATACTCTCTCATTACGTCCAAAAACAAACATAACACAGCATAGGGGCTCACTGCAGCTCATGTAACAACAAACTTCAGATACAGTACAAAGGCAAAGAGTGTAGAAAAGCATTTCAACTGGCACTTTAAGTTTGAACATCTAAATATGGATTTTGTTTGATTTTTCATTTAATTATGTCCTCTTAAAATGTTACTTATTACACATATTAGAAAAAAAGAAGACAAAATGGGATTAAACAGACCACAAATCAGTTATTAATAAGCATTGACACCCCACACACAAACACACTATTACAACTGTGTAACCACATATATAAACTTGTTTAGCTTTTTTTTTTTCGACCTGTCCATCAAAAATAAGTGTTTAATTGATGAAACAGTTCCATTTACCAAAGCTCCTCTGCAGGCAAGCCCCAGACCTGAGCGCTAAACTACCGTTTGAACACAGCACAAATCGCATTAAAAATACCCCACTGCACAGTCAACAAATCCGCTGTGGCATACTGAAGAGCGTACCGGCTGCTAATAGCTATAAGGTAAATATGTACCCTTCGATGAAGGCCTCAAATCAGATCTGACGGAATTAAATCTCTGCTGAGCATCTCCACTGGATATGTCAAATGGTTTTATGCTTCAAGACATACTGATTACAAGAGCTTATAGTTTATTCACCAACTATCTATAAAACTGTTGCATAATTTCATGAAGGCCTACATCAATCGACTTAAAAAATGCTTTTCTAGGCGATTCATCAATTATTTAATCAAGATACAATTCGCTTAATCCTTTCAGTTATTTTCAAAACAAAAAATCCCTGACAAAATTCTAACATTCTTCGCTTCCAGCTTCTGAATTTTCAGCTTTTCTTTGAGCTATCTGATTGTAAAATGTCTTTTGGGAGCGCTGCAACTATCAACAATTAGTTATTAACCATTAAATTAATCACCAACTACTTTGATAATTAGCTAATCTGTCTGAGTAATGTTCCATGACAAAAATCTAAAAAACTTGATTTTTTTTTTTTTTTGGCTAAATCATTTAAAAATCAAAACATGTTTTTTTCTTTTCTTATAATTTCTCTTTTTTCTTAATCCTCTGACAGTAATCTGAATATCTTTGGGTTGTGGACAAAACAAGACATCATCATCTTGGGCTTTGGGAAACAATGACCAATATTTTCACTATCTTTTGACATTTCATAGACGGACAGATTAATCTACAGTGGTAATAATCATTTGTCATAGCCCTTACTTTTGGTTCCTGAGTGTTGGTTGGTCAATACAAGCAATTTAATGACATCACTTACAGATTTATAGACCAAATAATTAATCAATTGCTCAACAAAATAATCAGCAAAAAGTGAAATAGAAAATGTATGTTAGTAGAAGCCCAATATTTCTTTGGATGCAGACAATGAAGACTGGACATGCATGTTTCATCTTTCTTTAGTCTTACTACTTTTAATAAAATATTTGTCTTTCTATGTCTATTTCTAACCAATTAAAGCTTTTTTTTCTATTACAAATATTAAGGATGTCATGTCTTTTCTACTTAATTTTGATTGCCACCACAGGGTGATATTTCCCATCTACAGCTGAACTAGTATGCTCACTGGACCAACTCTAACATTTTCATATTGCTTCCTTCAAACGTTGCCTAATCCTCTTCCTTTAACAAACTGCCAGAGCTGGGGCTTAATAAAACGTGCTAAAGCAAACGGGCAAGTGTGTGCTCACACACATGCCGCCTGTCAAAACACATTTCCCACCTGCTTCCCCTTCCAGACAACTTGACGGCTAGAAAAGGTTCATTTTAGCCGGAATCTGACAGCTAGCAGGGTCACAGCAGCCTGTGGATTAACGCTCCATGACAAAGGCGAGTCATCGAATTAAAGGCCTCTCATACACTGGAGAGGAGAGGGGAAAGGAGGAGGCGGGGAGTGGATTGGAGGGCTGAGGTTCAGTCCGGAAAAGTGGGAGGGAGGCCGATCAGAGTGGAGCAAGAGCGATAAGTGACGTACGCACCTCAACGTCGCTCATCTGTTCATTCTCTCCCTCCCTTTACCACCCCCACTCCCTCTCCCCATCCTTCCGGCCGCCCGTGGGCCCAGAAACAGTAACTGTCACTACAGGAGAGCGCCTGTCAATCAAGGCTTCCTAATCCAATGGCATGTCGGCAGGGGACATGTCACATATGTTAAGAGGGGAGAATGAGGGGACTTGCAGGGTGTGCTTGTGTGTGAGCAAGTGTGTGCGCAGGCATGTACGTGTATGTGATTGTATGACTGTAGGGCAAGAGCAGGGTTGCCAGAGAGTGTGGTGTGGGAGAGAGGCAGCGGGTGATGAAAGCTGTGGTGACACATGAGGCCCGGGACCAACTCTGAGTAACCCACTAGTCACTAGAGGGACAGAGGGGGAGCGGAGGAGGCAGAGCAGGGCACAGGAGGGGTAAATACAGAGGCTCAGACAAGGCTAACTGCGACTGACATGGCTAGCATTCAGACGCGGCATGCATGAAGAAGACAGGAATGACACAAACACAAATAGATGGTGCACACTTGGTGTGTGTGTGTGTGTGTGTGTGTGTGTGTGTGTGTGTGTGTGTGTGTGTGTGTGGGTGTGAGGCTGGTCAAACAACACAGGTGTAAATGGCATTATGTATGGTAGAGCATTGTTGTTTTTCATGTTTATTCAATTCACAAGTTGATATGTATTTTCTTAAGGACTGTGTTAGTTATATTATTAAGTCTAGTGCATTTATTTTGAAAGAGTAATGATTTGGAGAC
The DNA here is from genome assembly GCF_900880675.1 of Sparus aurata. Classification (NCBI taxonomy): domain Eukaryota; kingdom Metazoa; phylum Chordata; class Actinopteri; order Spariformes; family Sparidae; genus Sparus; species Sparus aurata. The sequence continues at coordinate 20,350,060 of NC_044201.1, read as the reverse complement.
AGATATAAAGTGGATAGTGATATTTTCTTTATTATCATCTCTTCTGTCCAGCTTAAGAATCTTTTATGATCAGTAAAGCTTTTGTGAACAATCAGTAGAAGAATTTGATTGTCACTGTGCTGGGGATACTACAACAGCAGTATAGTTCTGTAGAGTGAATGTAGTAATGAGAACTGTTTATTGTTTTATATTCCATTTTCTTCCATTTTCACTTGGCTGCTGTGCAACTACAGTGAACCCTTCTTAACAAAATATATTCCAAAAGCATAGTAAATATGTGGGGGTGTATTATCTGTTGATGTACATGGTGAAATTGCTTGTATATGAATACAATGCCATATAAAACATTTTCCTGCATATGCTGGTGTCACTAAAAATAAAGGTTGGTTCACGCCAACAGCTTTAACAGCAGTATCACAACTTTATACTATTATATAATTAGAGTTTACAATTTCATTTTCTAGTGACTATAGGTACCAATACCCAAAGGATTGAGAGAAATATTTATGACAATAACACCAGTGCTAACCTTTAAGCATGCATCATGAATAAAATGTCAACCTTACCTGCAGGCCACGACTTCAAATTAAGTTTAGTGCTAAAAATTTAGGAAGGATAGAAGAAAAATAGGAAGGTCTGCCATGCTACCTGGTGGGGCTGGATGCGCTGGATGTTGCTGGTGAAGTCAAAGTAGAGGTGAAACTTGTCAATGTCTTTGTTTTTGTTTTGCTGTGCCCCTGGCTTTTTCTGGCCTTGGACAGACTTGTCCTGCTCTTTTTCCTTTAGTGCCGACTTGGACACAGAGGACTGGATGGTCACAGAGCTGTTCTCACACCTGACACAGCAGGAGAGCAACAGAGAGAAAGAAATGAGCATTGCATTATCATCATCATTACTTTCACCACTGCGAAAATTTAAATCAAAGATCACAAATTACAAATGTGTGCATGTGGATATGTTCTCACAATGTTTTAACGTAGGTGAGTGTCTCAGGGTCTTTGGCGATCATATCAGCCAAGATATGCTCCACACCTGTTGCCACTTCTTCCACCGATGAAAGACCTGACACAAAACAAACACAGACACAACAAAACTGTCTAACCTAATCACTGACCACTGGGTTAATTCAAGTGATATCCTACACAGTTCAAAGTCTGTTCATAATGGCAGTAATTCCTCCAAATCCATTAATCAAAATAAATAATCCCTTCATAAATCTGACACAAGAAAATGCCAACAAGCCCACGAACTTCCTGTCCAAGCATATGCTGTCAACTTTTCTTGCTATGTTTAATTTAGTGTCTCCAAAACTCTTAATTTTGTGTATTATGTGTTTATGTCTTACCTTCAGTACCAGTTTTTACCCATGCCCTTAAATCCAGAGTGTGCGGTTTTTCCATCAGTGCAGAGGCGGCCTCCTCAAGGCCAAGTGCTTTGGCCCTGCGAGCCTTCGTCAGCTTACTGCCTTTCTTGTAGGGAGAATACTACAGACAAAAGACAGACGCATCGGAGCGAGACAACTGGTAAGGAGAGGTTCAAGTCATCTACATGAGAGATATATTACCATAGTATAAAATATGATTCTGACCACATGATCCAGTTCATCAGCTGATCGGCAGTTCCTCAGGTCTTGTTCCAGCTCATCTGTCAAAACTCCGTCCTTCTTCAAGGTCTGAATCACAGACTTGGTCTTCTTAGCTAGAGAACTGAAGAAACACATGTATGTACACAAATATACAAAAACCAATAATACAGAGTGAAATATCAGATACTCACAGAATATTAAGTAATATATACACACATGTATATATGTGTGTATATATTACTTGCCACACAACCAATATTGTGTCAGGCCTCAAAGCTTAGCCACTAGCACCATCTTGTGGCCACTGTTAAATATGCTGTCTGGACAAAAGCCCAATCCTGCTCAGCTAATATAAAAAAAACATTTCATGGCTGCAGTTATTAAATGCTGAACTGAAATGCTTCTCTACATTTAATGAGTGCTGGTGAGATTGTGAGATAGGGATTCATTTCCTCTGGTAAGATGTTATGGTTGCCTACCATAATTCCTCATAAATGAGCTGGACATCTCTGACGGCATCAGCATCCATGTGGTTAATCATGTCTTTGCGGTAGCGCACCATGAACGGCACAGTGTTCTCCTCACGAAGCAGCGTAACGATATTAACACACACCCATCGCTCCACGCATGTTAGGATAGACAGCACCTGAGGGGAAGGATACACAGGTATTCAAATAGTACATACAAATAATGTGAATGTATCATATTTAATTCACTAGGGCTGCCCGATAAATCAAATTTTCATCATCATCGCGACATGAACAAAAAGACTTCTTGACAGAAGTGCATGCAAACTTCAATATTTGTTTATTTATCGCAAGTTATATCGTCTTCGCAATACTGAACAGTGTTATCGCACATCGCAGATTTACCTCATATCATGCAGGCCTATTATTCACATTACATGTTTATGACTTTCATATTTGGTGGTAGAGGGGATGGTGGCAGAGTTACTCCTTGATGAGAGCCAGAAGTTCAAGCTGTGTTTGTGTCAACCAAAACTGGTATTTTCAGCCAAGACATCAACATTTCCTAACCATAATCTGTTTTTTGGGCCTAAACCTAACCAGACCATAAGCACAGAATTGTTGCGGCATAAGATTTAAAAAATCAAATCATCAAAATGTGCTCTAGCGATTTGATTGCATTTTGGCATTGTGTGTCTGCTAGTCAGTGAAAGACAGGCAGCCATATGCTTCGATGGTTCCACCATCTGACAAAAATATATAGCCCTTTCACACACATTTATCACACCAACATGTCCTACAATACCTCTATCAAGTCCCAGTTCATGTTGAGTTCATTCCTCAAAGCTTGTGCTTGTGATGATGGTAAAGCAGTTGGTTGTCCCAGGCAGGCACCACTGGTTTTCTGTTTCTTTTGACAGGGCTCATCAAACCTGAAATCCTCCTCCTCCACTTCCTCTTTCTTTGCTTTAAGCCCAGCTTGTGATGAACCCTCGCCTGCCCATCCGTCTGCCTGATGGGCTTCTGACACAATAAACGACACCCTCTACAAGAATAAAATGAGTAAGAAAAACAGAAAGAGATAACATTAAAATATTAATAATCAAAATGAAAAAGGATTAACAGACTGAAGTATTAGTGATTAGTGATGATATGTATACTTTGGTAATATCAGCCCTACACAAAAAGGGCTCTGCTGTCTTTATAAAGTGTCGCAATAAAAACAACAACTCAGTGACTGAGCTACATGCAGCAATTGTGTTGTGCATACTTCAGTTACACAAATATATTCTTATTTCAGTCATAAACTAACAGTAAATCATACAGTAAGTAAGTTTACTGTGCATGTGTATGCAGATACACTCTTACCTCCTCCTTCATTCTGATACTAGGCCCACTCTCTTCAGCCGTCTCTACCTCTGGACAACCTGTTTGTTTTTCTCCTTTGTCTTCACCAGGCTTTTCATCCTCATCTGATTTTTTCCTCTTTGTTCCAGCTAACCCACGTGCACCAGAACCCTTCTGGACTTTAACTGCCTGTGTTTTCCTCTCTGCTGCAGGTTTGCGCGGCACCCTTGGCTTGGGCTCTTTAGGCAATTTGGGAGCTTTAGGTGGTTTGGGTTCTTTTGGCTCCTTTGGTTTGGCAGTTCTCTTAGCAGGTGCTTTCTTCTCCCCTGCTGTTTGGTCTCTGCCAGTCTTGGTCAGGGCTCTTGGCTTTGGCTCCGGTGGCTTCCATTCCTCAATATCCTCATCACTACTGGCTGTGACAGAAAAGGACCTGATGGGAGGGGAGGAACAAAGTGGAACATCAGTAAATTCTAAAACAAGAATAGGATTTAACTCATGCTGCCATGGACTAGAGATTCGTATTTGCATATAGAAACAATGTGAGTATGCCAATGTTTGTCTCTTTATTAGCCCCGTAACACATCGACGATCTGTGAAACTCATCAAACACAAAAGGCTATGAAGACAGACCCAAACCTTCCCCCATGACTCTAAAAATCCATGTTCTGTTGTTGTGGATTGACAGTGCAGAACATGACTTACATTTCGGAGTCCATGTCATTGTAGTTCACAGCTTTGGCAGCTGATGTTCGAGGTCTTCGCATCATCTGTTCGACAAAGTGTTCAGTCAGCTAGTGCCACATTAAAGCGTTAGCATGGAAATCACATCATTTAGCTAATATCGGCAATCATAACAATTATGCTAGCGTTAAAGGTTTGCAAGCGGCTTAACGTAATGTCTGCCTAATACCGTATTGCCTAGCAAATTACAGTCCAATAGAGTAAGAACATTTTATTCTAGCAGCGCACTGAATTTACAGAAACAGATAAGAACTTGCAAAAGTTTGCTAGCTATCCGAACCAAGTCTAGGTTAGCTGTTATTTCAAATTTGCCGCTTCACGTTGACGCTAGCAAAGACAGCTGGCTGAATATCACGACAATCGGTTACAACAATTCATGCCGCTATTTCCCCGCATGTCATTAAGTCTACCTTTCTAGTCAGACTTTGATACCTTTAAAAATGCTTCAATTATTTGCGGGTATTCCGTTAGAAATCGGAGCCGGTGCAGCAGGAATGCTCACTTCCTGCAACAGTATGCGTTCAACCAATCACTTTCACTGCTGCTTCTTCTTCTGTGTTTTTTTTATGGTAGTTAACATCCTTTAAGTTGCTTCACAACCGCCCTCCACTTTTTCCTGGTCTTGGTTTATGTATGTAAAAGAACATTTAACACCTGTAATTTCAATATGGTTTTTAATTGAACATCTTGAATTGTTTATTTGTCTATTTATGTGTATGTGTGTTATTTTTATTTGTATTCATTTATTTCATTAAAGGTGCGCTATGTAGTTTTGGGGAAGACAGTATAGATTTTTATGCTGAAACAAATCAAATGAACAAACTCTTTGATTTCATGACTGAATAAACAAACAGACCTCAAAGGACAACACAATTTCATACTGTTTAACTATGTTTATATTTGGCGGACCCTGCCTTTATAGCTTCAAACAGTGTTAAAGGGGATTATATTTTCCTTTCTTCGTTTTTATTATTACCTCATTAATATTGTAATTTTTTCCAGATTGAATTCCTTTCCAAAACAACATAGGGCTCCTTTAATAACAATGTTTCATCTCTTTATTTTACTAAAGATATCAATTAATTTATGTATTTTACTCACGTAACGGTTCCTCAGTTCTAGTTATTGATTTTAAAAGAACAATCAATATTTTGTTTGTATGAAAAGTGCTTTACAAATAAAGCCTGTTTGTTGATTGATTGATAGTCTGGTTGTTTTCAAAATCCTAACTATCAATTTTCCACCTCCACCAGCACCCGACATTTAAGCAAAGCTACGTTTAAGTCCATTAGTGATCAGAGAAACAAAAGCCAAAGTGAAAACTATAATTGCAGTTCCTCTCTCCTCTTCACACTTCCTTAATGAAATCAGGTGCTCCATTGTCTCCTTTTCTTGACACTGTTCGCAATGACCAGTTGGACATTTTCTATCACAAAAAACTGCTTAAGTTGCTGCTATCAATGCTTAACTAGTGTGAATGCTAATGAGCATTCACACTATTGTTCTTCTGGAATTTATTATTATTATTCTTCCGTACGTTTTTTGTCTCACTTCGCATTCTGGGTCTAGCATTTTCACCTAAACTAGCTTTAATCTTAAGGCTGAAATCTCTAAGATACTTTTATTTAGATGTATTTCCAGTGTAGTTTTAATAAACCAAAAAAAGTTTTAAATTCCATCCATTTATCTTTGTTTGCCTATTTGGGGTGAGGTTGCGGTGGCAGTGTCATTAGCAGGGTTTTTAGACCTTCTTCTCAACACACATTAACTCACTCTGATCAACATTAACTCATATTTTAACACTCCATTCATAGAGAAATTGTTGATTTTATCTTCAAAACCTAACTTTTTTTGGTTTGGTTAAAAGTCATAAAATTAGGAAAAAAGGTTGTGTGTTTTAAAACTAAATTAAAATAAATAAACAGAAACAAGACAGTACCTTAAAGGTAGTGTGACGGGTCGACTGCAGGTTGTTGTGTGTGGCCTTAAGGTGGGTCTTCTCTTCTTTCTCCTCCTTTTCTCAATCTGTCTTCCTCTACCTTCCTTTTCCTTATCTTTTCCTCTGCCTCCCTTCTACTGTCTGATATCCATGTCCTGCCTCTTTCTTTTCATCCCCCATCTTTCATTCCAACTCTCTCTATTTCCCCTTCCCATCTGCCCCTTCCTCTTCCCCATCTCTACCTGTCCATGAACCATATCTATGGCTTTAAAGCTTACCTGCTGCATTTTCACTTTCCTCAGAGGGATGAAGTCACCACCAATGGGGATTTTTTTTTTATTGGTAATGCCTGAATGACAAGATGGATTATTTTAATTTCACATGTTTTATTATGATATTCCAAACTCAAGTTTATATCATTATGATAACACTTTTAATTGTAAACAGAAGTCTTGGTTTTATCATCTAACAGACAATCAACCTCTGAACACAGGCACAAAGTCTGTTAGTATCAAAAAACCCATGTGTTACAGGAGTAAATGGAAAGTGCCCGATACAGTACTATGGACCCTCACTGCCACTTTACCATCTTAATACTAGAAGCCATGAAAAAAACTTGCCTCCACCACCTTGCCCTCAACACTCACGAAGCCTTGGGAGGTTAGGCACTCACAGAGTGGAGTTAGTGGTGATGTGGGGTAAAGCAGGGTCTCTGCCTGTTGGCGTAGTTCCTCTGTCACAGTCAAGTCCGTGGTGCGAAAGAACATTGTTTTTTCTGTGATGTTAATATAGTAGGGTGGGTCACTGCCCCTGATTGTGTGGCCTCTAATAATGTAGGTGTTACCCTCTTTCATTTTCTCACCAAATTGCTCAAATATTGTTACCTTGGTCTGGTTTGTCCATCTGTAAACACGGCCACCTTGTTCAATTTTGCAGAGGCCGGTTTGACAGTTGTTTGGGAAAAATCCCATAAAATCGCTTTTGGGCAGTCAATTAATTTAAGGACTGAAACTTTTAGGGGTGGTGGCTTGAAGTATGGATTAGATGATTTAGTCCCCAGGAGGTTTCTGAGTGCCATTCTGAAATGACAAAAACAAAAACATACACAGACGTAAGTGGTTTTTAAGTGTCAAAAGCCCAATTGAAAATGGAAGGCCTTGTGGGTCGGTCTGTCTGTCTGTCTATAGCTAGATGGCAAGCTTCCCTCCCAGTTGATAATGGATCACTGAAGGTGTTTATGTGATTAAAACAAAAACAAAAAACCTACCTCTAGAGAACCTTTAGGGATCAATACCTATACGTTTAACCTACTTATATTTCAGAGCTGGACATCTCCTTGAATGACACTTGTGTTATTGGTTACAAAAAGTGACTTAATATAAACATCTTTATCTGTAGGAATTGTTTCCATATTGTTGTGAGACACTTGGAACAACCTCAGCTTGTCAGTGGCAAAACCAAGCAATTTTAGCAGAAGTAACGTAGCAAGCCGTAGTGCCCCAAAGGACTACTGGTGGTGTACTGGACTGATTCCTTGAGCTTTTGGTAAATATATTACATTCTAGAAACTCCAGACTTGCTAGATCCATCAAGGCTATTTAATTGTTCTATATGGGTTATTTGGGCATTTTGTTCACAGTAACTAAAAAGTAATTAGTAGTAAGTAATGCATTACTGTATGCTTACAGTACATTTTTATGTAACATATTACATTAAAATCAAGGTAACTAGTAATATGTAATATATTGCATTTCAAAAATAATGTTAATGTTGAAGACATTATGAGATGGTAAGTAAGTTTGTTCATCCAATTGTGTGGTTTGTTGATCAGCCATTGGCGTTGTTTTAGCCCGGGGTTATTACCATGGCTGCCTACTGTCAAGAAGACAACTCAGCCTGTGTTAAGCGTTAACCTCATATTATCTGACTGCCATAACGGTAACAGTAAATTTAGTGCAACATGTAGTTGTCACCTAGTTCACGTAAGGTAAATGCATATTATTGACACAGTTTTGCTTACAATGAAGGAGTGTTGGCTGAAGTGGCCCAGTTCACCAAAGTAATCCCAGTGTTCACAAATGAATGAATGGATCAAGCTAGCTATCCTTGGCTAAATTACTTACGGTCGATTGGAGTAATGAAATACGTCTGGGATTGAGGAAGACAAAGGTGGACGAAGAGGGGAATTGTAAGCAAAGACGTAGCAGATAAAACGGAACTATTTACACGAAAAAATTAGATATTTACAGGCATTTACTTGTTCTTTAGGTCGATAATAACGAGAGCTGTTGGCAAATGTAATAGGTTGTAGATCGGAGTGTGATAACGGTCCGCGCGCGCTGGTAATTTAACCAGGTGTGTGTGTGTGTGTGTGTGTGTGTGTGGTGTACATATGGCTTACTCGGAGCAACGTTTGATTTGTAGGATACTTTCAATGACTAAGATATGTGTACTGGTATTGTTCTCGTTTACTTAAAGTATTGTCAGTTTCAATACTTTTTTCACTTATCTTTTGTTTAGGGTCTTTGATTAGAGATGGAGTCCCCATGTAATAAAGTCTGACACGTCCCAGAAGAACCTAGTTCGAGTAAAGCTCAGGGCTGACTGATGATCAAGAGCTGCTTAAACAGAGATGGATGAAAAAGTAAAAGCAAGCCCCACAATGTATTGATTCACCACTAGAAGTGACTATAAAAGTTACTATAAAACGCTGCCTTATCAACACAACAGCGTATGCTACTCAAAATTGGTTAGGGGACCAAACATATTCACAAAATAAAAAAATTAAGATATTAAGGTATAAAATAAAATATTATAGGCAAAAATATCCCAATATCCCTAATTTCAAGTAGTTGTATTTTATTCCTCTCCATGTTGTGGGATCTTAAGTTAATAATGTTCAGTTCCATTAAATTCCTTTCAGGTCACTTGAGTTAAGTTCATATCATTTTGAGGTCAAATTGTTCATTGGTTGGTATGAAACAGAAAATGTATTTAACTCATTTGAATAATCAAGCAATCACACAATCATAGAAAATGTCCTGAAATACACTTAAGGCCCAAATTAATTGGCTGGACTTCCTAGGAAACCGTTGTCTCAAGATGTATTTCTTTTTTTCTTTCTTTTGTTTTATACTTTTTTTTCTTAATAAGTAAAAGTTGACTGAGGGGCCTTCACAAAATCTCTGCTCTTAGTACATGCATTTGACAGTGGTATTCACACCATATTACCATAAAATCTTCTAAGCTTCCTTCTGCTTGATCAAAGTGCCCCCATAGTGTTGGATCTTAACTTAATAATGTTCAGTGTAATTAAATTCTTTTCAGGTCACTTGAGTTATGTTATCATATAATTTAACGTCATCAAATTCAGTTAAATCTGAATCATTAATTTTGTAATCCTATTTGAGCAATAAAATATGCATAGGCAAACTATTCAATCATGTTTTCACAATGTATTATAATATATCTAAATTAGTTTCAATAAGTGAACCTCTATCCACTGTTGATGTATGATTATTATCAAATAATCTTTTTAGTAATTATTGTGCAATGAAGTCGTAACGCATGAATCGATTCGAAATTATTTTGTAAATGTTTTTGAAATATGTTCTGATTTCTATTTGTGTATCTTATCAGGATTGTTTGTATATCATGCTGTGGATTTGACTAGTGCTTTATTACTGCTGATATTACTGCTCTAATTACTGTGTGAATTACAAACTGACACAAATGACCATAATCCTGACAAAATAATAATCAGATTGAAGACAATTAAAATGTATTTATAATGAAGTCTCTTGTCACCTCATGATTTGGTAGAATAATGAGACAAATACTGATGTTAGTCATCCTACTGTCACGACCATTGCTAATACATACATAGATAAACAGTTTGGCTATCAAAATGTCCAGCTTTTGAACAATTCTACTATTTTTCTGCAAAAGTTTGGGTGTTTTCCCATTCATTCCTATGGGGAATTTTTCAAATTTAATTCTGATACTGCTTCAGCTAACTTTCAGCTAGAGACACCGTTCAGCTTTCAAAATCTTCAGCTTTTTCAGCCCATTCAGTCTTGTACTATTCAGCTTTTCAGCTTTTGAAAAATTCAGCTTTTTCAGCAAAATCTTGATGATTCATTGTCAATTTTTCAACTTTGGTTCTGTTACTATTTCAGCATATGTTCAGCTATCAAAATGTTCAGCCTTTTAAGCCCATTCAGCCTATCACTTTTCAGCTTTTGAAAAATTCCACTTTTGAAAAATGTGTCTTTTTCTGCGAAATCTTGCCCATTCATTCTCATGGTGAATTTTGGAGTTTGGTTGGACTTTGGTTCTGCTACTGCTTCAGCAATGTAGTGCAATACATGACAGTTTTATGAATTTCCGGCTGTCCATTCAGCAGATTTCCGAAATCACTTCAGCCATTAGCATTCACACTGTATTTTCACAGGAAATGCAATTTTTCTAGTTTTCAAGATGTTGGTCACTGTTGTTTTAATGTACTGTATACTTTGCACACACCACCAGCATGTGCACATGTTTGTGTGTCTGTTTGTTCCTCTATTAATTGGTCTCAAAGAGATGTCTGTGCTCTGTTTCCCGTTTTGGATTGTCTGAGAGTAAGGGTGGTCTCGCTGATTTGAGTGTTTGAGGCATGTGTTTGTTAAGGAGGAGGGGATCTAGACAACAAAACTTAAAATGCAAGCGGTGACAACAAATTATAAGATGTATAATCGCAGGTGACACAGTATTCATGAAGGTTTTTACACTCTTGGCTTCAGCAGCCTCCATCTAAACAGTTTTCCTGAGCGCCGAAGTGGTTGTTCATGCCTGTATATATTGAGATAACAAGATTTGGAAAACTTGAGGCATCAAATCGGGTTAATTTATTCTAGAAAATTCTGGTATGGGTACAAACAAGTCATGAGTCATAGCGTTATTGATTTTTAAAATGAGTGTCATTGAATTTCTCTGTCTCGTCAAAGTCGTGGATAAGTGTAATTCAAAGTCAGTTTGTCTATTCAGTTTATTCAGATGTGAAAACAAAGAAAGTTTGTTTATTTAGAAAAAAATATACATATTTATAATGTATACACTTTAAATAACATTTAAAGAAAAAAGGCCATCAATATTTTTTAAACCACAACAAACATTCTGCTATAGCAAGAGATAGAACAACATCAAAGCAGAAAATCCAAGAATGATCAAAGCCCCGGTGATGTCATAAATTCTAGAATGTTGAAATGCTATAAATACAGGACCTGACTTCATATATCCTATTTGTAATCAGACCATCACCATGAGAGGAAAGAAAAGCAGAGAAGACTACGATAAAGAAGGAGGCAGGATGAGAGATCACTCACAGGTTAGGAGAAGATAGAGAAGCGTGAGCAAAGAAGACACAAAGGCCCAGCAGAGGAGAAAAAAACTGTCCGAGAAGAAGAAAGAGGCTAAGAAGATTCTAGAAAGTACCATGTCTCCCGATCAAATCCTAGCTAAGAAGCTGAAAGAGGACACCAAGAAGATCACCTCTGCCATGAAAAAGGCAGGGAATCCTCTGGAGATTGCGCGCCACTGCTGGCAGCTAGACAGTAGACACCTGGCTGCTGGATGAGACGGAGGAATCCGAACCTCCTTTTGAGGATCAGATGGTCGAGCAGATGGACAAGGAAAATACATCCCTCATTCAGGCCACAGAAGGCTTCAAGCAGACTGTGCAGGATATGCAACAGAAAGGAAGAGGAGCCTGTGAAAAGACCCATCGAGTCCAGCTTGATGAGAACAGAAAGGAAACCAGGAAGATCGCAGCTGCCCTGAAAAAGGCAGAGGATCTTCTGGAGACTGAACGCCTCCACTGGCAGCAGGAAAAAATCTCCCTGCTTGATGATCACAGTGAGGAAACCAGGCAGATTTCATCTGCCCTGAAAAGGGCAGAGGATCTTCTGGAGACTGAGCGCCTCTGCTGGCAGCAGGAGAAAATCTCCCTGCTGGAGGAGATGGAGAAATCTACAGCTCCCTATGAGGCTCAGCTGGATGAGCAGAAATGCGAGAACAAAACCCTCACGGCTGCTCTGAAAAATGTTGAGCAGAAGCTGAAGAGTCATCAGGTGGAGTGGCAGCAGGAAAAGACATCCCTCATTCAGGCCACAGAAGGCTTCAAGAAGACTGTGCAGGATATGCAACAGGAAGCAAAGGAGGCGATGGAATGGTCTCAGGCTTTCCATCAAGCCCAGCTTGAGGAGCACAGAGAGGAAACCAGGCAGATTGCAGCTGCCCTGAAAAAGGCAGAGGATCTTCTGGAGACTGAGCGCCTCTGCTGGCAGCAGAAGAAAATCCCCCTGCAAGAGGAGATGAAGAAATCTACAGCTCTCTATGAGGCTCAGCTGGATGAGCAGAAATGCGAGAACAAAACCCTCGCGGCTGCTCTGAAGAATGTTGATCAGAAGCTAGAGAGTCATCAGGTGGAGTGGCAGCAGGAAAAGACATCCCTCATTCAAGCCACAGAGGGTCTCAAGAAGACGCTGCAGGAAAAGGAGCAGGAGAGGGAGGAGAAAGAAAGCTCCATGAGGTCTCAACTGGAAGATCTCCTGAGCAAGAAGAAGAAAAAGAAGAAATGGTACAGAAGGTTCTTTTGTTTGGCCTGATCCACGCTCAGGAACTGAGACTGAATCAAACACACGCCTGAGCTATAGGTGGTTTTCTCCGGGTGCTCCGGTTAGCCAACCTTTATTAAAGAAGAAATTCTTTCTTAGTTAAATTAGTTCAGGCGTGTAAAACCAGGTATCTGTTCCTGATCTGGGTCTTATTTATATTTTTCTAAATGAACCATTAAAATGTCCACTAGTCTTTGCACCATCCACGCCAAAAGTATCGTCATCGGCGAGTCAAGATCACAACAACACAAAGGCTCTTTTAAGAGCCACTTAGACAACACCAGACTACACGGTGACAGTAGAACCAGTACCCGTTCCTGATCTGGGTCTGCAAGGGACTCCATCCAAGATTTCAACACTAATTGTCCTTTGCCAATGGTGAGCGTCTGTGTGCTGGTCACGACACCAAGGCAAGGAACCACACCACCCCACAGCGACATAGCGATAAGATGGCTAACCACTTGTACACCATATAAAACTAGTTATAAGAGTATCTTTTGATTTTAATCCATGTAGCTACATTTGTTTTATTCATAAAGCTCTGCATTCAGAGCCAAATTTGTGAAATCAGAAATAAAATAAAACAAGCCAAAGGCATTTCTTAATAGAACACTATTGTTTATCAAAGGAGTTACTTATTACATCAAATGGCTATAATGACATAAGATTGTGGGTTTTGATTGTGAAAAACATTTTCAAAGAACAAAAATAAATACAGAAAAAAAACCCACACACATTAATTAGTGTGAATGCTGCAAACACAATGCTGCAATTGTCCTTCTGGAATTTTGTATTCCTCTTCCGTACGATTTTTTGGCTCGCTTCTCCTCCTACAAGATATGAGCTACAGAAACCATTAAACTATTAACATGTTCAGCTGTTTAAGGACATGGTGATTTAAGGCTTTTTGGCTTTTCTATCTTTTAAACTTTTGGAAATATTCAGCTTTTTCTGCAAAAGTTTTCCCATTCAACTTTTCAAATTTCGTTCTGCTACTTCTTCAGCATACGTTCAGCTAGAGAAACCGTTCACCTATCAAAATGTTCAGCTTTTTAAGCTCTTTCATCCTTGCCTTTTCAGCTTTTTCAAATATTCAGCTTTTTCAAAAATATATTTACAATTGAAGTGAATGGGAAAATCTTCAAAACCACTGAACTTTCAACCTCTTCTTGTCCCTCATTCTTTGGGCTACAGGCATCATTCCAACTTTTAAAGAGTAACAAGACGTTGGCATATATTCAGCATTTTAAAATCTTTCACGGTTTCGAAGTCATCACAGTTTTAGTTTAAAGGATTTTTAGCTCGTCTTCTGATTTTATAATGGGTGTGTTTTGCGTCAGCTAGAATGCGTGCTATCATCGCTAGAGTGGAGAGCAGCCGGAAAAACTTAATTATATTAAGTTTATTAATATATACATAAATGTAGGAAATCTTGTTGGCTTTCAACTGATGGTCTTACTTCACATGTAGGACTTATAATTTTGGCTGTAGAAGCCCTAAAGCAACAAGCACTCCAGCAACTCCCTCATAAGCCATTGGTGCAGCTAGAAAAACTGTTCAGTTATCAAGATATTCAGCTTTCAAGCTTTTTCAGCCTTTTCAGCTTTTGAAAAATTCAGCTTTTTCTGCAAATTCTTGACTATTCATTCTCATAGTTTTATGCATTTCCAGCAAGTATTTCCCAGTACATTCAGCAGATTTCCGTAATCACTTCAGCTGTCAGCACTCACACTGTATTTTCGCAGGAATTGCAAATGTTTTTAGTTTGCTCATAAGTACTCATAGTTTTCTGCTAATGTACTTTTTTTAAAGCATTGTGTTGCTTAATCATTTCAACAGTTGTCGCTGTTTTATTATTTCCCTCCAAACTATGCCTTTCCCCTCTGTTTTGTGAAAGTTTGAAATTCATCTGTATATATGGTCTTTTTTCTCACTTCCTGGCATTCCTAAGCGTGCTGATTACCACATTAACACCATTTCTATCCCCTGTCTTTGAATATTTAAACACTATTTCATTAACTAGGTCTTGATATTTCCTGGCTGATCCTGATTTAATACTTGACCATGCTGACAATAAGTTACCACAGATGACTATATAATCTGTGTATCACATTTTTGCCCGCTCAAATGCTATAAAAACTCAACCAATGACAACATCCAAATGTCTTAAATGGGGAAAACATGACTGCATCTTCTACCTCTATATCTGGTATGTTATCTTACAGCCCTGGTTGTTTACTGGAGTGTTTTTCAGTGGATTGGCTATAAAAATTACCCTTATTTTGGTTTAATAATTCAAGACAAAAGAATATACTAATAGTGATTCTGAATAAAGCCTCTTCTACACTACTCATCTCAGTCAGCTTTAATGTTTAATGTTATGAAAATTAACTTATACAAGTGGACAGGGAAGCTTTGTTAGGCAACAGCGTCATTCAATCTGTTATGCATAACCAAAACTAAATCTTCATATGTGACTCAATTCTGAGAAACTCACTGTAATAGTTCAGCTGTCTAACTACATCCCCCGGGTCCCCCCTCCCTGGGCTTTCACTTCCCTTAATCCGCCACTGCTTTGCAAATGTCATAAATTTCCATTTTACAGCATATAATTGACATCTTGAAGATGTCAGAATATCTTCATAGTTGTGTAAAATGCATATGAAATATTAATGACATTTATCATTATTTCTGTATAATCCACTTGGCTTTTTTTCCATGGGAAAGAGTTGATAATGACAAACCCATAGGAACTTGCTGACTGTCTGAATGCTGGGGCCTGCTGTGGATTGTGTTTGGGCAAGTTTTTAGTTAATTCAGTTCAAGTGTAATTTAGTCAGTTTACTAAACTCAGAAATAATGGTTGAAGGCTACTTTAAATGAAAACAAAGTATAGGCCAAGTGCTAATGGCCAAACTCCAACACTAATAATATTGTAAGTGTAACTGACTGATTATAAACCTTTCAACCAGCTTTTCAAGATATTACAAAATATCTTTATACTCTGCCCCTGGTAACAGATGATGTGTCATCATGAGGAGCCAATCAGAAAATGAAAAGAAAAAAAGGGTTGTAAATGCTGGATTTCCCCTCCTGTTACTTTCAGTTCCTTCTCCCTCCTCTCAGCCTTAAAGGTAAACATTTCTCTGAAGTCTGTCATTGATATTTGTGAAAGAGCTCACGACCTGTCCTGAAATAAGGTAGAAACTATGTGTGTGTGATTCATATGAGTGTGTGTGTTTTGTGTCTACCATATTCTCTGTGTTTAACACTCATGTGGATATATATGTATGTGTGTGATTACAGGTTTGTTCTTGTGTGAAGATGTCGGACCCAGAGACCCAAACTCCTCTCATTGGAGGTCGGCCAGCCATCAATGTACCAGCAGCACAGGGGTAAGGACTGATAAATTTATTTATCATTATGGGGTCCTAACACTGAAGTAAAGAGTTGGTCCCCCACAAAGTCAATCATTTACTGTAAAGTGTGTTTGCTACTTTTAAAAATCCTCCCAAAAGTTGGAACAACAGCTCTGGTTTGTGTTTTTGTTTCCAGGTGAGCGTTTCTAAATCACAGTGCTTTTCTTCAGGTGTTTAAATGTACATTGATTTCCATTCATCTCCATTAAAATCAGTCAGCAGATGCTTCAAACTTGGTCGATATCTGTAATCCATCACACTGAACAAGTGGACAGATGTTCTAGTCCTTAAGTACTATTTTCACATTGTAAAGAAATGAATGGAAATAAATGGCTGTGTGGAAAGAAAATATATGGAAAAGAAACGTATATGATTTTTGAAAGTTGTCTTTAGTTATGTAAAGTATACATGGAGATAGCAGGACAAATAAGGATTATTTATATTGTCAATTAACCTGTTGATTATGTTCTCAATTAATCAATGTGTTATTTGGTCTATAAAATGTTAAAAGTTGATAAAATAAAAATGTCAATCAGTGTTTCACAAAGTGTAAAATTACTTCCTCAAATGTTTAAAACCCAAAGATATCCAATTAACTATCATAGAGGTTAAAGAAACCAGGAAATGTCCTCAAACGATCATTGATACCGATCAATTATGAAAAAAAGCTGGTGAATAATTTAGTTATTGATGGCTGATCTATAAATTGGTTTATAGTTACACCCTCTACATGTTGTTGTAGATACAAACAAATGCAATTTGCACCAACAGTGGTGTAATCCTTTAGTTGAACATGAAATCTAGTAAATGTATAGATGTCTGTTTGGATTGTGTTTGCTTCTATTTCATGTTTTTGTTTTGTATTCATGTGTAAATACCACTTCAGTGAGAAACATCTGTATTTGCACATTTAAAAAAAACAACATGTATTTAAGGAATGTAGCATCAATTCATGGCACAATGGACCAATCAGTTAGCTGAGATTTAAAAGCAGTCTCAGGGAGAACGTGTCATTGAATTGAATGAGAATTTCCCAACAAGGCCTTGTGTGAGTAAAAAACAGCAGAAATGAAAACTTCCTGAACTTTCCAGGGATTGTCTGCTTGACAACAGCTGATTTCATCATCAGTGGTGACGAACTGAAACAGTCGAATACAAACCATGGCTAAGTTTCCTGTTTTAAATAAAAGCCTCTATAAAGTTCCTCAAACTGTGCTTTCTCCTCTGTTCCATCACCTTGCTAGCTACATCTTCTCCCTGCCTCTCTTTGGGTTTAAGGATTTAGCTCCTATGGTCTCCTAGACGGTGACAACAATCAATTGTTAGTGTTTTTTTTCTAAAATCTTACAATCATTTGTCAGAAAAGACACCAGAGGAGCTCAATCACATACAGAACCATGGCTGCTAAAATGTTGGAGGATTATGCAAGGACTTTTTCTTCATGTCTCTCATTTTCAATCCTTCTTAGTCCTGATTATATTTCATTGTAAATGTCCAACCTGCCCTCTTAATTAAACATGTCTCTCTCCCCTCCTTCCTTCTGCGCTTGCTTTTCAGTGGCAGTTCCAGCCGGGCCTATAAAATCGCAGGGATAACCCTGTTGGCCTGCGTCCTGATTGCGGGCCAGGTGATGACCGCCTACTTCCTCCTCAGCCAGAGGAGCGACATCCAGTCTCTCGAGGAGCAGAACAACAACATGAACGCTGAGCTGACGAAGGGCAGATCTGGTGAGGAGGCCAAATTTCAGTGCAGATGAAGGAACTTTTCCAAAAGTTGCATGTGCATCTGGAGGATGGAAGAAAAAAAAACACACGCTCACACTGTACACAAATAGATAAAAACAAACTCTGTCCATATCTTTGTATCTTCTAAAAATGGACAGAATAGTAAGTCGAGCTAAAAAAGTGACACTGTGTTGCACTGCTTTTACAATCAACCAGTGTTTCCTGGTTATCTCTGTTGGGAATGTCTTTCCTCTGCGGCTCACACACTCTGTTACTCTGTGTGTAGTTGCTGTGCCTGTTCAGATGCACTTGCCCATGAACTCCCTGCCTGAGCTGATGGATGACTCTGTGGACGAGGTGAAATAGTCTTAACACTGGATTGTTGATGCTGATGCTAATTATGATATTTGAGTGTTTTGGGGTTTTTTTTGGTCTTATAAAATCAAATTGAAGCTGTGGTCTTCATCTTTTTTCTCCGTTTCGTTGATTGTTCTGCAGGAGGCCTCCACCGGAACCCCAGAAAAAACTGGTATGAAATTTGTCATCACAATCATACACTCCTTTTTTCTCCCCTACTATGTTTCCTACAAATTGTAGTAGTTTTATGTCACGTAGTTTAGTTTATTCTGACTTTACCCTCTTGGAGTTTTTCTTTAAGACAGGGGTGATTTAAATCCGCTCCTGTTCTCTCTCAGACCCTTCAAAGATGACTGACTGCCAGCTGGAGGCGGCTGGTTTGAAGGCCGTGCAGGTGCCAGGTTTCCGCCCTACCTGCGACAGGCGCGGCCTCTACCAGGCCCAGCAGTGCTTCGGGGAACACTGCTGGTGTGTTAACCCAGCCAACGGCGAGATGATCCCAGGATCCCTGAAACAAGGAGGGGCCAGGTGCACTGTTGCCCTTCTCCCTGGTGAGTGATGAAAACTGATCAGGAAGTCGGAGTGAGAGGAGAATCTGGTCACGGTGGAAGTGGTTGTATTTATGTTTTTAGTTCATTCAAGTTCATGTGTAGTTTAATTATATTATTATATAATATTCCAGTCAGTATGAACTTATTATTGTTGTTTTAATGTTATCATCTCTACCAAGGATGTTCATTTCTCAGTCCTGCTTGTTTGTTTGTAGTTAGCAGGATAACCCTAAAACTCAGAAGGTCAGAGAAATTTACTTGTGACATGATTAAAGGAAGAAGGTTGTTTTGTATTTCTAGTGTCCAGATCCTCAAATGTTGTAATCCCGATTTAAGCTCCAGTGTTGTTGAGCTGAGTTGTTGAGTGACAAAGTTGTCTTTGTAGGCCGCATGACCAAAGTGCTGACTCTGCCTCAAGTGGAGGCGTGATACTGTGGTGAGTACACAATTAGTGTTTGTCTGATTCAGAATGTAGGTTGTCACATATACCTGTGAGCAGCATTTTATTTTCACTGCTGTTTAATTCAGTCCAATTAAAATGTCCTTTTTGTTAAACTTTGAATATTTTTGGAAACTGATGTTGGGGATGTCTTTCAAGTGAAATAACATTCTATTGCCTTTGATTTACTGTATTTTCATTGTTCTCATCATCTGTTTTCCATTTTTTTTGGGTAGCTCATGGAATCATCTCCAGAGACCATTAACGGCTCAAGGCAAAAAATATCATCTTCATCTTAATTGAAGTACTTTATAAAATGATTGGGTTTCAGAAAATGCTGATTTATTACCAAATGTTAACCATTTCCCTGCTTGCTATTATCCTATCAGTTTACCGCAGTTCAATTACATTTTTCTGTTTTTATTTTTAAAGCAAGTAAAAGTTTAAGACTTTAAAATATTTTGTGAATCTTTTGATTGATTTGATTGAATCTTTTGATTTTAACATTTTGTTCCATGTAAGGTTTTCAAAAAAAAAAAATATTTTCTATGTTGGAAGATTATAAAGAGCAGCAAATTTAAAAACAACAGCATGAATGTGGGCAGATGGTGATTATTAATATATTTAATATATTTTCAGTGAAGAGTAGATTTTTAAGCAAGTAAAACGTAATGTTTCTACTGCCCCATTGCATTAATTGAGAAAAACATATTCTGATTAACAGTGTGGCCCCTTGAATGCTTGACTAAAGAAAATATTGACAGACATTTGTGAACAGTCAGGAATCAAGAATTCTCCAATTATGACACAATTGTAAACTGTACTTTCATCTTTATTGGAACAACCCAAATAAACCCCTTAAAGACAGCTTTGGTGTTGTTTTTTTTATACAATATCAAACTGGAATTTCAAACTGTCCAGTTAAATATGTCTGCATTGATGTGCAAGGTTGAAAACTCTTGACGACATAGACCATCAACTGACCCGTCATATTATTTGTTCCACAGCATATCAAGTCTTTATGTAAGAGTATTACTTAAGAGAGAGAGAGAGACAACATGCAAAAACATATTTGACAGGAAATAAAGAAACTAAGAGCATGCAATACACAGAAAAAGAACACAATGATTGTCAATAGGCACAAGTTGTTTGTGTGTTCCAGTTACCAAACATACAACACATATACGTTTTCAAATACACTTTCCGGTCAAAGTACAAACCAAAACCACAAACAAAATAATCTAATTTTAAACTAAAAAGATATGTTTTTTCCTTGATGGCTTTTAGCCACAAACCTGCTACAGGCCTGGTCATGTGAAAACTATCTTAGTGCATTTACATTTCATTTTCTTTATTTTCAAGGGTTTATTTTCTAAAATCAGTGTAGTGTATCAGTGTTTCCATGTCTAAAAAAAAGTATACGTTTGGGAGAGGCTTATATTGTAGAGACCTTATTTCAGAAGCACCAACTTTTTTTGATCAAGGTCAAATGTGTTTCAGAACACCATTCGCATGAAGCACTGCAGTGCTGCAGTGATGCCCAGGCATACAAATCTTGTTCTCCAGATGTAAGAAAAGACATGTTTGTTTACTGCAGTCTAACACAAATGTCATAGTAATATGAAAATGAAAACTGATGCAAAATAATAATTCGAATATCTTTCAAAATAGTCACTTTTAATTTTTTTAACCATACACTGTGGCCCTTATTGCATGTCTGCTATAATATTAATATTTTTTTTTTCTGTGCATCAGGATTTCAGACTACTGTCCTGCAGCAATTGACAAATTTATAGTTAAAATCCCTCCTCCTTAAAAAGTAAAGAAAAGAACCCTCATCAAACATAATACACACATTGTGTTTTCTTTGACAGGTTTTTTTGTATTAGGGGGACAGAAAAACATTAAAACACTGGCTGTGAGACAAAATAACAGCTATAAGTCCCCACAATTCATACAAGTGCAAAAGATTGACTAGTTTCCAGCATATGAAATAGGCAGCCAAATCCAGTTAGTCAAGGCTATTGCACACATGGCATGAGATGATAATATCAAGTCCAGACCAGAGTAGGCACTCTTAATTTACATTTTACATTACATACTTTAACACACAGACACACCTGTTTTGGTAAAACTCCCAAGTGGACTTAAAACTAAATCTTTTCTTTATTTTTGAATGGAGTGTGTAATTTTTGGAGTCATCTTTACGACTATAAAAATAACAGATCTCCAAAAAGTGCACCTGAATTATTTTTTAATAAAACCTCTACAGATATGAGGTCTACCATTTGAAAATAAATATGTTTTACAGAGAGAAAAGTGACCTATAATCTCATGTGGGGTTGTTGTGCCTGTGAAGACACATTACACCACACCACAGACTTTGCTCTGACACCCGGAAAAAAAATGTGAAAACAAACGAGAACCATGACAGGTTTGACACTGAAGAGCACCATGTGATGTGAGGTGAGATAATGTTTACACCATCTATCCCCCCCTCAGCAAGTAAGTGCAAATTAGCTAAGGCTGCTAGAATTGATTTCTGACCACTAGGAGGCAGAAGACCACAAAAAAAGACTAAAGTGACACCAATCAAGGGCAAAGCTTGTAAACCACCGATAGTGTGTATGTAGTTCCTCTTGGAGAAACTTAATACTTACTATTCTGTGAACCCCCTTAAGAAAGGAAAGGAGGGAGTGCAGCAAACACAGCTGGACTGCACATGTGGAAAATGACTGGTCTTATTAGGGGATCAATAAATCTTCAGAAAGAACACAATGTGGTTTCAGGCAAAGTAGGGCTGAAGTCAGAAATCAATTATAACAGCTGTCAGGATTCTATCATAGGCTGCAATTTGTCTTAATTCCAATAATCAACCATATGGAAAGAAATATAGGGTCTCCTGTCTTTACATGCCTTTAAACTGATTTGAAATCCCGTCCACTTGCATGAAAAAAATACTTTTAATAATTTATGAATGATATGAAACAAAAAGATATTCAAAGAATTACCTTTTCACCTCCGCCTTCTACTTTTCTAGATTTTTCACTTTTGAAATGCATATATGTTCCCGTATGTCGCTGTACTGGTACCCTCTTATTGTAGACGTCTTTCTTCATCCTCCCTCCTTTCCTGTCTTTGTACTTTTCCTCTCTTCTTATTTCCCTCCTCCCCTCATGTTGCGTATGTAGTCTTTGACAGTGTTTTCAACGTTAGGAACGGCGTAATTCTGTGCTGCATAGATTCCTGTACATGTTCCTATGGCAACTCCCACCAATGCTGGAGACCGTAGCCTCGCCACAATGTACCCAGCCAGAAAACCCTTCAAGAAAGGAGAAGCCAGGACGCTGCCTCCCTAGGGAGGAAAGGAGAGGTAAGATTAGATGGGGATTTATATTTTCATCTGCTCAACAGCAGTTTGTATGTGGATGTGTGAGTTTCTCAACAGCAGTTTGTATGTGGATGTGTGAGTCTTACTGCAGGAACCCCAGCCTGTATCTCATCCTCCATCCGCCTCTGGATGTCTTCTAGCTGGTCCTTCAGATCCACCAGGTCCTTGAGCTGACCAAGAGGATTCTGTATATGCATGCATGCATACACACACAAAATAAATAAATAACATGCAAGTGTTGCTGACTAGGGTTTTCTAAAGCAGCGCACATCTAGAAATGGTAAAACAATGTGACATGAATTATGAAATGACAGTCAAAATGATAAAATACACAAGAAAACTGCGCATGTTTAGATTTTACAAGATAAAACAAAGCAGACCGATTACAGAACAAATTATTTACATTAGCACACCACTTTAAAGATTGTAGTAGTTGGATATAGGTGACTAACTCACCTACACCACCAATAAAACACTGCTTTAGGTAGATTTAGATATTTAGGCTGACATTATGCCTCTGTGCATACACATTCAGTTTTTCTTCGAACAGATGTAGTTTTCTACATTTTGAGAAAGTCCAAATACAGGTCACGTGGGGTTTTTCCTTCACTGCAAACTGGTTGTCTCAACATGAGATAAACAGACTTTTACTAACGCTAGCTACTAGGACAGCTATTTTAGCTTTAGCAGTTGAACACCACTTCATTCTTTAATTTAACAGCTTGTTAAAGTTTGTCGTGTTAGCGGCTCTGTAAGTGTATCTTATTTATATTCACATGACTGTTAAGAGGTATAAACGACAGGTTAACTAGCCAACGACTTTATACTTGGGTTGAAGCTAACTAAGCTAAGCTAACCACTGGTGGCTGTTAAATGACGCTATACGCTAGGCGGGTTGTTATGTTAATACACTAACGCCTGACATCTACAACGTAAAGTTAGCGAAGAAAGTTGAGGACACCGACCTTGTCATCTGACATAGTTTCACTTATTTTAGTGTTGTTCCCACCCATGGAGCTGGTATTTCTTACTTCTTCTTCTTCTTGTTTTCCTTTTGCCTCTACTTCCTGCTCTTCTTCTTTTTCTTTGGGTTTTAATGTCGGTTGGCTAATCAGATTGTAAGGGCATTACCGCCACCTACTGGACCGGAAATGGAGCTGCAGACTGGCATGGACAAAATCTGAACGATCCTTCTGTTTCTTTTAAACCGTGTTGTCAAAAGTATTCAAATTAATAAGTTAAAGTAAAAATATATATATATATATATATATATATATATATATATATATATATATATATATATATATATATATATATATATATATATATATATATGTGTACATATATATATATACATATATGTGGTATAAACACATGGTGTTAAAAAATGCCTAAAAATAAGGAAAGACAGTCATAAGAATGGTAAAAGTATCTGATATTAAGTATCACAAGTCCAAGTTAAAATCATACTTATATTTAGGCCAACATGCATGTATATACTTTTTTATCAATTTTATTTTCTATTATTGGAATTTAGTGTGTTTTTAAAAATCATTAATTAATGAATTAATTTGGAGTGGGCTGGAAGTATAAACTAGCAAAAAAGTAAAAGTGCCTAAAATTTGTATTTAAATGCAGTGCTTAAGTAAATGTAAGAGGTCCTGAGTTCAAATCCTGGACCCTCCATTTTATTTCAACCTGGCTCAGAAGGTTGTTTTGAGAAGTTTTTTTCTTTCAGAATAAGCTCTTATAACTGTCATTAAGGCATAATAAACATGAGGATATGTTCAAAAGACTATTATATTCAAAGCACAAAATGTGTGTGATTTGAAGGTTATGATAACTGGACGACCTTCAAAACATTTTCCCACCACCAAAAAATTTAATTTCAAGTTCCAATAAAATAGCCAATACAGAGGCAGAATGAGTTAAATCAGAAAGTCTGTTGCTGCGACACCGGTGTTTTTTTCGTCCACTCCCACATGTTTTGAAAGTGCCAGTTGTCCCACCATATTGCAACATGTTTGAGATCAAGCACTTCATCCTTCCATATGCTGCCACAAAATATAAAAATCAGCATTTATTTTTCGAACATTAAATCTACTGTGTAAAGCTCCCTAGCCGACTGAGAGGACGCTGAGAGGAATCAGTCTAATTGACTTGGGCTTCCTCTGTACAGATTGCAGCTTCTCACTCACGGGTGCAACAGACGAGAGCGCAGCTGACGAGTCCCTGAAAGAAAGAAAAGGAAAAGAGTGAGAACTAAATTCGAGTTAATAATTACAGAGACAGACGGATAGAGTGTCAATGAGGCAGCCAGCTACTCATTAATCAGAGCTGTTAAACTTGCAATGTTTTAGAAGCGTCACCGTGACAAACTCACAGTCTGAGGGAGGAGGAGAGAGTACAAGGATTAAGGAAAGGAGGCGCATTTGCCACCAGAAATTTGATAACACGGTTCAAGTGATTACATGGACTGAGTTTCATTTAAAAAACTGTGGCCCTTGCAGGTTAAATTAACATTTTAATTTTGCAGGGCCGATTTGCCAGAATGAAATGTGAGCAGTTACCGTTTCTGCAAACCAAAGATAAGTGACAGGTTTTCTGCCACACCAGGAGCAGCACCCAAATGCACGACTCACAAACAGTTCAGGGTTTCTAAAAATCTTTACAGGGTGGTCTTGGTACACAGGTCATTATTAAATGGAGACAAGCAGCTTGCACGGGCAATAAGACAGAAGAGAATGGTACACACAGACTATATAGACAAGGAGAGGGAGGATAATAAACACAGGTGGCTGACAAAATGACGATGACGCAGGAGGTTAACACTCAAGGTAAGGAGCTGGATCTGAAACGAGAGGAGGGTTAATGGAAAAAACAAAAAACAAAGACTTAACCTTAAGCACAGGATGAGACATGAAAATAAGCTTCAAATGTGCCAGCCGTACTGACATTTTCACAAAACATGTCATGTCATGTTCACATAACATGTATGAACTGACTTTTATGTCGGGAGGTGGCAAGGATGGGGGTGGAGTTACATGCAAGAAGGCTTCCAAGCCAGTGACAGCTGTACAAGACTGAGTTTCAACAATTTTGTCAGTGTGATAAAACTGGATATTTCGTATTAAGAGACTTTTGGACAATTTCCAGCTGTGTATGTGGGGACTAAACAGGTAGGCCAATGTCAAGCCAAAATATGATGTTCTCCTTACCCTAACAAGTGGTAAAAACTTGATTTTTTTTTTTTTTAATGAGACTGGCTGTCTCCAGGCGTGTGTTTCATGCAAAACATGATATTTTAAGTCAAAATGTGATATTCTCCGATCCCTGACCAAGGAGTTGTTGTGCGTTAACCCAACCAGATCATGAGCATATAGCTGAGAGAAACCTTTTAACACTTAAAAAAAATGTACAGTAACATAATTTTTTTGTAATGAAACAAAGTTTTGAACTGGTGGTTTTGC
This sequence comes from Sparus aurata, assembly GCF_900880675.1. Classification (NCBI taxonomy): domain Eukaryota; kingdom Metazoa; phylum Chordata; class Actinopteri; order Spariformes; family Sparidae; genus Sparus; species Sparus aurata. The sequence continues at coordinate 20,323,974 of NC_044201.1, read as the reverse complement.
AGAAACATACTTTGCTAAGATTTATTTGGGTGATTGGGTTATGATTGTGAGCGCTTTGACGACGGGTCAAGAGTGTGATTTTGCAAAGACACTGTGAAAGTGAGAACAAATGGCAGCGCTTAGAGTCACAGGAGGCAAGAATGAGCCTGAGAAAGATGGAGGGTGGAAGAATTAGAGAGAAAGCCGAGAACGGCAGAGTGATCGCCATCTGACAGAGAGAGAAGGAAGAGAGAGACAGACAGATACCGCAGGAGAAAAACTGTCTGTAGCTAAAAGGTCTCTGGACTTCACGCTCATTTTAAAAGATTAATCTTGTCACACCATAAATGAACTGAGTTTCTTCCGCTGCGTGGCCACCCTGGAGGCCCTGTACATTTTTAATCCTCACATTCAGCAGGACAGATAGTCCATTAACCTTTCTTTATTCAGGATGATCACAGGACCAACCTGATGTGGACCAAAGTATTTAACGGCCCGTTCAAGCTGGAATCAAACAGTCTTTTGCCTTTATTGCAGGAGGTGAAACGCGGCTCGCGGGCTCTCCCGGACAGCTGCTGCATTTAAGAGCTGGACGGAGCGATGGAGGTAAGGTGTCTCTGATCTTCAAAGCTGTTGATGGTTTAGGGGGCTTATTGATTCTGGCCGAGGCATATTTGGCTGACTAATCTTTGGATGCCACTGTAAAGGAAAGGTCACTGGAGCTTATGGTGCAGTCATCACAGTGATGCGCATCGGGGGGGGGGGGGGGAGATGTGGATTCACACGCAGCATTAACAGCAGGAGAAGAGTTCAGAAGATGCATAACAATCTGTCAGCTTAAAGCAAGCAGAGGAAATAGAAATAAAACAGTGAACAAGGAAACAAGACAGTACTAAACCGACTAAAGCGCCATCTATTATTCATCAAGACCAACTGAATCTTTCCCTCTATATAATGAAAGAGATTTATATCAAACCTCCGAGCAGTAATTGCACGGGTTGTTTGTGCAGATACAGCTATCATGATTCAAAGGATCTGAAAAGAAAGCACATCAGTTTCAGGACATAAGAGGCTGCTAATCTGTTCTGCAGCAGACTTTAAGGACCCATTCAACATTTATTTCACAAGCAAATGCAGAGGGGGCATCTCACTGTCTCCTTAGTATTATTTCCTTCATGGGCTGCAAGGCAGTAAAAGCAGGTGTCGCGGGGCATTCGGCTGAGAGAAATGAGGCAGGCGAATGGCTCTGATAAGCATCCTTGAGTGCTGTGTGATACAGTGAGCTGCTGGTATTGGATGTCACAAGCTCGCGAGGCACGTGCAGGTTTGCATCACAATTTACCAGAGGTGGCAAACATACACACATTTTTTATTCAAGTAGAAGTATTGATACTTGTGTAAAAAAAACAAAAAAAAAACAGACTGGTGAATTCAACCTCTTTACTCAAGTGAAGGTAAGAAAGCACAGGCTCTGAAATGTACTCAAAGCAAAAAAGTAGAATGTGTCCCCTCTGAAGGACATTTCCACGGGCCATTTCTGTGCAAAGCAACTTATTAATGTAATTCAAAGACTGTTAAACTTAATGACAGGATCGAAAGGATTCGGTTCGGAGAGATAGTCGATTGTTGAGTCTCCTTCTCAGGATGTCAAATCCCGAAAAAGTAGGGTTGGTAAAGCGTCCCGAAAATAAGAAAATGCAGGCAGAGGGCTCCTCAGATACCACCAGCCTGAGTTTTCTCCCACTGCTTCCGCCTTGTCTTTTACATCGTTTCCTATTGCTCAGTCTGCCATGGTCATGGTCTTCTCTGATGGACAATAATGTTGGGAAGGTGGCGAGCAATGACGCAAAATAAAAACGCTCAATATTTCCCCTCAGATGCATTAAAGCTAAAGTAACGTGCATGTTTTGAAAGTAGAAGGACTAAAAAAGTGCAGGCCTTTGCGTTCAGATGTCAAGTAAGGCACACTGTGAAGCACACTTGTACTTTGCTATACTTCCCACCTCTGCAGTTTATAAATATAACTTTGATAAAATATTAAAACCATCTAGTCTGATGCACAAAAGCTCTTGTCCCCCTCTTGTGCTGAGCTGTAATCAGTGCATTCTGTGTGATAATACATAAAAGCAGCAATAGTCACCTAGACAGGCTCGACGCTGTAAGCAGCTGTATTTATCAGCCTCTTGAAGCTCACTTATTTCTCAGAGGAAAGGAGACACTCTGTAAGAAGCGACTCATTCCCCCGGCCAGTATGAGATATTATTGATTGTTTTTATCACTCTGTGTGTAAACAGATTGCCCCCAGTTGCCCCTCGCGTCAGACCTGACTTATGGTTTCATATCCTTCTGGCTGCTCGAGGAGATTTCTCTGCACTCCGTCCTGTGCGCCGCTCTGATGAGTCGGTCTGCCCTGTGCTGTGTTCGGTGTTGCAGTATGTTGTTATGGATAAGATGATCACTGCGCACACTTTGCCAGTTTCTGTGCTGCATTGTTCTACAGCTGGTCGACCCTTAACTTCTGGAAATATTCGGCGCAGAGATCACAGCACTGTGATGAAAGCTTTTTCATTCGAAGTCTGTCGTAAAAATGTGACGTTCGTTCATTCCGCAGCTTAAAACCTGAGAACCTTCGTGGGCTATGGGTTGAGTTGGCCCGCGTTCAGACAAGTTCCCTCATTAACCTCGGCGTTCAGTATTCAGCCCGCGTTCCCACTGATGGCTATGATACTGTACGCTCGGCGGGCAGGGAGAAATGTGATGGGCGCGCAACGGGGCTGAATCAGAGATTGCTTAAGCTTCCTCACGGGTTGGTGTGACTCAGCGTTGTTGGGACGGCGGTGCCACCAGCAAGTGCATGTGCCCCTTGAAAAAATTAGACGCAGCATTACGTTAATTAAAATATGGATTCTTTGTCCTCGCTGAACAGGCGAATAAGGGAAGCCGGGCAATATTTACCAGCTACGTAAGGCAGGAGAAATCGTGTCGGGTCCCTCCCTCATGTGCCTCACAGACTTTGGTGGTGGTTAGACGTGCCTGGCATTATCACTTAACCTGCATGGTACAACTCTAAAGTTATTCAGCTTTAAGTTATGCAGTATAGTTCAGTCATTAATCATCAGTCTTTCCTTGGTCTTTGCCTCATATGCTTTTAATACAACTGTACTTTTGGTGTCCCCTTCAGGAGCTCTAGAGGATTGTCATCCCACAGTGGGATGAAATGATGCTCCTGTATATTCTCTTTCCAAATTAGTAGGCTGCTAATCCTCTGAACACAGTCTTTCATGATTATTACACTGATGGTCAAATGAGTGAAATCTGAAGGGCATTATTGAACGTAAAGTTCTGCATACATTCAGGGCCGCAGACAGTTTGTGCCCAGGACAAGATGATCCCCAAAATGCCCCTCCTGCAGATTTTTGTAGAGGTTACGTATTATTTTAAGGCCCTTAAAGTTAGCGCAGCTGTATCGAGCATAACTAGATTGTTTCCGTTTTCCTCCGAGTAGCAACTACCAACATCACAGGATAAAACATGACTTTATTCGTTGCACATTTGTTGAAAGCAGGTAGAAATGGTGCCATCATTTCCCCAGCTTCTCACATTTCAGACAATATTGTAAAGTGAAAGAGATGTTCATAATGGACCGATCTAAACAACATTGTGTTTCTGGATGGCAAATTATGGCATGTTGAATGATTTTTAGTAAGTATGAATGAACTTTTCCCACCATGCCAGCATATAGTAATAATGGTGTTGCTGACTGGTGGACAGAGACACTCCCTGAAGATTTGACAGCACACTGAAAACTAACTGCCTACACGGCATTATGTTTCTCTTCATTTAGAGTTCTCATTGTAATCGGCACACCAATTTATACTTTTCATATAATAGGCAGAGCGTCTTTTAGGTATTCTGTTGCTGACTAAAAGCATTTCACCGGAGTCAGTGCATGTACAATTAAAATGGATTGTTTCCATTTCAAAGAGTAAGGGTGTGCTGGCTTTTTTCCACTAATGATTTCACTGTTTCCGTGTGTGTTTGTGTGTGCAGCATGTACGGGTATGCCTAGATGCCATTTATAAGCCAATTAACGTTTTTAAGCTCTGTTGCCTCGCTGGCAAGCCTTGGTGAGGGAGGAGAGGTACTGCAGCTCCACTGCACCACTCTGCTCTGATGTGCCAGGGTGTGTGTGTGTGTGTGTGTGTGCGTCTGTCTGTGCATGTGTGTGGTGCATATGTGTAACCAGGGAAAGCGCCCTGCTGACAGGGTCATGGGAGCGAGCAACAGGGCTGGGAGAGAGGAGAGCGAGCCGGTGGCGAGACAGAGAGAACAGGACTGTATGTTGGCAACACAGAGGGAGGAGATGAGCGTTGTACAGGGAGGAAGAAGAGTTTGGGAGAGATATAGGTGTGGGTGTGTGTCTGTTTCCTCCGCCGAGTTCACTGGTGGCTGTTTTACTTTGGGGTATTTCCTTCGTCTGTGACGCCGCAGCTCTCCCTGCTCTCTCCTTCTACCTCTTTCTCTCCCCCTCCCTTCTTCTCTCTCCTCCTCTTCCTCAAGCATACGCTCCCACAACCGGGGGAAGCCTGAATCGGTGGAAGTCCTCATCAGTGTCGTCTGCTCTGCTCAGAGCCGAGTCTAACAGGTCTGTGCGTGGCTAAAATAATAAAAAGAAAAAAAAAAAAAACAGTCCAGCTCAGCTCAGCAAATATCAAAGATGAGGAGGTGAAGCCCGGCTTGTCTGGAGGCACGTTGGGAGAGGATTTCCTTCTGCCTGTGGATGTTTGCCAGCACTGGTGAAGACAGGGATGCTCCTGCTTAATGAAGACAGGGGTAGGAAGGCAATGAGAGCTTTCTGGTGATGCATTTGAGGAATGTGAAAGCTTGAAACTCAGGTCTTGTAAAAGGGAATGCGAGGCTAATGCTGAAAGTTGTATTTTTGCATACTGAGTGTTTGTTCAGCATGTGCAAAGGAAATAAAAGGTGCCGCCAAGCTGTGTTTGCACGATGCATCCCAAAATGGAAGAGTTTGACGGGAGATCAACAAGTTAACTGATATTTTCACCAAGACTGAGAGACCGCCGTACCCACCACCCACTCATCCTTCTCACCTATATGGAGCTACGAGGGATGCGCATGCCAATGGGTGGCCAGGACTCGAGAGGTCAAGGGTTAGGGCTCGGCATCCCGTCCGCTGGGGCGCCAGTCAGCTCCATAATAACGGCGGTGCGACAGCAGGACTACTCTGCCAGCGTGTGGCTTCGCAGGAGGGAAAAGCTGGAACATGTAAGTTCTGAATGCTGGAGCTTGTGTCTGAGAAACAGATGGAAGGAGGCTGAAACACTGAGGCAAAAAGCACAGAGCTTTTCAAATGTTCGGGCCTGAGTCATTCAGTTAATGGATTCAACAAATACTTCTCTGCTTAACAAAGTATGAAATCTTTTACTTAAGAGGCAGTGATAACAGTATTAGTAGGTTGTTATTTTTAATATATATATTTATTGAACTATTTTTCATATATGAAACGGCACATTCATGCATTGCTGGGGTATTAAGAGATTGCAAGCATTTAGATGTTTGGCTCTGGGTGTTCAACAATTACGTTGCCGCCAAATTGGTATCAGAAGAAAGAGGTCATCTATGTGCAAAAATTAAAGCCACATTATGGAGAAGTTGGCCCTGTGTGTGATTTGGCACTCCCCACAGTTGTGTAACATGTAACCGAAGATACATGTGCGGAAACAAGTGATAGGGGATCGGAGTGGCTGAGACAGACACAGCATTCACCTTATTACAGGACACTGTACCATCAACATGATTTGGAAGATGTTATTTCACATAATGTTGCTTAAAGTGTTTCAGAGCATTAAAAGTGTAAGTTCTTGGATAAAAAAGAAAAATTAGTTGGTTGCAAATGTTGCTTGACTTTGGATGACTGGCACCAAACTGTGATCATATCTGAGAGGAAATGGGTTTTTCGGTGACTTCAGTGTTTGAATGTTGGACCTAAGCCCTCACTGATATTAGAGGAAATAAGTCGTTTCATGCAAATGCAGGAAATTTGGACAATTTTCACACAGAGATGATAGTTCCAGTTGTCCGGAGAGCTGAAAGAATTTGCAGGTTAGATGGACTGCCTGGAGTGGCCAACAATTTCAGCCATTTTTCATGCTAAACATGTAAAATACTAGGTGGTTCCAGCATCTCCAATGTGAGGTTTTGCTGCTTCTGTCTTTTTTTTTTTCCATCATTGTGAATTGAAAACCTTTGGTTTTGGACTTGAAAATCTAAAATTGGGACTTGAAAACTGTAATTCTTAAAACTGCATTTTTTTGTGAATTCCCCAGTTGATTAAGACAACAATCATTAGCACACTCATCGGGAAGTTGGCATACCATGGAGCATATTTGGTGAGTCCCATTCAAACAGCATTGTGGAACTTCAGCAGTGCAGGTTTCTTAATGTTGCATGCTCCTGTGGCAGCGAGCTTTAAACTCTGCTCTTTAAGCTGCCTTTACTTTTATGTCAGTGTGACATCCAGCAGTCACTTTTGTTTTCTATTTTAAAAAAAAAAGGTGATAAGTTATAAGGCCCTTTGGCGCCTCGTTGCTTGCAGGTAAACAATATCAGCATTCTACAGAGAGCTTCTCTGTGAAGAGATTTGGCGTAGGGGAAAACGAATGGAAAAGGTGTGTGTTGAATATTTGATGTTGGAGGGGAACAGTGCCACGTCCAGAGAGCTGCTTTCTAAGCCCATCTGCATAACCAACAAGGATGATGAATCAGCCTGTCCCCTTCCTGCAGACTCACACAAGCATGTACAGACAGTGCACGCATTCACATTAAACACACAGGCGCACACTTACTGTAGGTGTGGGGGTTTTTTTTCGCAGATACAAGACCACACACACACACACACACACATGCACACACACACACACCAAGACAAGCTATTTTTTTAGGAAAGTCGCTTAGAAGACACACTCACGCACACAGTCGATGCAATATCTCGCCTGAAGGACAAACACAAGCCCTGTAGTCGAGTTAACAACACTGAAATTATTGATATAAATGTTCAAGTCTGTCTTGGTACTGCTGTGGACTGATCTAACGCCCAGTATGTGTTGCCAACATCTGACCTTTGATTTCTCCTCCCACCATCTAAGTAGGAGGAGAGGGACATCTCATACAGAGTGCTTCAGGCACATCGAGTTGTCAAAGAGGCGTGAATCGAGTCGAGTTCAGCGTCAACTTGTCAAACTCTGAGTCAGTCACGAGTCTCCGGAAAACCCTGAAGTAAAACAACGCAAAACAGATGAGCACATAATCCATTTCATTTAATTATTTCAGTCTAAACTAATTACCTATTCGAGCCACATTTCCACTTGAAATATAGATGCACATTTCCTTTTCAAGGATAAACAGGCAGGGCTGTTTGAATATATAACACATCTTGTGAATAGTTGCGGCCAGGAGTTATGGTGGATTACAAAACTGTAGAAATGAGACGTGCCAAGAGAGAAACACTCTCAAAATACATTTATGAGGATGCTCAGGCTGCCAAATCGTGATCAGTGTGTCTGTGAGGGTTTGGGTGTAACTGCCAACAACTAAAAGGTTCAAAGCCGCATCCATTTTAAAGTGATATTGTTCATGGACAAAGTCAGTTGTCAGTACTCCAGTCAAACATGCCCCTGGCCTCTCCTATTAGTGGGTCAAGAGATGGTGAGAATCTGAATTATTTAGCCATCAATAAATAAAACATGGTGCTTGGATCACCTTAGAACAATGTAAGGAGTTGTTATAACCAACTATGACAGTCCATCCCGTTCTAGGACGAGCCTCACTTGAGTGCCCTCTGCAGTTTGTGATTTTGTGACTGTCCCCATGCACAATTGTGGGAAAAACATGGTGAAAACTCGATCAGTGACAAGCCCTGGAGAACAGATGCATCAAAATCTGACAATGCCAGACGTTAATGACCAATATACCAGCATACGACTGTTGCTGGGCCAGATTTTTTACAACTTATCAGAATATAAATACACAAGTGAGTGAAGGAAATGCTTCTGCCAAAACAAACTCACTCTATCAGCGTTTTGCCCTTTTCGTCTTGGCTTTGCCACATTTTCAAAACACGAGAGTGAGGCAGACGGATGACACAAGTCTCTGCCTGCCTCTGTGTCTTTATATATTGTAATGCTGGCAGACTTTCTACACACATGATGCCTGTGACTCAGTGTGACACGAGTTAACTTGTGAGATTGTCTTCTTGCCCAGCCTGCAGTCCCCTTTAATGGGTCAGTGGAGGGGGCCTTGTGGCGGAGTTATTATCTAGTAGCTACTTCTGTGTATTTTCTTTTTACTCACCTCTCTTTCAGCTCATGTGCAGTGTGGTTAGTGATGTTGCTTTCGTAAATTATGTAAGAGCATCTTAATGGATTTAATACCTTCAGAAGTCTCTGGTAAGATGGCTGTTTAGGCCGTATGTCAGCATTGTTTTACACTTTGTAGTCACTGGTGAGAGCTTATACCATTTCAGGCTTCTTTTGAGGCAATTACTGGATCCAAGGTGTGTTCGCTGCTTACTTAAGACGGAGTTAAAGCGAAGAAGACAGAAGCTTACAGCTACCCTGGGAGGCTGCGTCTGGATCAAAGACGGTGAGGTGTCCCAGATGACTTTTTTGGGTTGGCAGCTCAGTGTGAAGCTGTCCTTCCACACTGATTGCACTTTCAATTTCATGGTGGCTGTGCTGATGTATAGACCCAGGTCTCTCTGGTAATATTGGCCAAACTATATATTGGATACAAACTCTGGTCTAAGAGGCTTTTTTAATCTCGTCTCACGCTGTTGGAGACTGAGGATCATGGCGGTGAAGATTGCGGAGAAGTGAGTTAAGGACATTTGGAAGTTTTTCTCTGCCCAAATGAAACAATAAGGATCGATTAGCTGTATGAAGTATTGACTATATGCTGTGAAGGAGATCTACACACACTCCTTTATCCTCCAGTGATATGTGTATATTGAGGCTAAATGAACAATAAAAGTTCAAAAGAATACATTTTTGAGACATAGATGAGACACATTTTCTTAGATTTATCGGTATAACCGTGCAGATAGTTGTGTTTATAGAATCTCAAGCTTTTAAGATATCCTCTATCACATTATAAGTAATGTTGTGTTGTAATATCAGCAAACGCCACAATATCTTACTTTTTTGGGAAAATCATTAAAGAAACAGTTTGTGAGTTGAATATCCACACAGGGATTTATCTATTTTTGACTAAACCAACAATTTAAATGCCTGACAAACTAAGGCATTCCTTACATCTGTGATAGTAGTCATATTGAAATGTAAAGGGTTGCCCTTCAAATTTGAAATATTTAATCAATCAACCTTTATCTATGCTCGAGAGATCAATGACACTGTGTCAAACAAAACAAGGAAAAGGAAAAACAATAACCAGGAGACAAAGTTAAAACAGTCCCACAATGGGCTAGTAAAAAGCCAAAGCCAGGAAAAAAGGTGGACAATTTAATAGAAAATGTAATTAATGCATAATAACTTTCAGTTTCTTAAACCTGTAAAGCTTTGCAGGTGCTGATAAGTTAAAGTTAACCGTGCCTTCAATGGCCTAAAGTACCAAGAGATACTAACAGGATGGATAGAACAATGCTATCCAAACTCTTAACCAAAGGGGCGGGCCCTCCTCGATGACCCATTGAATAGGATAGTGCATGATAATCCATTATTGGTAATCATCAGTAACATAGTACAAGGCTGTCAAGATGCAGGTTGGCAGCATTTATAACATAACACATTTGCCAAGCTTTTCCAAAAAAAAAGTGATGCAAGCAAAATCAATCTATAAGGAATATAACAGAGCCTGTCTGGCTCTTCCCCGTCGGTGTAACAGGAAACTCTTTGTGTTTATTCTTGTGTAAAAACTTTTTTCACTGGCTTTTTTCTAACAGACATTTATGAGACTCAGGAAACTAAAAGACCCGCTAAAGGTAACTATATTTACAGACGTATTCATAAAAAACACACTGATGAGCTCTTAGTGAGACTTAAACTCACGTACACATCTGTTCCCTAGACGATGGTTGAAGACAGCGGCATTAATGAGGCTCTGGTTCCTTCACAGTGTAACTACCTCTATCAGGGGGATTTGTAGGGATTAAATGTGGCGATAGAAAATCTTTTGTGGGAATTTCCTACAAGCTGAGCAAAGCTCTGCCGTTCATCCCCGTTATCTGATAAAGCACTTGGGGCTTTGTCTCCACTTTCACAGCAACACAGACCTGACTTTTTATGTTCAGTAAAGATGAACATGTTGACAGACTTTTGTGCTCCTTTGATTGGTGTGTTTCATTTGACAGTTATTCACCTTGAGCTCTGCAGCTTATCTGTCTCTCAACACTTCAGCTCAGGCGTAAAGCAGCTCCCACATTATGCTGTTAGACGGCTTTGATCTTTCAATAAGACGATCCAGTGCCATCGCTGGCTCTCGGACACAAAGACATGCATCACTGTCTCGCTTCCTCCTGTTGAGCCGACACGTTATCTGTTGCAGTGAAAATGCTTCTCTGGAGAATGTGATTGGCTAATTACGTTTTCTTAATCAATCAATCACAGCGAGTTGTCTCGCACACATTAGACAGGGTTATTCTCTCTGTGAGGTGGATTGAAGACAGCATCTGAAAGGAAGGGAAAGTGTAAAAGGACACTCTTCAGTGCCTGCAGCGGCTGATTAAAATCAGGCAAGGTTTCACATGTTGGGAGTCTTTGCCTGCCCAACTTACAAGGGTCTTGTTGCAGGAAGTGAGAAAAAGAAAGAGATGCCTTTTTTTCCTGTGGAATATGGTGCTGGTGTGAATGCAGTTAGAAACTCTAGATATATGTTTATGCATCTTTGGCCAGAGGCTTGCTGTCGTCAATCACACAGCATACTGCCATCATTGTGTTCAATACTAGGCAGTAGGCACCAATTAAACTGATGCTTGGGGTGTTTGGCTCCTTGTTTGACAGCTTGGCTCACATTCAGCCTCGCTTCACTCACTTCGGCAGCAACTTAATGTTGTGCCCAGGCTTCTGGCTTTAATTAAAGCTTTCCTCCCTCCCTTCTGTATGCTCCCATAAAAAATGTGTGGCGCTGCAGCTGTTGAAGACACATCAACTTGGTAATTCACTCACTGTCCATCTGCACGGACGTATCAGCTGAGCCAAATCCTCAAATCGATCACATGGATCCACCGATTACTGCTTTTCAGTCACCTTGCGGCGAATTGCCATCCACTGCAGAGACATAATCATCTTTGAATCACTGCGTTTTGGACTCATGGAGTCTCCACTTGAGGCATAAATCCATTTGTAGTGAAGTTGGTGCCAAGCGACTTGTCAGAAAAAAACGTCTCTATTTCAAGTTCAAGTTTCCTCAAACAGTACAGACCTTTCTGCGCTTTCTACGCCCCGGGTGGAGATGTATGATGACCACGACAGGTTCTCTGTGATGCGGATTCCAAGGAACATAAAACTGTTCACCCGCCCCTTCTCTAAAACAGGAGGATGTGTCCATGCCTAATTTTACCCCTAAAATCAACAATCAGCTCCTTGGTTTTGTTGGCATTAGGTAGCAGGTTGTTATCTTTGCATTGATGCAGGTGTCGCTGTTTTCAAGGTGTGTGAAGACGGAGTGGTGGGCAGTGGATGTGTCATCCTGCGTGGATCTTGCTTGTTCTGAATGCAAACTGGTGAGAGTCCAGGCTGGCAAGGATGTTGTTTGTGATGTGCTGGGGGATTGGGTGGTGTAAAGAAGCATAAAATAGAAATACTTCAGCGTAGGTACCTTAAACCTGAACTGGAGCACTACCTACTTTCTTCCACTGTTTATAAAATGCAGAGACGGGTGGGAAAGGTAATGAATACTTTAGTCTTGATGAAGTACAGCTGATAGGTAATTTGAGGTGAGTTGCCGTTCCGCTCTCCATCCCTGAGTTGTATAGAGTGCAGGGCCAGAGACTAAATATGTTGGTTAAGTCTGCCTGACTCATTGATTCTTGCCTGGGGTACATTTTTGCAAGTTAGAAATCTATGGCCATGACCATGTCTCTGAAATCCAAGCAACTGAACTGTGCTGTGTATTGATAAATCTCTGCCGCTGTCCTTGGTGCTGAAGAAGACAGATTTGTAATTGCACCTTGTTCCCTTAGTTGTTTATCTTAGGTCCAAAATTATCAAAACCTTTTACTATACTGTAAATACCTAATTCTATATTGTATTGAAGCTAAATACTTTATAGAGTGGCTGCGTCACCTGCATGATCAAACTGACAAACTGTTATGTTTTGCTAATTTTGTTGATTTTTGAACGTTTTCGACTAAAAATGTTGCATATTGCACCTTTAATACACATTCATACTCACACTTAGACTCCTTACACGAAGCTCTGTATAATGTTAAATCGCTTAAATAATTTAGAAAAGAAACGCACGTAGCAACTCATCCACTAGATCACAAATAAAAGAGGGATGGAGCGCTCTCTACAAGCACATCAAGCTCTCTACACACCGTCTTAAAATATGTCGCCTCACTGTGTGAAAAATGAAAACTGATGACTGCCATGGAAAATAACCTGAAAAAAGGGTATTTGGGCTGTTGTAGTTGTGAATATAGTATGTTGTTTGTTGTCTATTGTCGTCATGATGATACTAAGAATCATCTCTTCCCACTTGTTTATCAGAATTTGGATTAACAAGTTTTGTTTGTTTATTGTTCATTATGTAATCCAGAGGCCCCTAACAACGGTGCACAGACAGCCATTCACCGTGTGTCGTGTGCAGTGATTGGCTCCCATTTAAACCTCAACAACAGCAGAGGGAGCTGTTGTGTAATGTTTTTTTATGTGCCTCTGTTCACACGTTGGACTGTCTGTGTGTAGGTATGTGTTATAGATCCATGCTGTCAGCTCACCATATGTGAGCTTTTAAATCTCTCTCTTCTCATTTACTTTAATTGGCCATTTTAGCCCCCCCCCCCCCCCTCCCTTTTTTTTTGTCTTTGATGTTTCTTTTATTATCATCTCAGACATGTCTCACACACACACACACACACACACTCAGCCACATGCTGAGACAGATTAATGGTTCAAAATCCACTGGAAGCCATAGCCATGCCTTTTCATGAGGTGAACTAATTGGGCAATTAGCCGAAACTCATTAGAGTCGGTCGACGTCTTCGTACAAGACAAGTTATTTCAGTTGAAAAAGTGTTACGTGATTGTGATCATGGGGGGGGGTTCACTGATTTGTGAAATCCACATGTCAGCAAAATGTCAGAGGGATTTGAACCTGGTGGAAATATCTGTGTGATACAATCTCTGCGTACCCTATAAAGGAGCTCCGGCTTGCAACACTGAACTCAGAGCTGAGGTTTAATAGCATTTGATAATAATAATCTAATATTCCCTTCAGCTTCTCTTGTATTCAATTTCACAGGAGAACAATTCGCTGCAAAATTTTCTTACATTGGACACTTAGTACACTCCGCTGAGAAATGTTCAATAGAGCTGCTACAGAGTTTGCTATTAGATTGCAATACCATCGTGCTGGGAGGGATCTTCTCATGCTTTATCACTCGCTGTCTTTATTACAAAGTCTCCGCTTTAAACATCTGAGCAGTGATGTGTATCCGGTTTCAGAGTGTTTGCTGGCTGTGTGATGATTCATGAAAAGAGACTTGCTGGTTCTGAGCTGTCAGGTCAGAACGTCTGATGTGAGATTACTTCCTGTCAGCGGGGAGTCTAACGTATTCTCCACAATATATCTGATGCTTTTAGATGCAACCTAATAAATATTTTGGGTCAGAGCTCAGTGCTGCTTCGTCCGGTTTCTCTAATCAACCTGATAGGCTACCACTCTGACTGCAGATTTAAGTGGATGGGCTCATCTCGATGAGGTGTTGAGAAGTCATCCAAATCATACAAACATAAAAGGCTTAATCTAGGATTATTTGGTTTAGCAGACACATCTGCTGCAGATTTTGAGCCGTAGCCTGCCATTATGGGAAATACGCTTGTTAACTTTTTTGATGAGAGTGAGATGAGGAGATCAACACTGCTCCCATGTCTAAGCTGAGGCCAGGAGGCGATTAGCTTAGCTTAGCAATTGTGGAAGAATCAGAAACAGCTACCCTGTTACACAACTCTGAAAACTTGACAGTTAACAACATGGAGTTAAAAGCTCTAACTATTCTTAGTGTATCTGATTTTGCCGTGTCGGTGTTGTTCAATCATAATGACTGCTTATACAGCTGTCAGAATGCCATTTATCAGCTGCTGTGGAGTCATCACAGAGTGCAGGAAATGATTCTCCTCACTTTGATTTTATGATTGGCAATAACAACCTCCAACATAAACGACCGGCCCACACATTACATATATTAATGTGCGCTAAGTGTTCTGAATTTAAGCCTCATTGTCTTTGCAAGACATCTCAGTCTTAGCATAACAATCCAGTAGTTGCTGCAGCAGTCATGGCTTTCTTTTAATGAATATATGTCCTCGGTAGAGGCAAGATAAAAGTATGTTCCCCTTTAAGACAAAGGGTCCTTGCAGCGTCGTGACCCATAAAACACCATAACAACCACCTTCAGTGGAGAGAAAAGATTTCGATCGGCACCTGAGAGAGATGTTAAAGCTGACCTTGGAGCAGTCCGTACGTTTCTTGTTCTAACTCCTTGTTGCCTGCAAGGTTGTAATATAAAAACTGAAATATATGGCAGGGGGGAATTATGTTATAATACCAAATATTATTTTGTTTTCACACAAGTTCAGCAATGTAAGACAGTTTTGATGTGGTTAGTTTTAGGTTAAAGCAGCTCCAACATTTGGTTGACGGTTTGGGGAAGTAATCAGACAAATGTAAGCTAATGTCAACAATGCAATCACACATTTGAACTGGATCTATGTTATCAAAAAATATCAGCATATACATTCCAACACTGAACAGCAAATTGTTGGGACTTTCTTACACTTAAACATGACAGATCATTTTGAGCTGTAACTATAAATGCAGCCACGTCTTCCAAGTTCCAAGTGCTTGATATGTTTCTTTTAACAAACACAGTATGTGCGAGAAAAAGGGAGCAAAAGACAGCAAGAAGTTTTGCGGCATCTGTCCCATCCCTCCAATTAGAGTACGTTTCTTGTCTTCCCACCCCTAAGATCCCGCGCTAACGTGATTTTAAAACCACTGGTGCATTTCATGTCAAATTACCATATGGTGCGGATAGATGTTCAGTTTGCACAAGGAGGGGAAAACACATCGAGCGGCCTGACGTTAGTTGGTGCAACTCTTTTCCAGGCTGCCACTTTCTGACAGTAAATCCCACAGGAGGTGTGTAACTGCTACACACAGAGACAAGGACACACACACACACACACACACACACACACACACACACACACACACACACACACACACTGACTGTATTGTTCATTATCATTTAGGAAAAATCTGATGGACTTGAACATAATGCCATGAATACTAAATGAATCCATCACTCCCAGGAGTTTTCTGTTTTGTACCGTAGTGTATTGTGACATCTGTCGTTTTGCAAGACACTGAAGTGAATACCACTTGTGCTACGCATCTTTGTTTGAGATGTGGTCCGCCAACTATAAACAAAGTAAAGCAGTATGAAATTGAGCACCTTTAAAGCTAAATTCACCCTGAAATGAACCCTATACCATGTGTCAAATAGGTGCCTAGGGTGTGAAGGAGGATGGGTTGTGCAGGAGGACGCGGACTTGGTAGGAGGTTCACATCTTTAGTTATCAAGAAAAATCTAAAGATATGCATTTGGAGTCTAGCTGGTGGATGACAGGTGAAAACAAAAAACACATCAGCATGCTACCCAGCTTCTAACAGTGCTTGCTGACACTGACCAGAGGGAGGCAGCAGCTTGACCCTTAATGAAGCCCAGCGTCTGACAGCTCCTCACCCCCCGCCTGAGGGCACAGCAAAGGAATGCAGGAGCTGTTACCCGAGGACTGCCTGTGAAATAACCTGAGCCAGTTGTTTTACACATACACACACACACCAAACTGCCAATATAAAACAGTACCAAGTGAAGACTCCCCCGTTCTTTGTTGTCTTCAGTGCCGAGTCAGCTAGAAACTCACATTTCTGCAGCTACAATAATACGATCGCTTCTCCAGATGGATGTCAGCGATGAGTGCATCGCTGGCGCCTGTGACAAACACAAACACCAGTTTTGTTTTGTTGTAGTGTGGAGAAACTGACACTTCCCACACTTGGAAATATCAGCATGTCAGAGTGAATGAAAGATTTATTTTCACTCTGTGAATCTGTAAAATAGGCACTATGGTGAGAGCTTCCACTGCCTGTAGAAGTTTGTGTGACGACGCTGTTACTCTAAATCTTTATATGCCGTCAGTTCTTTGCAACTGTAACGACCTAGTGTTACCTCTGGGATTGGAAAAACTTATCTGATGTGGAGCACAATGACACAGAGAGCGATATCATCATTTTCATTCAGAGGCAGGTAGAAATGCTATGGAATGGATGACTCAGCCTCAGGGAAGTGATCGACTGATATTGATCAGACCATCTTTTATGGTTTTCTTAAAGCTTCTAAACGAGACATGTAGATGCACATTATACATTAATCAAGTGCGAGCAGGATGAATGTTTTAGGAGTCAAGGCCTGCTTATAAATCCACCTTTTGGCATTTCTGTGCTGATAAAGAGTCAAGATGATTAATGTGGAGGTCGGATACAAGTTGATTAATAGTCTAAACGGATGATTTCCATGACTATATTCCTGTCACCTTTTGTTAAAATAAACAAGAAGAATGTCCGCGATACACAAGAGCAGTTCTACTAATTGGCAACTACAGCAAACTTAAACTTTAGCTGAAGGTCATCCTCATCGTCTTGCGAGTGATTTGTGAAAGCTGGCTGGGTAAAGTATATGTTACAGTAGCTTAATGGTGTTTGTTTATGGGCTTTTATTGCCAGCCAACGCAGTAAAGTTGTACTTAGTGAAAGTAGTAAACCGCAGGTGGAAACACCATCAAAGACATAAAGACAAAGTATTTATAAGGGTATTAAAGATGTAAACAACTAATATTCTCTGCTTAGTGCTGTGCTGTCCTCCTCTAAATATATCTGCTGCTGCCCGCATTTACATTCAGAGTGTTGCCTACCAGCCTGATGAGTTATACAAGTCTATTACTGTATTTCCATAGTACAATGAGACTGGATGAGGTGGCGCTGATACTGAGAAAGATAAGTGATTGTTGGCAACCTGGGATTAGACTCTGTGATGATTTATGTGTACTCAAGTTCTGGACTTTGACTCAGTACAACTGTGAGGTACTTGTTCTGACAATTGATTTGTTTTGTCCCTACATTTATTTGATAACTGAAATTATTATTTAGAACATTACTTTAAGGGTTCTTAAAGGGTAACTCCACCATTTTTGCATATCTCACACACAAGTGTGTTTGCAGTTCTTGGGGAGAGGTGAAAAAAGTAGTAGGAATCCTTTTGTGGCTTCCGAGGGAGCTGCATATAATCTGATAAACTGCCTCCAGTAATGTCACTCAGTGGCTCAGTTGCATTGTGGGTCATGTAGGCACCAGGTTTTGAAAAGGAAGGATCTTATCTGTTGTGTGAATGTGAATCATCTATTTTCAAACAGTTCAACAATGTTTTTAGGGGTGCAGTTCTAGACCAGTCGACTTCTTTTACCCACAATGCTATTTACCTGCTGAGTGACATCACTGAAGGCAATTTGTCAGGATGCGATTCTTCTCTCCTCTTCTCTTCTCTTCTCTTCTCTTCTCTTCTCTTCTCTTCTAAGTGTAATAGCCCCCTCTGTTGGCCGTCCTGTGCCATTACAAAGCTGCAGGGCAGACTGACTTTAAAAGATTTAACATCCTTACCCCTGTATGTGAACAGGAGCTGCACTGCATTTCAATGCGCTGCCAATATTGCCTGTGCATACTAAAACGTGTGAGAATCACTTTACAATATCTGCTCTTGACTTCACACTCAGATTCACTCTTGGGCATCTCATCCTGTGAGATGCAGCTCTCTGTCCGAGTGCCTACTACTGCATCACACGTGATCAGAGGAGAGTAAAACAAAATACTAAATAAGAATGTAGACATAGGGTGATAATGTACTTTAAAACGGTTAATGACAGTATGAATGTGCGTTTACTATCCTTATACCCGTGCACTGACTAGATATTTCCCTGTATATTGATTGTATTTCTGATTTAATGTCTAAAACAGATTAATTTAACAAGAGCAGGGGCGGCTCACCATCATGCACTGCAGGGTGAGACGTGAGATGGTAGATTAGGACAGGCAAATGGATGGACAGTAAGAAAGCTGGACCGTGTATTTATTCTCCCCTTCCTCCCTCTCTTTCTGTGTCTATATGGGAGAACAGAGAAATGTGAGCTTTCTATTAGAGACAGAGGGTGGGGAGATAGAGGGAGAGAGGGAGGTAGGGAGGGAGGTGAGGGGGGGTTAGAAGGAGGTGGACGAACACGCGATACGGTGGGAGAGAGAGGAGAGGAGGAAAGTGAGACGAGAGAAAAAGGGAGGACAGGAAACATAGAGAAGAGGGGAGAGGAGAGGAGAGCCAGATGATACACCAAAAGTGTGTATAGATAGATAGATAGATAGATGGAGAGATAGATAGATAGATAGATAGATAGATAGATAGATAGATAGATAGATAGATAGATAGATGTGTCCTCTTTAGAGTTTTCATTCATATAACAGGCAGGAGGAGCGGCACTTTTCCTCTCCGACACACACACTCATCCGACACACATACACGTGCATTTACAAACACCAACACACACATTCTTCGCTGCGGAAAGGGACCGACTCCCCTCCTCTGTGACTACCAGGGAAAGAGGGGAAGCGACAGATTTTATAGATCACACACACATACACACACTCACACACACTCACTCATTCTTAGTGTTTCTGTCATCACACACACCTAGAAGAAAAAGCACATGTTTCAGAGTGGACTAAAGAGGGATGCATCATGAAGGTAAGCTGTGTTTACTATGAATTTTGTTTAGTTTTTTCCGTCTTTCTGCCATCACTATCTATCTGTCTATCTATCTATCTATCTATCTATCTATCTATCTATCTATCTATCTATCTATCTATCTATCTATCTATCTATCTATCTATCTTGTCTTGAACTGAAAATAATGTGCTCTCGACCTGTGTGCTGTAAATGAGAAACTGATACTGTTTCTCTCTTCAAGTGTCAGATGTTCTGACTGTTCTCTGGCTGCAAGTGCTTCACACCCAAGTGGCTTTTTAACTGCGAGTGTCTGTGAGTGTGTGCGTGCTCAGAGAGGGAGTGTTGAATACACTGTGGGATTCGAGGACAGGTGAGCTGTAGGTGTTCTCGCATATCGCAGCGTGTCTCAAAGATTCAGAGTGAATCATTTACAGATTGTATGATGGGAAGTGGCTCAAAACCCATCTCCATGTTCTCCGTGTGTGAGTGCATGCATGCCCGAGAAATTCTGGAAGAAAGTGCTGATATTGACTGTTGTACAGCTGATAAACAAGCCCGCAGGGAAATATCACACGCAGCCAACATTGTAGCAACAGCAGCAGCAGCAGCAGCATCACAGCTCCTTTAATACATGCTGTGCCTATGTAGTGCACCTCTGATGCCAGCAGAGCCTGCAGGACTTTTAGTGATAGATTTTCCTTTTGTTACTGGTTCATTTGGAAATGAGGAGATCAATATGTACCATGAATTATTTTCCGAAATCCACTATCTGTAGCTTTTTATCCTGTGGTGGTCGCAGGGGGCTGGAATAGATTCTAGCTGCCTTTTGGCGAGCGGCGGGGTACACCCGGGACATGTTGCCAGTTCATAACAGGGCTGGCATCTGGAGACAAACAACAAGGAATTTAGCGTAACCAATATACCTATCCTTCATGTCTTTGGACTGTGGGAGGAAGCCGGAGAATTGGCTAATATGGTAAAATGTGATATCTGGGAGACAGGTTTGCGATATAGGGGTTGCGTGTTGGCTGATACACTGGAAATGATGCTAAGAATAAGTAAAAATACAATGGAACAAGCTGTTGTGTAATAAC
The DNA here is from genome assembly GCF_900880675.1 of Sparus aurata. Classification (NCBI taxonomy): domain Eukaryota; kingdom Metazoa; phylum Chordata; class Actinopteri; order Spariformes; family Sparidae; genus Sparus; species Sparus aurata. The sequence continues at coordinate 20,303,814 of NC_044201.1, read as the reverse complement.
TACACAATATCTGCCAATGGATTAGGGGATAATTGAACTTTTCTTGTTGGTTGTCTTTTCCGTGGTGCATTTAGATATTTTGACTTGAAATTAACAAACAAATATATGCTGTACACTTCACTTGACAATTTTGAGGTAATAGGTTTCCTCATCACTTTTTCAGATTGTACAGTGTACCTTTGAAGTATCATTGTCGAGAAATTGCAAGACAGAAATGCAGAAAATATCTTTAAGGTAATTTAGAAAAAGTGTTTAATAGTGTCCAGCAAAAAAAAAAAAATCATTTTTCAACCATAGTATGTCCAGCTCAGGATGACCAGTGGTGGTTCTTTGAAAATACAGATGTTGCAGATCCTTGTCACAAATGACTGATATCAGCCGATATCCCAATTTTATTTATTTATTTTTTTACCTAATATCAATATAGCAAGCTTATAAAAGTTCTAAAAAGTTATCTAGGCTTGTTTTACGAATCAGCATACCTAACAAATGAGTTTGTGTCACTTTGACTGATTGATATGTAGTAAAAGAAATTCTTAAAAATGTTAAATATCCCTTGAACTGAACACAAAAGTTCTAAGTTCATACCTAACTATATCGTAACACAACTCAAATACGCAACCAGAGGAAGATCTCCCAGTCCCACCTCACTGTGAACTGACCAGCTGTTTTAGAATGAATCACTGATCGGTCAAACGGTCATGCAGATATTGGCTATTTTACAGCTATGAGACTATAAATCAGCTCTAGACCTTTACAGCAAAGTTTCCCTTTGCCATCCCTCCTTCTCTCTTTCTGCCCTCCTCTATGATTCTTCCTCTTTGTCTCTGTCTCTCTCTGTCTCCTGTTCCCATCAGTCTTTCCCCCTGGATGCACAGAACACTGCCTGACAAGTGAGCTGCTCGGCCAAAACAGGCCGGCCAAGTCTGACCTACTACACCCAGACTGTCTGTCTGTGGGGAGGTGGGAGGAGAAGCGGGGAGGAGGTATAGTGATGGGGATTGAGAGAGATCAGAAAAGGCAGAGTAAAAAGGAATGGGAGGAGTGGGATGGATGTAAGGAAAAGAAGGTTATAAAGAGAAAACATGGTGTTAGAGAGCAAATAGTTCTTCTGCAGCATCAGTATGCTGGACACACACACTCCCATATCAGTGCAAATGCAAACACACACACACATTTCTGCAAACACACAAACAGACCCAGAAGCCATCAGAGCATGGTGCTAGGCGCCAGCAGACAGTAGAGGCCAAAACACCTGAAATGGTATCCATGGTAACCAGACTGCTGGCTCCTGCATGTTAGTCAAAAGCAGTGGGACAGATCCAGAGTCAGAGTAACCGCTGTGCGTGATATTTCTCCAGTGATGGGTCATTCTGGCCACATCAAAGGTTAGAGTTTGGATCAGCTGAAGTTCAGAGGTAAAGCAGGCTGAATCAGACTGGTGTTACTTACTTCCTGCCTCTCTCTCTCTGACATTATCTGCTGCCATTCTCATGGATGAAAAACAAGTAGTAGACTCTGTGCATGAAGAACGAGCGATTTGTTCCTGGTACAGATTGTTCCTGCATGCCTCTGTGTGGCCATTTAGGCACTTAACATTCAGCAACAACCCACAGTAATGCCAGTACAAAGCCCAAATATAAAAAGTGCCTTTTTATTGAGCTGCAGATCCAGATTCAGATGCAAATAAATCTGCTTTAACGGATCAATTTGTAAGATATTCAAAACATGAACTGAGTTTATCAACAGAGTGTGAGGTTGGTGATGTTATGTCAAAGGAGTCTATGCTGAGCGTAATACCACTTTGTACCAGCATGGGGCTATAGTCCGATAGCTCCTGTAGTTTCAGTTGGCAGATACTGTATATGACAACTGTTAGTGTTATGAATTCACAGAATAAACTCAAAAATGTCTTACTTACTAAACAGAAAAATACAACAACACACCTTCTGATTTCAAGTTCATCAAACTTGATTGCCTTGTTCACTCAACATTAGATGCACTTCATTCAAACTCGCCATAAACAAAAAAAAAACCTCACCAAAACAGTCGTGGTTTGTCTCACCACAATCACCTCTGGTTTGATCGAAATATATACTCAATTCACAGAATGAGATCTGTAAATATTCCGAATCTACGCGCTGTTTTCCCACTCTGCTGATGTCTCTCCCTTCCCTACCTGCTGTGTCTTGTCATCTCTAAAGTCATAGTCTTGGTCAAAGCTGCTGTAAATCACCTCCATACTATATCCCCTGTTGAATGGCTGACCTCCAGCTTTCTTTGAGGCCGAGTTCAGTCCCATTTTGATATACAGTGGTGTTAACTCTTACGTCAGGCAACCAAATCCAGTTGAGCTAAGACTAGGTGCTTGGGGTGACTCCCCTTATGATCCGAGGTCCCGGTCTAGACAAACTTTAGGGTCTCAACATCTACCTGAGCCATGAGCTGGCTCCAGCCACGGATACTTTAGCAAATTGGAAATTTTGCAGAAGCATGTGCACTCTAAGCGTTTGTTAGCACTGCTGTATTGCTGCCTGTTTCTTAAGTATTAGGTTATGCTGTTACTGCACTGAAGTGGCACATGTGGCACATACTTACCTGTCATGCCTGTGAATGTATGATTATAACATTCTTTTTAAAATGCATTACATTGAAAAAGCAAAATCTTTTCAAGCTGCCCCATGGACTTCTATAAAGTCTTCCTGGTTCGGTCACTTAAGGCCCCCACACACCACCCAGACTCATACCAACAGCCAACTGCTTTTCACCGACCACTCTGTTGCCTCTTGTCTGACCTATTCGGCAGAAAAGTTGCATTGAACACACCGCTTCGACGTGCTGCCCACTCCACAGTAGCATGCAAATTCCAGGCTTGGTAGAGATACAATAAGCAGGTGGCGCTACATGAAAACAGGAAATGACGGAACGGAGTGCATAGAAAAACAACGCACACACAGTATTCTGCCCCTCCCACACACCGCGCTGATTCGCTAGCACACCGCAAATCAGAATGGTCATACAGCTAGCACACAACCAATCAGAGAATCCAATGGCTCAGACGGCCGACTGCCAACCTTATCAGACTTTGCATGTTGAACCGGAGCAGACAACGTCCGCGCGGCTCCGAAATCTTCCAACGTAGCTGAACACACCGAACATATTTGTTCCTGACCTCGTCTGAGTCTCCCCAAATGCTTCAGACGTCCAACGGTTGGGCCAGTGTGTTCCTGCCCTTAAGGTCAGCGCTCAGACACCTACCTGTATGCTGAGTATGTCAGAAACTTGGCTTGCTTTAAGGGTTGCTGCAAAGTGGAAGACTGCTTCACATTAGCAAACACGCTCTGCAGAAAGAAAAGAGAGAAAAAGCTGATAAAATGCAAATGTACTCTGCTGTCATATGCCTATCAGAAAGGTGGTTAGTGCTGTCCAGGCTGTCACTCTGAGAACCGTTCAAAGTTTGATATTCTGTCAGTATGATGCAGAACAGCATGATTCATTTTTTGCTGTAGCCAGATGCAAGCTATTGCCAAGTGTTGCAAAGGAAGAATATAAAATCCTTGGACTAAATTGAACTCTGATCGAGACTTGTACACGCATTGAAATGAGTCTTTGGCTTTTTTTTGACATTCATTTTCTGCTTATCTTTTAGACTCTTTTACAGTACAGGGGCTTACTTCCACCACTGCAAGCTCTCAAATGAAAGATACAGAAATCAAATTAGTCAAGCAAATTATTGATAAAGGTGATTTCTACCAAACCCTCGATCAATGTTTTTTGATGACTGGCAACAGTTTTAATTTACAGACCTTTTTTCACTGCAACAACTCATGAACAGAGCCGATGTTATGTGACAACGTCACAAAAACGACCACGTTGGTTGATGGTGAAAGCAGCTTATACAGCCCATATTTACGTTTCTTGTTAGGCGGTGACCTCTGCTGGCTGTGGTAATTATGAAGGCAGCAAAGGAGGAACTCGTGTTAAGTAGTATAAAGAGGGACAAGTCTGTATTGAGAGGAGGTCAGTGGTGCGCGGTTGGGTACAGGACTTTCACTCAGGAGACAGCTGTTGGCGTGCAGTGTAAAAGTGTGTAGTTTCTGTTCACTTACTCATGTGGTTAAATGTGTGAGCTGGTTTCAAACATTCAAGAAATATCCGTTTTGATGTCATGTCATGCACGTCCATGTATTGTGTTGCAGAGATGTCTTTTGAAGTCAGCATGCTAACCAGCTAGCCCATAGCCTATTTATACATCAAGAGGTGATTATCAGATAGTGAACAACGACAATCCCCCAGGGATCTGCACTCTGGTAGGAGTAAGCCAATATGACCAGGAGTCTGCACAGTTAACTGAGCTTATGGCGGCTACATTTAGCAGCAGTTAGCGTTTGGAGATTAAAGTATGAATTTGACAAGTTGTTTGAGGAGGCCATTTCTTACCCACTGCACATTTCGGTTATGTCACGTACATAGCATAACTATCAGTGCATTTGTTGTGAAAGTACAGAAGTATTATTAAAAATGTTATTTTAAGCCGAACCACAATGTTTTCCTGAACTTACCAAGTTGTTTGCAAACTGGTCCTGCATGCCTGTCGCTAGTAAGCTGCAAGGGTCAAGTTGTTTTGAGAGACACTGGCAATTGACCTGTTCAGTTATTTAGGTGTGAGGATGTGTTGTCATACTAAGTAGCTCCTAAGTGGTCCCTCATCATTTCATGATTACCTTACCATTACTTATCTTTGTAATATTCATGTGGGGGAAGTTATTCAGGAAGAAACTATTGAATATTTTTCGATCTTCCTCACTCATTTGTCAGTAAGTACTCACATGTTTGGCGCTAAATGTTCCCATATTGCTTAACTAATGCATGACTCATGATGATTTAATGCATGAATTATGCAGGATGAAATTCTGTTGCTCATCATTAACAACTGATCAGGTCAGTATGAATTTATGAGATTAGTCACTATGAATTTATGAGATTAGTCACAGGCATGCAAATGTTTCGTGTTTGGCAACCTGTTTGATTTTAGTTCTATGAGAAGAGGCGCTGATCTGCTCTCGGAGAGGCTGAGCAGATACATTTGATGATGGTGAGTAACAGAAATTCATTATACATCCCGCATTAACTCATCATGAGTCATGCATTAGTTAAGCATTACTTAAGTACGTGATACATCCCCTTGTTATATGTCTTACCAAAGTGACAACCTGTGTGCGTGTGTATGTGGTAGATTAATATACCTGTGTGGGTTAAAGGCATAAATACCTGCTTTTTGATACCATATGTCAGGAGCTACCAGCCACCGTGCCATATTTCTGGAGCCAGCACACCTCACACACACACACACACACACAAACACACACACTCATACACTCATTTCCTGAAGCCACCGGCTCTGCACTGTGGACAGACACATTATCCATCATCCTGTGCTAACAAGGGGTTTAACTGGGCAAAACAAACAACACTTCTCAGAACATTACAAGATCTTCGCGGAGAACACTGACTCTGATTTAACAAAGCATTAATTATGGATGGACCTTTTTATTACATCAGATGCGTAGGAGAGGAGAAGATGGAGACTCTTCTTTGGTCCGTCCTCATCAGGGATTCATTCTTCAGGATTTCTCTGATTAATAACTTTCCCCCGCAGTATGTGTATTGATATGCGTTAATGCTTTAGTTTTGAGACAAGCAGATTCAATTTCACTACAGTAATAATGCATCAGTGTAATCGTACACTTTTATATCTTGTTGTCTGTGTTGACAGATGGCATTGTTGTGACCCAGTGGTGTACATTTTTCATAGCTGTAAACCATGAGTCTACCCAGAGTCTGTGATGGGGCTTGTTTGTCCTTGGTTAGCATTCAGTGTGTGCAGGCTCTTCAGTGGCATTCATGTCTGATAATTTGCTGCTTTGTGCAACAAAACTGTTGAGCGCTCATCTATTTCATGGCTGCGGCAGCTTCACTCTGCATCAATTCTCATTACTGTGCTGTCACTTTGCAATTAGCAGCGACATTCATTTTACTTGAATTAATAAGCAGGGGACACAACATGCTGGGAGATGATCAATTTGTCTTGACAGTGTATTAATGTGAACAGTGGCTTTGCAGGAAGAAATGTCATCAAAAGTCTGTTTTTTAGACCTTTTACTCATCAGAAATTTTGATGTGTCAAAGCAGGCACAGCACGTGATATGGATATTTTGCATTAAAGTGCCATACTGTTGACCTGTCACGCACAATATCACAACCCTGGTACTCTGCAGTATTGCACTGGATGAAGCCACTATTTAAAATAGGCATACAATCTTTCAGGTCTGTCTTAAATCAATGGTCAGATTCCCACAGTAGGGCAAGTAATGTACATTAAAAGTTTTTGGTGGCTGTAATCATTCCTCCTGTTCATACTGGCCAGTAACCAGTGTTGAATAAAGTCATATTTGACGAAAAGTTAAGATATTACTTTGGTAAAAGTCAAAGTCACCCAAATGAATAGTACTTGAGTCTTGAATTATCAGATCTGATTTTTTTTTTATCATCAGAATCAGTGTCTTTTTTTGTTTAGTTGTCTATAAAACAACATAATTTAAAAATGCACTACTTCAGCTACCATGCAGTAATCTGCAAAGTAAACAGTAACCAATGTTATTTAATAAATCATTGCCTCCCAAGTGTAGTAGAGTGGAAGTATTAAGTAGCAGAAGATGTAAATACTCAATAAAGTACCTCAGAAAATATGTATTTGAGCACAGCACTGTATCCTCCAAGGTTATAGTTGTTAATTATGAAATCCTTCTGTTTCCACTCCTCTACTGCTCTACAGAATGGAGACAAAAACGACTATTCTGATCTAAAAGACTGTACTTTTAAACCAAACCCAATTGATTTGTTTAAATCACACTGCTGGAGCCTGCAGACTAACAGACTTGAAAAAAATGGAACTTGTCCTTTGATGCTAAATGTCTGCCGGGAAAAGGTCTACAGTCGGCCCACTTCACTTTATTTTTGCTCCTGATATTCTAAAAGCAAAGCAAGTTTATTTATATACTGCTGTATATTTGATGTGGCTGGAACACAAAGGCAACAAAGCGAAGTCACTTTGGACCAACAAGGACTAATATCCACGGTACTCATAAAATCACAGTCAGGATAACACATGTGCTTATTCATCATTTAAATATGAAACTAAGAAGCTGTGATCATAGAGGTGTTAAAAAGACCCATTTTCATCCTTTAAATGTATTAGGGTTTTTTTAACACAAGTAGTCTTTAATTGAGGTTTGATTTCTTTTACCACTGTAAATCATCTTTATCCTGGTGCAGGTAATTTCTGGAAAAAATGTGAATTTAAAAAAGTGGATGACCTTGTCTTTGTTTCCCAAGACAGGGCGATTTCACATCCTGTTAAAAAACAAACTCATACTTTTTAATTGCCACTTCTGGGTACAGCTCAGCAGGACTGCAGATGATGTGCAAGAGGTAAAGTTTTTGTGACAGTTTTATTATCCGTGTAGAAAAAGTCTAGACTCAGTGATTTTTAAAGTTATATCCCTGTTCTAGTGTTAACTCTGCAACCAAAATCTCTTGACGTGGCAGCTCATTACTGTGAGCTTCGGCATCCCCGATGTCTGCATGAGGGAAAGAAGGTATGGACAGCTGACACACTGTCAGGACCATACACACAATAAAATGTGTGTCGAGCAAAAACAACTGTATCAATGTCTAAAAGTACAGACTGTTCTAAAAGCCTGGATCGCAAAAAAGTGAGGATGCTTTATAAAACACAAAACAGAATATGATAGTTGAAAACAATATATTGGATGTTTTCACCTCATCAGCTTCGTTGTTTTTGTAAAGATATGTGATACCAGAAACACGTTTCCAACAAGTTAGCGCTGGAGCAACAAGAGACTTAAAAAGTTGTGTAATGCTTCAGAAACACCTGTTTGAACATTACACAGTTCAACAGGCTCATTGGCTCAGTCGCACACCAGAACAGATGGGGTGAGGTTCAGCACTTGAAAGATAAACGCGGAATGTCAGACACATCTTCTGTTTAAAGTGAACTTTTACAAAGTAGCGACTGCTTCACTGACACTCATATTTGTGGAGGTGTGTGTGGACGGTCAGGGTTGGTATGCAGTGGACCAAACTAATGTGAGGCATAAGAAGGGAGGACCCAGTCTTAATTGCATTGTATTTCTAATGCATACTATATTATTTAAACTTGTATGTTGACAAAGATACAGGTTATTTAGGTGGTCCTGGCCCCCTGTCCCTCCAAGGATGAAAAGTTGGTGTCAAGTTATAACAGTTCACCCTAAATGTGTGCAGCGGTTCATGGCAATCAGTCCAGTGTTTGATGAGGGTCAGGCTTTTACCACTTACCACTTGATTGAACAGCTGACAGTCATTGCTATCCCTGGAGCCATAACTCAACATGGCTGATAGTTTCAGCGAGGCATCATCATCAGAAAAACTACACAGACTTCATATCAATCTACTGCCAGAAAAAAAACAGTTGATGCATTTGAAAGTTATTAATCCTTTCACACACACACACATAAACACACACACACACACACTAGCAATTTTATTTTTGAGGACCAGGTAAAATGACCTCACAAGTAAAAATGACCTCACAAGAAAGGTGGGATTTCAAGGGTTGGTCCACACAAGCATAGCAATACCAAGCGACACACACACACACACACACACACACACACACACACACAAACACACAAATAGAGGTGACATAGACAAAGACATCCAGACATATACTGTATGCCCCTCACTCCAGGACCAACGAAAACACACTTTGTTACTATCAACTGAAACGTTGCCAAAGAACCTCTGCTGGGATTAATTACAGGAAGAAAGACACATTTATTTATCACAATGCTGTAATTATAAGCACACCAAAATACAATCTGCTGTACTTCACCAAGTTTTGCATTTTGGAAAGTTGTAGGGGGTCACAAGTCTATGAGAAAAGGTCACGGTGAAGAGTTGTTGCTCAGCTTTATTTTAGCTGTACTGCAGATATTGTGCCGAAAGCCCCTTCTGGTCGGCACTTCATCTCTCTGTCCCTGAGGTGATAACTTTACCCAGCTATAAAAACTCAACACAGAGTTTGACGCAGGAATAAAAACAGAGTTAAAATTAAGCTTGTGCATCTGATTTGTTGCTGGATACACTTGTTTTTGTGTTTATTTGTGGATGCACCTGTTTTGATAGACCCCCTCCCTCATCAGCCTCTGTAATCTAAACCGTTCCTGTACAATCCAAACAGGACATATTGCATCGATGCTGCCGTTGGCTGATATCCTGTGTTTAAAGCTCTTGATAAAGCCCCTCATTCGGCCATCAAAGGTCCCGCTGAATTATACAAAAAGACTCAGGGAACTGAGCCCTTATTGTGAATTGATTCATAACAGTCTCCCTCTCTCTCTCCGTCTTCCTTTGTTCCCTGCCACCGTTGTAAACTAGCAGAGGCCTGTGGCTTGTCAAAGGATCAAGCCCAAGCAGCTCTACTGGCAGAGCTTTAATGAAACAGTTTTGGCTCACAGAGGATGTGTGCACTTGAGTGTGTATGTGTGTGAGGGTGCATGGGTTTTCAGTAAACCATCCTCTCTGTCTACACACACCAGCTGAGCCAGTGTAATTGAACATCCTGCTGATTTTACCACAAACACATACAGAAGAGTGACACACACACACACACACACACACACACACACACACACACACACAGCACATATGTGTGCAGGGAAGTGTAGATGGTAGTGACGTGACGATGGCAATTGGATACACTGGCTATTATGGATATGCAGAGAGCAGAGTGGCAGGAAACACCATCGGATGGTCGGAAGTGTGGAGAAAGATGCAGGGGTGAGCAAAAAGTCTACATTTTAGTAAGATGAGAACGCAGTGATGGCTGGAGTACTGTCGTCAACAGACAGCACATATCTCATGTATAGCTACACCAGCAGGAGCATATTGTAAGAGTGATACCACAATATATTATTAGTAGTTTGGGATGTCAGCTCTACACAGAAAGTACAGATAATTGTGAAGGAGGAAGGTTGAAATGAGGGCTCAGACGGTTGTGTGTGTGGTGGAGGTTGTTTTTGTGGACAGATTGCTCTCCAAGGAAAAGAGAACAAAATGAAAGCAAAGCACATCGATGAAAGTAGATTGAAAAAAACAAAACAAAACGGCAAATGGAAAGATGAAACCAGATAAAAGATATTTAATATTCACAAAGGCTGTCTTATTATGAAAGAAGTGTTTTGTGTGCGTGCTTGCGTGCTTGTGTGTGAGTCGAGCATATGCAGTGGGAACAGTTGACTCTGTAGAGAATCAATAGTAATAACTGTGCAATTAGCTGTAACCGTTTTAGATACAAAACAATAAAACCAATAGGAAACTGTAAACTTTGCCACCTTGATGGAGGTGGAGAGAAGATTTGGCCAAATACAAATGTATGAATTTAAATCCAAGCATACCTGCTAGGTATACAGCAAATAAAGGCAGGCAAAAGAAGGGAGCATACTAGCAATCATTGTCAGCAAGTGTCAAGGTCACAGGCTGCATCAGTATGTAACAAACATCTGAGAGAACTGCACCTCTAGTAATTGATCAAATACACAAAGTAATTAATGAAACAACCTTATATCTCAAGATCCATTTAATAAAAGATACCTGTCCAAGGATTTAAAATGACGTTTTAGTGTAAACTGACAATTAAGTTGTATTGTGTCTTATCATATCATATCGTATACGATGTTGTGATTCCCACTTCCCCAAAATTACCAAAATAACATAAGAAACTTACATTGGGAACATTTCTTCTGCTGATTAGGTTGCTTATTCCATCAATGTTGATTTTTTTTCCAAATTTAGGTCAAACCTCTCTCAGTTCCTCACATCTTTAACTCACAGGAAAACAGATAAAACAAAGTGCGAGCTATTTGGATATGCTTGAACTCTGTTGTGACTCCAGCAGGGATTAAAGAAGCAAAGCCGATAAACTCTTGATATATATTTTCCTCGTTCTTATTGTCGACCAAGCAAAAAAAGCAACAATCTCTTGAAGTCTTTTTCACTGTACTCAGAACTGTCTGTGCTGTGCATACAGCTTAATACTTACAGTATCAGAGCTGACTGGGACATTCTTTGGCTTAGACTATGTATTCAGTGCTGTTGTGTGTGTGTGTCTTCTGCAACTGGCCCATCTTAACGACTGGACCAAAAGAAAGCCTCGGACCGGGGCTGACCGACTGAAGCAACAGATTGGTGCGTTAACAGTGGGGTCAGATCTCATCATGGTCAGCAGGGCTCCCATGTCATTTTAATGGGACTATAATTGACTTATTGATTTTGAAAGCCAGCTGAGATCAATGGCAGCTTTGCCGGGGTGGAGTGTGGAGGAGGAGGAGGAGGGGGGGATTGAGAGAAAGTACCTGGAGTGCATGATAGTGGCTGGGATACTTTCAACCACTATCTGCTGTCAAAGGGATAGCGATGATGCTTTATTAATTACTAAAGCGCAGCAAAATATCTTGAGATTTACTGCAATCTCCATAATGTGTGCAAAAAAGAAAAAGAATCAAGGCAGAGTCTTATGTGCTCCTCGTTACAAATACCTCCTGGTTCCTATTCACACAGACATCTTCAAATCCTTGAAGCACAGAAGTCTGCTATGGTTGAGTAATAGCGAACATACAGGGGCTTCTTGTGAAGGCAGCAACAACCTTGGTCAGATGGTACAACACTGTCATGGCAAACTAAAGGTCATTCAGACTCAGTGGGTCTGTTCTGCAAAAAAAAAATAGTGTAGTAGGGTGAAGTGTCATATTTGGAGATTTAAAGGTCTGGTTCAGTCGTAAGGAAGAATATTTTCTCACTTACACCCAGTGGTGTTGAATTGTGCAGATGGTTCATGCCTTCTATTTTGGACAAATTCTGAGATAGCCGTCTTGGAGTTCACTTAAGGTAAATTAATTTTAATATATATTCAAAAAAAGAAACAATGCCTCTCTAGATATTCTAGACAAGTACTGCTTCCTACATAAGACAAGTACTGCTTCCTACATAAGAAAGTGTTTTTAATACTGTTGACAATACCAAAGGTCTCTGATATTGGTATACCAGTATCTTTTACACTACTTCGCCTGACTCCCACCTTTGTCTTAATAATTACTACGTCAACTAGAAGTTGCTACCTAACAACAAACATGAATATGGGTCTTAATAAGCTGCTCTCACAGTCGAACTATATGGTCTGGCTGGCACAATTTCCACTTTGACACAAGGATGGACCGATTAGAGTTTGGTGGTCAAAGGTCACTCTGACCTCACAAAACAGGCGAAGAGTTCATGCGCTAATTATGACTACATTGTCTTATCAGATAAAATGATGAACTGATGACATTTTATATCCAAACGGTCAAAAATCAAATTCATGTTTTGAATGCAAAAACACTTTTCACACCACCATTCAGCGCCATTCAGTGGAGATTGAGACCGTATTTCACATTGACTCAGACACGGACAATAATCTTGGGCATCCACCTTGAAATTGCGGTGATTGCAGAGATCTTCTGTGCAGCTGGTTTTAACTTGCGTTGAATCCAAGTCTGTGAATCAGAAACGGCTTTATTGGCAATGCATTTCAACACATACACGGAATATGACTCTTAACTTACACACTAATAGACATAAAGAAATAGTCTACCACTAGCTTCAAGGGATTGTTGTTGCGCCATGAGGCAATAGGCTACTTTTCGATCAGTCATCTGTATTCTTGAAAGAATGGTCTTTAAATGAAGACAGCGTGTTTGTCACTGGAAATGATTCACAGGAATCAAACATGTCAACATAACGATGACTTCCATCTAAACAAAAAATACACTACATGCCTTTTACTACATTTGTTCCAAATCTTGGATGTAAGGGGCAAAACTGCAGCCTCGCAATTCTAGTTTTTCTCTGCGATGTGACCTTAAATTCATCATCTTGTCACGCCCTGATCCTTCTTCATGAATCACTCTCATGATATCTCACCTTTCTTTCTCTCCGACCTCCGTCTGTTTTCCCGTCTCACACACACAAACACTTTCAGGAGTGTGCATCATTCTTTGCAGGTCGGCTTCAAGGCCAGCGCTGGCGTTTGTCTTCAGAGGTGGACAGTGACCTTTCTCTATTAAGTCAGTTATTGAAAAGGTCAGGGAAAAGGTCGACCAAAAGCTACAGTGAGGGAGGGACAGCCTGCAATGCCTCACCTGAGTGGCCTTCAGAGGATGATGCATCAGTGGCTGGCTGTCTTAGTCGTGCCTTAAAATGCAGGAAATGCTGTCTTAAACTTTTCCCCTTACGACTTAAGTCCTTGCTTAAAAAAACACCCAAATCATTTCTGTATTATTCAACATACACGAAGATGAGTGTAAGCTGTAACTAGGCCATCACTGAGCTTCTATATCACTTATCACAGCATTGTGCAGCCATCAATCAGTCCTGATTGGCTTGGACATACAAGTATCCACATCCAGCCAGAGGCAGTAGATGCATTCTCACTAGATCACAGAAACCAATCAGTTCTAGTGTTCTCTGGACACAAAGGTGCATCAGTCACAGTCCCTGTTGTCATTCCCCTCGGTCCCTCAGACATCCATTACTCTCTGGTCCAAACTGAGTGACAGCCAGGATACATTGTGCGACCAGTGTGCTCCAATTGAAATCATAAATTACAGATTTCATTGCTAGAGAGTGTTTTTCTGCACAAGATTAACACACATGCGCGACACAGCTTCTGTATCCCGGCCTCCCTTGTGTAAACATGACATAGTAGATTAAACCGGATGACGGATAATTTCAGCGGTTCTCGTAACAATCCAATGTGCTAACCTTCATTGCCACCGAGCCCTGAGCAGAGATCGGGGAATAGATCCAGGGATGAAGGGGGCAGGTAGAGAGATAGAGTGAACAGATTGAGAGACAGTTTCCAGCTGGAAGGAACTGATGATTATTTTTTTTGTACCGAGTGTAGGTGTGAGGGTGCATGACTGTCGGAGTAAATCTGGGAGGAATGGGAGCTGCCGGGTCTCGCTAAAGCTCCGACTCGACTCATCCCCAGACTGCCTTGAGAAGTGATAGATGACTCTGCCTTCAGCTCCTGCAGAGGAAGGAATAGAGTCTTTCATTCACACAGAACCAATTCAGTTTAGAACAACTTCATTTATAAGACTAAGAGGTACAAGAACATATGGACAAAACAGAATAATAACAAAGTAATTTGTCATATGAATTAAGATATTTTGCAATTGATAGGATAATCAAGAACAAGACATTACGATCATCTAATTGGATAATCGAATTAAATCCAGGTACACAAAAAAATTTATACAGCATGAAATATATTGGATGTCTGCACCAAGAGCTGCATGTCGCTGCCTGATTAGAAATTCTTCCGTAATTACTTCATAAAAAACTGCCCAATTACCACTTTCAGGCTTGCTTATCAATCTAAAGCTGCTCTAATCAATAGCTTTATATTAACAATGGATGTGAATACATACTGTGAAAGGAGCTGCTCAGATAGGGGCGACCCCGCAGAGAATTATCGCCCGACTCTGCATTTCCCAGAAGCCAGCAGCCTCAGCAAGTTTCAGCTCATTGTTTTGCTGTTTGTTCTGCGCTAGCTGCACAGCACCGCATCACAACAGACAGGTAGTGGAGCATTTAGCAGCCAAGTGCGTCCCTTTGGGAGTTGGTTGAGACCAAAATAGAGCTAAAAGGAAAGCTTAATATTGGATACAAACCTGAAATGATTGGTAATGTTGCTCCATGTCTATAGTTAATAGTAGGGAGGAGTGAGTACACTATTATCTGTATCTGTTCAAACATCCATCCTGAGAATTAGCAAGGCTTGAAACGGGAGTGGGCGATGCTTACATAGAAAGCGGGCAAGGCTAAGATTATATAGTTTATATAAACCTTAAATTGTATGGGGTTGCTATATTTATTAACCGTGTCATGTTCCCAGGTTAAAAATCAGTTGATTTACTATTTTATGTTGAAAGTTTATCCTCAGCTTCCACTTCCTGTCTTTGTCTGTTTTCCTGCCCCTTTTCTGTGTACACCTGTTGATAAATAAAGGACCCTAGGGAGGACACAAAGGCAGGCAAGCTGAATAACAAAAAGCAAGCTTTGATAATGACAATCCAAAAATCTGAAATCTAAAAGGCAAATAACAAAAAGACAGGCAACAAAAAAGAGGCAACAAGGAGAATCCAAGAATATTATAGAGAAACACTAAAACAGATGACAAACGGCAAACAGGAATAAATGAGGCCTCAGAAACAAAAAGACTTCAAATACAAAACGGTTAATAAACAAATTAAACACAGGTGTACACAGAGAAGGGGCGGCAAATCAGACAAAGACAGGAAGTTGAAAGTAAAACATGACACATGAAGCTTTCAACATCAAAAATGACAGGCAACTAAACTAAAACCTTTGACAATTATTTACAGAACAGCCTTAGAATCGAGCTTTAGATCACTGTTTTTGATCACGAGAGTAAAAGAACCGCTTGCAGAACATTTGTTGTTTTATAAACTCGAGTTTGTACTAAACTTCAGTCCGTTACCCAATGAAGATTTCCCTTCGGTGCAAATACAGATATACAGACACTACTCAGATGACATTCATACTTGTAAGTAAGTAGCTGGTAATTACTAGCCAAACTCCCTCTCCGCATACCATCTGGGAAACAATAACATTTGTAGAGAGAATTGAAGAGAGGGTGGGACTATTTTGTTGAAGAGTTAGAAGAGAAGGAACATGTTTGTGTACTAAAAAAAATGCTACTTACATTTACACTCTGCTTGTCTTTAAATATGGTGTCTGACGCACTCTAAAAGAGATTACACTTGAAAGCAATGTCTTGAAATGCTCTTGTGACCCTGTTGTTTTAGCTGAAGGGTATAAAATTTGAATGTCTTACAGTTCTTCCTCCTCAGTATTCCAGATCATACTCTCATTCCTGTGTTACTGCTTGTCTTAAAGATGGATGATGTTCCTGCTGTATTGATTCGCTCCGATGATGGTGTGTGGATTCAGACTGAAATAAAAAAAAAGAGAGTTGGCATCAAGCCCGGTACTTTGTCTGTTCAGAAGAAAAGATGTTACTACACATGGCTGTGTACAGGAGACAGATTAAGTGGAGAAAAAGGAATAAAGAAGTAAGTTTGGTGATATTTTTGAAGACATCTATTATGAACAAGTGGATTTGACCATGAAAGCATGCAAAGAAAATCTCCCAAACAAAAGCTACAGGGGGAAAAAAGGAATCCTTGTTCATAATGAAAAACCCATCATCCATTTTTATGCCTTGTAAGCAGAAGGCCATCTGGGCCATTAATGCATCACAATCACATCTGAGCTTGCAGGATCGAAACCATCAAAACACCATGACGCAGTGTATAATTAACATAAAGCAAAGCAGAGCAATAATAAAGGCATAATGACGGGACGTGTGACATATGACAGGAAAAACTTCCACCTCTTCCACATAAGGCTGATGGGTCACTGGACTGTTTGGAAAACAGTGTGTATTGTATGTTTTGGCCTTAACAATCACAAGACCTCAAACTTGTTGAACAGATCTTGGACTCATGTGTCAGACAGCGATCTCAATGCACTACCATCATCACACCAAATGAGGGAAACTTTTTTGGGAATATGGCAACCAACTCTCCAGCAGTCTCAGTACCTTACTAAGCACATTGAGGTTTTTCCTTTAATCTGTCCTCCATTTGACTCCATCATTTCATAAAGCAAGGAGTAAAATATACATTCACTTACAGGAAGCCAAAAAGTAGCCACGTTCCAGACCTCTGAACCATTTCACCAAACAGGTGTGTGTTGCCCTGGTTAAAGAAACAATCAGCTACTTAAAGTTTTGTTGGCGGGATTAGTTATGTCATCTTTCTACAAAGCTGGCTGGCCATAGAAATCACAGACTTATAAAAAGGACTAGACTGAATTGCTTGCCATGCTTGGTGTCCTTGGTTATGGGTTTAATCTTATAATCTGTTTTAACTTTAGATTAAACCATTTTTACTGATCTCTGTTTGCTAATGTATCAATAGCTTTTAAGCCTTTGATGCAACATTAACTAGCTAGCCAACATCAGAATTGTTTAACACTCACTGAAACCTTGTAGAGCTGACGATTATGCTGGCTATTGCAGAAACGTCTCCTTTCGCATACCTGCAGCGTCAACAGGACCAGACTCAGTGATTTTTGCCCCATTCAAAACTTTTTCCCTCATTCTGGAAGAAGTGCCAAGCTGACAAACAAGGTGTGGTTAATGACGTAAATTCTGCAAGATGGGAGATGTAGGCACACATTTAGGCTATATCGACAAACATCATATGTGTTATTCATGGAACAGTGCAAGTTCATACAAAAGTTATCTGAAATACGCATTGGCTATTCAGTTTCTTGCTAAGAGCTGAACTAGCTTCCTTTCATGAGGTAAAGCCATGCTAAGCTAACAATCTGCTGGCTTGTGACAGGACAGTGAGATGTATTTTCTTGACTAGCGCCTGGCTGGAAAGCTAATAATATTCCCTCAAATATCAAACAAATTGAAATTACATTGTTGGGATGGATATGTTACTTAGTCAAGTCAAAATAGAACAACTACCTTCACCTCCTCAAAACAGAATGTGGCTTCATCCAACAACACAATGTCAGGCTGCATGAATGAAGTGAAACAGACTGTCAGTTCAGTTTTAAAAACAGGCTCACTGCCGAGAGGAATAATTCAAACACACAACATTTTGGATGTGACATTAAATGGGCTGAGAACAGCAGCTGTCACTTCTCTTGTCAACATTAGGATTTCATAGAATTACACTGGAGACATTGTTATGTATACAAGTAAGTTATATATTTATGACCTACACTTAAATGAATTAAGGCTGCAGGGGTTTCTAGTAACAGTTCCTGTTTCACAGTCATCAACACCAAAGATCCACAAATGCAAAACACTTGACTGAGCTGTCAAACAGACTGACTGTGGAAAATCTTCAAAGACGTGTAGGCCTGGGCTTCCAGCCATTTCAGACCAAATGCCAAGAATCTGGTCATCCATTTCTTTCTTTTATTTGACCATTGGCGTCAAGCTGGGATGATCACTACTTTTTCAAATTAACCAGAAATGGAAAAAGGGCCCTCAGCCAACCAGCCACTGCGATCTGTAATTCAACAGTCATCTCAACCTGCTTTGTAGTCTTGAGGACTTTTCTGACTCATCCACGAGGTTTTATCATCACTTGTTCTCCATCCAAAACTCTGAACTTTGCACAGCATTGCCAGGTGAATTCATCTTACCAGAAATCCCCTGACCTGAGCCTTGGAGTATCTTCATCAACAAAGCACTCACTCTTCACTCCGTGAATGCGAGCGCTATTATTATTATTATTATTATTATTATTATTATTATTATTATTAAGCAGCATTCTGATAGTGCTGCTGCGATTGTGCTTGAGTAAGCGCAGATCTGTTTTGCTGCTCATCCGGCTGGCAGAGCAGTCGGAGCCCTGGGTTCGCTCAGGAGACCCGAACAGACAGACAGTGAGATGAACTAAGAGCACACTGCCTCTCTGGAGAGGAGCACTCCATGTCACTCTCCATAAGGCAGGAGGAGGCAGCGGCACAAAGGTGACAGGCTGTGACAGCAAGAATGGAGCAGCACAGTGTCATTTCTGAGAGACAGGGAGCCAGGTAAATTACTTTGCTTCTCTGTCTTCCTCCACAGTATTTATAAGGTTGTTTTTAGAGTGAATCAGAATGAAATACTTTATATTTATATTTCCCCATGGGCACATTAAGTGAGAAGTGAATGTAATGGGCTGCTCAGCTCCCCCAGACCATCGAGCTACTTTGCCAAACAGTGTAAACACAGCTTAACAAATGTAAGTGCATATCGTTTACAAAGCCAAGATTCTTGTGATTCTATTCATGCAAATAATTTAGAAAATGAAACCACGTCAGGAAGGTGCAATAAACAATCAAACAAGTAAAAACATAAGATAATAATAATAATATAGGATATTTTGTCTAGTTCATTTGAGCAGATAGTAGCTTCCAAGCCCGCCATCGATGCCCCATGTAGACAAAAAGATTTCAAATCCAGTAATATATGATTTTGATTCGTTTTTAAGGCCCTACACTTGGACATTATACACGTTTATGTAGTTTTGTGCATGTTGCTGTTTGAATGGGCTGTTTTCCACCCAAACACTTATTGTGTTAAAAGTAGTTTTGTTCCATAAACCTAAGCAAATTGTTATGTGTTTATTTTTTCTGATGACTACGGAGGTCATCTGACCTTGGATGTGCTCCTCACAGAAGAACTGCCTTATCCCCTGCACACAGATTCTGATACAAGTTGACAGTGTAAATTTGTGTCATTCGTACGCAGATTGAGAAGTCCATGTTGTCCTTCCAGTCTAACACATTTGGCTTTTCCTCTCTGTACACAGATTTATAAAGTCCCAGTATAAGCATGAATATTTTGCTCAAGTTTGCAAATTTGCTCACAGCCCAGAGCAAATTCACAGCTAATCTCATCTATGAATTGCCCTTTGTGTCCTGTCTGGAGACATGCCTCCAGCTAATGGATAATACTTCCAGCAAATAAATATATCCTTGTCTCACATCTAAACTCAGATTCACAAACTCATCAGTGACCCAAACAAATGAAGTCGGTATCTACAACTCACATAACTCACACTTTCTGTCTTACACCCTTGTGACCTTTCACACGTGTTTTCCGCTGAATGTAAGCGTGGCCATATGCACACAGAAACTCACAGATGCATTTCCTATTGTACCACCGACATCATTCCAGCTTCAAAGTCCATTCCAGCTGCCACTCTCCTGTCAGGGTGGATTGGTTTCTACGTCCATCACCTGCGTGCACAGTCAGCCTTTCACAAGCAGAGTGACCAACATGTTTTTCATTAGAAACCGCCATGTCCTTTTATATGTGTAATAAACATTTTGACCATTCCACACCGAGTGCTTAACAATCAAAGTATCATACTTGATATATTTAAAGATCCCTTTGACATCCTTCATTTCAGCTCTAATTAGTTTTACAGGGAACAGTCCTCCCTTCACAGCCTGGAGTGAAATGTCCGCGTCAGCCTGATCACAGATTGTAAAAAAGGGAGTCACGACGCTCGTGACACCTGATGGATGTGAGTCTCTTTTATTCATCTTAGAATCAAGCATCAAATCAAGCAGCTCTCTGTCAGGACAGCATCTCTTCATGCATTAACCAAACTCCATTAAAGCACAGCCAGACACGGTCAAGGGGTTGATCACCAGAAGGAGAGCTTTTCGCCCTGTCGGGAACGTTTGAATCAAAACCTCTCAAAGTCTCTCCACAGAAGCTGTGACTTGAGAGAACCTGAGGCTGGAGAAGCAATTTTTTTTGTCACTTAAGTAGAGATCAGAAGAGAGCAGACAGCGTGTATGTGATGTTGGTCATGGTTGTCTGAAGGGACACTTTGAAGCCTGAAGTTGGATTTCTCACCTGAAGCACTGCAGCCAAGGATTCCAACTTCTGCAGGCTGAGCTAATGTAATGACAGTAAACTCGCAGCATCCGAACGCACTTCCTGTTTGACTTCAACACTCAACCGTGAATGAATTAGTCTGACATTTTGAGAAATACCAAGAAATAGTCTGGCCTATGACCACCTGTTCAATGGCAGGTTTTTACACTTAGTTCTTTTTACGTAATCAACAAAAATATAAGACATAAATTAGTGAGCTTTAGCAGCCCAGTCACCAAGATTTAATGTCAAACTATGATGTATTCCTAACCCTAACCAAGCCCTAAACCTAAGTGGAGCATAAGTACAGCATTGTGACGAGAGAAACAGAAAATTGAATCGAAACAAATGTAAAGTTGAGCTCTGTGGTTTTGCAAAAACATCATTACAGAGCATTTATTCTGGCGACTGGGTTGGCTTTAGAGGTGCTGGTTAGGCAGATTTTGTTACATTTAGACAGAGCCTGGCACTTTGTCCCAGCATCATTTGATTGTCTGAACATCATTTCTAAATTTCAGTTTGAATCCAGCCCAGCTTGTCGTGTCCCGATGGGGCTCGCCATGTTTGGCTCTGGTCTCCATGCTCTGGTGAGAGTGATATCCATCTGCTCACCCAACTGTCCTCCAGAAATACGTTACCCCAAATTGTCAAAATCTTCAGGAGACCCGTAAATCCAGACCTCCATCTAAATCCAGTTACTACTCTAAGGGGGTTCAACAAACTGAACATATCGTTATGTCTTTCCGGGCATGCACTGTTTTCATTTGTGATATCTGTAATGATAAGAATCGAGTGAGAACATCGTTAAAGAGAGAGGAGGAACAGAGACAGAAATACACAGAGGAGACAGGACGCAGACGCCGACTCGGGCAGTAAACACAGTATAATGACGTGCATAACTTTGTGAAATCTGGCTCAACTCAGTACACAGCCGAGCTTAAAGGGCGACCGCAAGTGAGAAAGATAGCAAGCAGACAGTTTATTGGAAATCAGCTGCGTTCCCGGCATTTTGCTCCAAGCGTCATGGCACACACACACATACACACAGAGAAACTTGCCTCCTCAGCGGTTGTTTGGAGAGCAGGTGATATTGCTTTCTGACTGTCACTCTTTCTGCATCTCTGTACAAAACCATGTGGCTACTGATTATTGGTCTGCAGCTTATTAGTATAACAATGTGTTATCCCAACCTCGGCTGGTACTTATGGCTGCTATTTTATTCTATGCAAGCGTGGAGAATGATATTTAATCAACCTTCCGGACCAGACTCAAACGGGATATAACACGTTATATGTCATATGTCCCAGGTTGGGAAGTTATTCTCCCGACTTTGATGTGTGCAAAAAGAAGTCATTTTGCATTTTAACACTCTGAGCATATAAACAACGTGTTCACAGCCGTGCACAGTGCAGTTTTTGAGTGATAAGGAAGAGCAAATAAAAGTATACAATGACAAAGTTTCTTACCATTCACTCAATGCATCATATGACATCAACGCGGCAACTCGTGTACCAACTTTCCCAGTTGTTGTTCATAATTCCTTGGTTGCCTTTAGGATTTCTTTATATTTTTTGTATTATTCCTCATTGGATTGGTTTTCACTTGGACTTCCAAGCAGCCTTTAAATGTTTGTGTTGCTCTTCCAGTTTCTATTCCACCTCCAGTAGGTTTAGTTGCTATATATTCTACTTCCTGTTGTCTAATGTCCTGCGTTTGGGTCTCTTTCGCTAAAAACATTACACATACTTTCGGTAAAACCTGGCCGGCTGTGGCTCAGGGGGTAGAGCAGGTCGTCTAGTGATCAGAAGGTCGCTGGTTTGAGTCCCGGCTCCCCCCCTGCATGTCGAAGTGTCCTTGAGCAAGATACTAATCCCCAAATTGCTCCTGATGTGCAGTTGGCATCTTGCCTGGTAGCAAGTGTGTGGGCCTGTGAATGTAGCAGGTATTGTAAAGTGCTTTGAGTGGTCATTAGACTGGAAAAGTGCTAAATATTCAAGTCAATTTACCATACTCCAGCGTTAAAACAAGAATATGTTGGCAATTTTAGAAGGTATTGTCATTTCAAAGCCAGCCACCAACAAAAGCTGAAAAAGATTAAGATTTCTTTGCATTTGTCCTTTTTGCTGCAGAGCTCATTGTATCCATATTCACTTGGCTTGGTCTTACATTCATTCATCATATGAGTGCTGCTTGACTGTGATGAATTAGATGACGGCAAACCTCGCAGCAGAAAGCAAAGACTGCAGTTGTGCCGCGCGGATGTAACGTACGAATGTGGAATGTGTTTCATCATCTTCTTCCTCCGCCCGCTCCTCCAGAACCCCGCTGTGAAGAAGGGTAGACGTGTTGTATGGAATGATGACACTTTCAGATGAAAAACCATAAAAGTGCTTTCCTTGTGTGGAGGAAAGGGTGTGCAGCTGGTCAAGATCTGCAGCAGTGTGGACGCCTTAAAGCGCAGATCCAATGAGTCCTTTTCACAAACACACAACTAGCTGCTTACCGTGACTGCTGCTTTCTGTCTTATGAACAAAACAACATACTGTAAATAACCAATTGCATGGAAATAATGACCACTGTGACTCTACTGTATGTGACGAAATACATGTAAGAATGTGACGGGGCCTGATCCTGCACGATACATCTGTCTGGTGCTGTGGTTGTGATATCAATATGAGAAATCTAAGTCAAAAGCGCTGACAGATATTTTCCCCGTGCATCATCTAAAAATGGTGTTGAAGAGCATTTATCTTCTAACTGCGCTCGCCGGTATCGCTTTGTTTATTATCTGTTTGTTTGCACGACTGCAGCGCAACTGGGAGACGTCGAGTAGCTTCACTGCATCGAGCTCCGTTTAGATTTACGCTTGGCAGAGGGCTTAGTGTCGTGCCGCTTTTTTGTTCAATAAATGTGTGACTGGTGAGCAGTGGAAGGGACAAAAAGAAGAGCCTGTGAATGAGCCATTGTTCTCTGATACGTGACGGACTGACGTCCACAGCTGGTGTTTTTTGGATGGATGAAAGGTTTTTTTCTCCAGCAAAAGATGATTGTGGTTGTGTTGGAAATATCTTATTGCAACAGAAGAATCACCCGTGCTTTGACTCCGCAGGATTAGTTTTTCAGGGTGGATTTTTCTTTTTTTCAGCTTTTATAATCACCTGAGGCTCACGTACGTACAGTAGAAGGCTGCTGCACTTCCTGCTCAGCTGCATTCACTGAAAACACACATGTACACACACGCTCATGCTCAGCCAATTATATTGAAAATGCTGCTCCATAGAATATCAACACTGCACTGCTAATTGTTTGGAATTAAATCTGACTGAGGAAAAATAATTAAACAGTGCACATATTTAACTTTCAATTCGGCAGCATTATCTGAGACAGTCAGAGTTCAGACTGTTTCCTTTCATCCGCCCATTCGTAGGATGCAGCTGCGAGGGGTTTCACATACACATGGACGTGTCTAGAGTTATAATATTAAAATTTCTAAAGTTACTGTGAGGGGTAAGCTCACCTTAACACAGTTTGGCCTGGAGGGGAGGCTGAGGTTCCCCACTGCGTCAGTGTGTGTTCGAGAGAGTTAATAATGTATCTCTGCATAACAACGAGATATGTGGGAAGTTTAGGGAGTCGACGCAGCTGGTGGATGAAGGATATGATGAGAACATTGAGTCCGAAGAGAAGATGGCGTTTAAACCTTGTTTTGAAAGGTCAAAAAATGAGACCTTAAAGAGGCATCTGTGTAACACTTTGGAGCAATTTGATAAGCATTTTTAATCACTGAGTTGTTAACCATATGTGAGCGGAACTGATTGTAACGTGTTGTGAAAGATGAGACCTTGACCTTCTCTGCCGGTTGCCTGTACCAGCCTGTGGACGGTTTGTTTAAG
This sequence comes from Sparus aurata, assembly GCF_900880675.1. Taxonomy (NCBI): domain Eukaryota; kingdom Metazoa; phylum Chordata; class Actinopteri; order Spariformes; family Sparidae; genus Sparus; species Sparus aurata. The sequence continues at coordinate 20,279,271 of NC_044201.1, read as the reverse complement.
TTGTTAAATGCTGCTGGACTGTGGATTTCTTGGTGAATTTTCTGCGACGGTCCAAAGGGCGTGACTTTATGCACGTTCTTGAGTGGCTCGCTTGCTTCAGCAACAGTAGCTGACGTCCAACATAAACTTCAGGCAGGCTTCATGCAAAAGAAAAAACCCCTAACCCTTTCTTCTCATTTGTCTGTATAAATCTCGATGATGGCGATTGCTTGCAAGCTATAAGATTCCAGTGAGGGTTTAAATATTGCGCGATCTGGCATTTGATTGCCGACTCTCACCTGCACCGGACAAAAAACTGATGTTTCAGTTTCCATGACAACCTCACACCACGCAACCCACCAACAGTTTATCAACAATTGTTTTCATCAACGGGTTCAGGAAAGGTCGGAAGGGGCCGTTCACTGTTATTGTTGCCTTAATCCTCAGGTGTGTGCACATGTGTGAGGACGAATACACCTACAGATGCACGGTGTCCATACTGTTACCGTAAGCATGATTAGTTGTTGGCAGGTTTCCAGCGTCTCTGTGAGCCATCTGCCTTCGCCTGCAAGACGAGCCAAAAAAACAGGACAACGTGTGTTTCTTCTCTCGGGACACTTTGCTCATCACAAATGTGATTAAACCTCGGATGGGCGCAGCGAAGAGGTGGCAAGAGGGGTTTGCCGACACGCACTCAACATTTCAAGTGTGCAAGACAGCAAAGAGACGAGTGATCTGCATACACAGCAGTTGGTCGCTTGAATGTTTTCTGCGGGTTATTTGCCTCCTCCTACGGTTTTTATGAGTTGTATGGCAGCATTTAAACATATTCTAGTCACCTAAAAACAGGCCAACCTAAAATAATTTGTGTTTAGAATGTTTTCACGCTCTTTCCCTTGCTGTGAGACGGCCTTATCTGTGGTACTGTTTTCTCTCAACAGTGAGAAACTCAAACACATCTTTTATCTGTTTACCTCTACCTCTGAACTCTCTTTGATACCCTTCAAGTCAGTTACTGGTTTTAAATATTTAGTAAAAACTAATCTCAGCTTGTCCTTGTATAACACTTGTTTGAACTTTAAGACACAATAAAATTATGTAATTTCCAAGTTCTGAACGCCATGCCCCCTGTGTTAATTGTTCATTCGTCTCGTGTTTCAGGGTAAAACAGTCGGGGCATTCGGCTCAAAATGTTTCTTGTACAGGTCACTGGTTTATTAAAAAGTCCCTTTGTGCATTAATTAATAAGTGTGGTTGAGGTACAGGCAGCAGCCAGATTATCTGATCAAAGTAGGCTGGTTTTTATCTTGTCAGCCGAGGTCCTGTGTCAGCCTCTGCCCAGTGTTCTCTACCTCTTTCTCAACTGTGTTCACTTACTCATCTTTTCAACTCCTTGATCTTGTGTGTCCTGAACACGATGGTCTGTGCGTCCCGGCTCAAAGGTGGATTTATTTATCAGGTTTTTCTGAACTTGAACTGCATTTCTCAATCTTAATTTGTGTGTGGAGCTCACTAAGGTGCAATCCTGTGACGTCAGCGTGACATTTGCATGGCATCTCCTCCTACATTCTACAAAGATTACGTGTGTTACATGTAAAGCTTGAAATCACAAATGTATCTGTTTTAAAAAAGGACGTGGTGCAACATCACCTTTTTAGGTTTGATTATCCAGTCCGACAATGTGGGAGCAATAGCCTAATGCTGGTTTGAAGATGCGTAGCTATTCATTCTCCTCAGCAGTATTGGCTGCTCTTACTCAGTGTTTAATTATCACTCCTGTCCCAATCTGTGTCATGCTACATCCGTTATAATGACAAAAGCCTCAACTACCTCTTCTTTACTCCCTTTTCTTTTTGTGTCTTCTTATCTCTACAAACATTTGTGTGCACTCATGGAAACTGGCTGCGCTAAAAACCCAGACAGTCTGTTCATCCTCCCACCAGACTCGTGGTGATCTCATGCTCTGCCCGTCCTCCTACCACCCAGACAACATCTGCAGCGCTCCAAGCGCTCATGAGACAAATTGGCCCAGGATATGTTGATCGTAGTTCTCCCAGACTTCTGTTGTGATGTTTCGTGTGGTGTAAACGTCTCTTTCCCTCCGAGCAGCACGGCTCCTTGTTCTCACTATGCCTTGACAGAGAAAACACTCGTAAGAGGATAATTGGACCCCTGACACTTTAATCAGGCGGCGCTGTGAAGAAACTCATTCCGCTTTCTCTGTAGGCACACTTCTTCGACTTCTTCAAATGTGCTTCCAGAGCCACAGGGGCCACGTGACTTCTGCACCCTGTTCGCGAACCATCTCAGCCAACTCGCTGCAGTATTTTTCGCACCCTTCTGTTTTGCTTTGACTGTTTTGTTTTTCGTCTCGCCGTTGCTACACGGTGACGCAGCAACAAAGAGCAAACTGAGATGTTAGAGTAACGTGAGCCTAATTTAGAAAATCGTGATACTGTTTGTGCTCAAACTCTTTCAAGGAGAGGTTGTACATCTCACTTTCAGATGAGTAAATTGTGCTAATCCTTCAAAGGATGTCAAAGGGCAGAATTAAAACAAGAGGTTTGGCAGAGAGTTGCCGAGGGAAGGGCAGACAGTTTAAAAGTTCTGCCTCTGATCTGATGATATAAACATCCACCCTCTCTGGCCTGGCCTTCACCTCTGTCTGTGTTTGTGTGTGCGAGCGAGCGAGTCTGGCGCTGTGCCATCCGCCGTGCACAGCCCCTTTTTTAGATGGCCTCTCTGGGAGCTTTTTTAAACAGCCAGCAAGCAATCTCTCTCAATCATGTTATTTATGACTCAGTTTTTTTGCAAGTCACTCAGGGCTATCTGCCTCTGGGAGAAGATTGGAATTTCCTAGCATGTGTCCGTGTAATTAAGTGTAAATGGCCAAAGTGTCTCGTGAAAGCAATGTCACATAAAAACAGATTTTGTGTAGAAGAAATAAACAGTGGGCCACTGGGTGGTTCGTGGACAACTGCTCCGAGTTTGACATTTTGGCCATCGCCACCTCGGTGTATTTGAGCCAGAGGTGACCATATCGGGACAAGAGGGTGGAAATAGGTCATCAGCTGACACTAGCAATCGCTTGATGGCTTGGTTAGGCAGGGTTCTTCCCTAATTCACATTAAATGTAATCTTGATTGAGATGCCAATTTTGGCTTGTGAAAAAAAACAGGCTTTAAACAAAATGAACTTACTGGTATAAATGTGCACCTGACACCTTATACTGTACCACAATCACACTGCATAAAAACCCACTAACACCTGCTACCATCTGGTTTTTTAGAACTTGGGTTTGTCGACACTTTTCGTTCCGTCTCCGTTTACACACCGCTTGGACATCGCTCAGTCAAGTTTGACAGAGCGAAACCACCTTTACATTGTTTGTGGCTTCCTTGTCAGTGTCAGATCCCTGCCAGCTGATCAACGCTGCTTGTGTGCAGCTCTCGACGGAGATGAGAAAGAATGAATGACTCCTTAGCAAGAAAATCAGCAGACAACTGAGTCCGAAATATGAACAATAAACGCACTCAATACAGGCTAATAGCTGAATAACGATTCAATTACGTAGCCGACTCAACCATAGTAGAAGCACAAAAACCAAGGGGACACGATGAAATAAACACAGTCTGAGTAAGAGAATAATACCAGGCATGCATGACGTAGGCACGAGAGGCATAATATTCGAGGAGGTTAGGCACCCCCGCATCAGCTTCCCCTTTCAGACCAGGAGGCTACGCGAGTTAGATTCAGATGTTTAGAGATATTGCCTTAGTAATGATATTGACTGTCAGTGGCACCATCAGCCATCATTTACCATCAGCTACCCCAGAAATCCTTTGTTAAAGGGTCAAATCCCCCAAATTTTAAGAAAGCATTAAGTTGGATTTCTGCCACCCTCTAAATACAGTGGACGGTGCCCTGAAAGATGAGAAGCTAGTAGCCCATATGTTTTTCTTCTTTTTGTGAACATTAGATTTGGAAAAAAAAAAATTACTTTTAAACAGTTACTCTGAGGCAGATTACTTAATGCACTGAAGGCTTATTGATCCCTAGCGGTTCTCCAGTGTCAGGTAGCACAGTAACTACGACTCTCGTTGACCACATGTGAATGCAGCAGCTGGCTGGAAATATGAGAAGCAAGGGGAGTGCTTGAGTCTCCTGCAGGTAGACCTTCATCCATGTTTGCTTTTACCACAGTGCATCCAGTTTATTTCCGGCAGATGAGTGACAGATTGGATTTAACCTCCATTTATCCTGTGAGTGTTTGCTGAGCGAGCTTTTTCAAGCTAAGAGCTGGGGGTTCTTTCACAGCAGATGTTCAGAGCTGGAGATGAATATTTCTTTTTTCCATCGCTTACATTATTTCCAGTCGGGTCAGCGGATATGAGTCAGCTGCCTGATGGTCAGGAGGTCATTCCTCCTCTAACCTCCATGCCGCTGTCAACCTCTCAGATCGCTTTTGCATCAATACGGAGGATTGAGAGTGAACGAGTTGGTCGAGCAGACTGTGGCTGCACATCGGAAATTGGTGTAATATTCCACCAAGCAGGAAGTAGAAAACGCCGTCCACATGTCAGACATCGGCTCAGACAGATGGTTGTGCGAGGGTGAGAATGTGAAGCTAAACATCCCCGACAGTGTCTCTTCAGTCCACCGGGGCCCTTTCATTGACTGTCTGGTAGATTAATTTAATTCCCACATGTGAACCTATGGGCATGGACATGCTCAGCTACAGTAAGCACGATAAAATAGCCACGGCTTTGTGTGTCGCGATGGTCGATCGTCTGTGATATGAGATTTGTCTCTGAGGATAATGAGTGGAGTTCAGCTGACTGCGCTAATGATCTGCTGCGTTCAAGGATAATTAGTTTTGGCCCTTCTGGAGGGTTTTAAAGGCATCAGGATAACATTTTTATTGTTTTACAAATAGTTGGGGCGTTTCCCAGTAACTGGGTCATCAGCATCCCGCTATATTGAAAGAATGATTGAGGACACCCCGAGGCTGCAGTAGATACATTAATTGTTCTGTGTCCAAATTAGATTTTTTAAAAATGTAATATAATTAAATATTTGCTACATTATTATATGACAGTTATAGATTATGATGCACTGTTTATAGCTTGTGACCTAAACAGTGTGAAAGCTTATATCTTTACACTGCTGTATCCTATATAATGAATACAGTATCAAGTAGTAATCAATACACAGGTCTCAGTTCAGCACAGAGTGTGTTTAATAGATCTTTTGTCACTGCAGATATTGTGACACATAGCAGGAAAGACACATTTGTATTGAATAATATCAATAATGATTGTATTCCATTTATGTTTGCACGTTTCTGGGCTCACATGCTGTCACACATGCTGGTTCCCTGTCATGGCTGAGTGGACTATAAAGAAAGAGCAACTGTGATTTCACAAAGTCAGTTATATATTTTGTTTTCATTGAGAGACCCTTATAGCGGTAGAAATGACTGTGATTCATTTTGCAGAAGACAGAAGGTTGTTGAAAAAGGTCTTTTCGATTCTCAGTTTTCATGCCTTTGCGAAACAGAATATTAAATCCCCCTGACTGAGCCTTCTCAACACCACAAACATGTAAATGACCTGAGCTGACGCTGCAGGTTAGACAGGGCTCAGTGACATGAAGGTGAGATGAAATTAACCTGCTCCGGCACAGGTGTTACAGGGTTGTCGTAATGAGGCAAGGACATGCAAAATAATTCTTCTGTAGTCGAACATTTCGTAGATACAAAGAAGGTTTTCCTAGATCTGGTAAATCTTAAGATCCTGCTACTTCTGATGTTAATATATTTTACCGTTGGAGCATTTAGAACTGCTGTAAAGGGCAAAAACAATTATTTGATTAATACGCTGTGACCTGCAGTTGTGATATTTTCCTTTAATCTTTGCCGAGTGTGTCCTCCAAAGGTCCACTAATCCCCCAGGAAATGGTTGCAGTAGTAGGAACCCACCTCCTGTCAAGAATAATGGATATTGGGGAGTAATTTTTTTAAACCCACAGGGGTTGTTTGATTGATGAGTTACCAATATTGTGTTTTCTTCCATATAATTGCTCTCTGACACAGGAGCCCAAACCACACTTTTATGTGGAGATATGTGCTGACAAGGAAGCAAATCTGAGATCAGTTTTGATATTTCACTCACTGACGCTGCAAGCCACAGAATGTTGCCTGACAGCGACTTTTACACCTGACTAATTTTGTTAACGGAAGCATAATTATACTAACATTTGCCAATAAACAGCTGATGTAATATTGACCAGATATACAATAAATGGATGAATGAATGAATAAATAAATACAGGCTACACATCTTATATTTCCATTTAGTGTTATTTTTTGCCATCAATCCAAAATTGATAGTTAGTAAGTCATCTTGTGGGCCAGGAAGCAGATGGACTCAAGCAGGTTGGAGGATGAGTAATAGCTGTGAATGAGTCTCCTTCACCTTTTAGATCACGGTATGCTGTATCTCCTTCTCGACCATATGGGATCACCTGGACTCAAACATCCAGTGCTAATTGATAGAAATAAGCCATTTTGCTAGTTATCTCTCTCTCTCTCTCTAGTCCCTGCTCTCTTTCTTCTCTCTTTCCTTTGTTCTCATCATTCCCGTCTCATGTTTTCATATGAAAGCCTGAGCATGCGAGGTCATACCTAGCCCTCTGCATGTTTGTTTTAAATTCCCCATTCCATATCATGTTATAAACTGCTGAGCTGTGCATTAAACCATGGAAGCCAACTGACGGTGGGCCAAGGTTGGGGCACTCTGGCCTTGTTTTTACAGAAGTGTTAAGGAGAAGAAAACACGCAGCAGAAATCAATGTTCTCCTCCTCCCTCTCTTGCAGTCTCAGCAGAAGTGCATCGTGATTTTTGCCTTGGTGTGCTGCTTCGCCGTACTGGTGGCGCTGATTTTCTCAGCTGTGGACGTTTGGGGCGAGGACGAAGACGGCATCACGGAGGACAACTGTAGCAGGAACTGCAGGTGAGAGCCTATGTGTCTTGCAAAAACCCCATTCACAAGTTCTGACCTGTAGCCCTGCGTTGAAACAATACAGGGGGCTGCATGGAGCTGGTGTGCTGGGGGTACAGCATAGTACAGTATATAATTTGATCCAGGAAGTCCAGGTTTTAAGAATCCCAGTTGGAACCTGTGATCAACTTAAATCGGCAGCACCTGTCTTGTGATTTCCCCTTGGAATAATGCCAGCAACAAACGAAGGTTCAGTCAGGGTTAGCCATGAACCATGAGAGAAAATCAAACTTTTTTTGGCTGTGATCACAACGATGGTAGAGAAGACTGAAGACAGCAGGCAACATGTATTATTCAGTGGACTAAACTGTGTGCCAAACAGGCCGCTTGAGTGTGTGTCGCTGCTGTGCATTGTTCAGAAAACTGAAAACCGAAAAAAGTGAGATAGTTTCCACATCAAAATAAGGTTCCATGATTACATGCTTTTCGATTTAAGTCGAATTTAAGATAAAAAATCCTAATGTCTGCTTCCAAGTTGATATGCAGTAAAACAACAACAAAAAATTCGACTGAGATTAGTGTGACAGACAGGCTACAAACCAGTCAGAGCATGTTTCCCTCTCCACCAGGATGAGTATTGGTGCAGTCAGACCTTTGCTGACACAGCACTGGGAAAATAGGTCTGGCTGTGTGAGCCTGGCGTTGCCTTGGCCTCTGTGTGCAGTTTTGAAACCTTTTCGTTCAGTCATTCCACCAGCTTCCATTGCTAGAAAACTCAGTATCGAACCATGAAGCAATGCACGAGGTCTGACACACTCACTGGCACAAGATATATGAACTGCAGTGTGGAGGATACAGACCTCATAGCATTGCTTGCATTAATTTATAGGGAGCGCGTTGTGTACTTCCTGCAACCTGATCCTTCTACAGCCTCCCCCACTGTGCTGAAATACTTACTTGGCTCTTCTTAAAGTTACACCAGACTTTAGTAAGTTTTCTCCAGTCTGCCCAAGTTTCAAGAATATGGCTCCCCCGACGCTGAAAAAGCACTGCAGTGTGTCGTGGTGGTCCAGAGTGAAACTGGCGGATCAGCAGTCGTTTCCTCTGATACAGCAGTCTCTGTTCTCTCTGCTCTCCACGTCCTACTGGTTCCCCTCGATTAGACTCTCCTCATCCAATTTGCCATTCAGCCTTGAATCACTTCCCCATTCTCTCTTACTGTGATCCCTCTTTCTTTATGCCTGTGTGACCATCTCCTCTCTCTCCATCGTCTCCCCCATATCAGACATTTACCAACCTTTCAGAAAACCCTGCCGGGCACAACGCTCTTCCGCTCGAGGCTGAAAGTGCGATCCCAACTTGAAAAGCTGAATTGGACTCCTCTCTAGCACTGAAGGACCCTTAAAGCTCGTGGTAGAATGAGAGATAAATACAGGACTGGGGAGAGGGATGATGGGATGCGAGGGTAAACCAGATGGAGGAACATATCAGGAAAGATTTGTGGTTGGATGTGAGTGAGAGATGAATATATTCATCAGCTGTTATTTGCTTGCTGTCTGTGTATTTGGGTTCTTCCTCATTCAAGACTTAAATCCAAACAGATTTCAGAAAAGCGCAGCTTTTTTTCCGAGCAAGCAGCTTAATGGTGGAGTTTTGATCTGACGCGCGTCGTTTGTAAAGACCTGCGAGTTGTGCAAGTGTGACATGATTAATGATTTCATAAAGGGTTTTGCTCAAAGCAAATTGCAGCACAAAACAGGAAAAGTGATAGATTGGTATGAGACTGACACTTTTAATGATAGGGCGCACTGAGACTTCCTCGTGCTCACGTAAATTCCTAAAGGTGCTTGTAATTCATCACAGAGGAGATGCACGTAAAGCCCCTTCAGTCGTTGTCGTTTCTTACACCCAGCGTTAAAAATGATCCAGTGATTAAGTTACAAGTGAAATCCGAGACTATTTCTTCTGATGCTGCGGACTGGTTTTCCGTCATGTCTCGCTTTGCTGCTGCTACAACAGTTCTGTCTGAGGCCTTTGAGCAGCCCAAATAATGAATCAGCAGCTTTTGTGTTTGTGATGTTGTAATTCACACAGGTCACACAGCTGCTTGTTTTGTTGTGTAGATTTTCCCTTTTAATCTGTTTTTCGCTGCATAATGAAGAATCCCAGCGACGGGAGACCTGAGACGAGTCAGCCACATAATTAATCTGATTTATATGTTTCCCTCTGAGGATGAACAGCTTCAGTCGTGATTGCTCTCAAGTCCTCTCGAGCTCACCGCGGTGTGTGTCTTATCTGATTGTATCAAAATGACAGTCAGATGTATTCCTAATGTACACGTGTAATTGCTTGTTGTCAGAAAGCGGATAAGGTTAGTATTGATCTACAGCTGCCTTGTGGAAGGGCAGAAAAGAGCAGCTGAAGAACCAGATTTGCTGCATCCACACATTTTGTGCAGCTTGTAGCACCTCCTGAACAGTTCTTCTGCTTCAGGACACAACGTTTTAAACGTTTTTGGTGCAGATGTTCCTTCCTGTCAGTGTTTTTTGGAAATGATGGGGTGGTTCCCTTCCAGTTTTGGGCTGTCACTTTTTCAAACAGTTCAAATAAATTAATACTGGCGTAATGTGTGAGTGTAAGATACAGCTATGTGTTGTCATAGGCTATAAGAGTCCATGGCCAATATATTGATTTACACTTGGTTTGGCATTGGTGCCACCAGCTTCTGGAGCAACGAAGTAGCCTACCAAGTAAACAGACTATGAGAGGAAAAGAGGTCTTGCAATAGATGACAGACGTTGAATAACATAATCAACTAAGTACCTGCAGTCTAAATTAATTTGCATCAAACACAGAGGATCATTTCAGAATAAATATCTCAAAGTGGCTCGCTTTTCAGGTAATGGATTGCACTTTACATGAGCCTTGTAAGTGTGTTTTCCATGTCAACATCGATTTGGTCGTGCCCCGATGAAACATTGGTCTTAACATTTGCCTTTGAGATGAAGTGCTTGCAGGCAGCAGCACAGCAGCGGTTCCTGTGATACCCATATTAATGTCCTCTCTGCTGTACACCCAGAGCTCAGGGCAGTGCAGAAGAGGGTGGATAATTTATATCAAGTGTCAGGGGCTCACTGTGGCACGCTGTGATTGTCAGCATGGTGCCATGCCTTTACTCTAAATGTGCCACAAGCATCTGAATGTAATTGGCATCATCATACATACATGATGTAGTGGTTTTTATATGGAGTTTACTGTTTGTTTAACATGTGAAGTTGCCTGACAGCTCTGTGAGGGTGTGAAAAACATTCCTATGTTGTTCTTTCTGGAATAAAATATAAGAGTGGGGAGTTCGGAGAATAAATCTGAGCGATCCAACTGTGCTCACCTACCACGCCGCGAAGAAGGGAATTCATTATCATGCCGAGAGTGATAGATTTTACCTTCACCCACACTCTCTCTCTCTCTGTCTTTCTCATGTATGCACACACACACACCGTGAAGTTTACACCACTCAGGTATTGGCTGCTGTGGGGCTGAATCACACCCATGAGTGCGCAGATGGGTTACAACCAGCAGCGGACTCCACAGACTGCGTAAATCGATGAGGTTCTTGCAGGCAGAAACGACTGCCTCCCTGCCTCCTCCACGTTTAATACCAAAGCCTGTCTGGCTGTTTAAAGCGTTCAGAATCATCATTCATCAAACATCACAGCCATTAGAGCGGACTGAGAGGATTTCTTTCACAATAAGATTACCTCCCCTCCTCTTCCTGTTTGTCCATCCATCCATCCTTGTCTTTCCTCATTGTGTAGTGTGTGTACTGTAGCTGTCCTAGTTTTTGCTGTCTTTTCGGAAACAAAGAAGAAGCCTGTGCGCCGCGTGACGTTATCGTTTATCTTCTCTGTGATTTCATCGCAGCTTGCTTTATTGTTTACACTCTTCATTTCACTCACGCAGCATTCAAACCAAGGCAACAGAATAAATGGTGGCAATGTAGGTCTCAGAAAAACTGAAACTTCATGTTTTTTCAGTTTTGTGTTGTGGCAACACTGTGTTGCTTGGGTTAGGTTTAGGCACGAAATCCACTTGGATAGGGTTAGAAAACAACCATGTTTTGGCTTAGGATACCTGGTTTTGTTGCCACAAAACATGGCTGGAGATTTAAGTCAAGTGGAAAAATGTTGAAATCCTGTGGTGCCTTGTCCAAGGACACACATAATAGTGATGCTGAGGGTGCTGCAGCATCCCATAAAAAGAGGAAACGAGGCATCATAAAAACTGCCAATTGTTACAAAAAAGTGTGATGCAAACTCACGGCAGAGAGTATCCTCACTGCACTGCATTAAAATAAAATATGAAGCCGTTCATCCCTGGTATTAATATGTGTCTTTGGTGATCCAATCACAAAAGGCATCTCGACAGGCGTCTTGAGTGACCACTTGGGATCGATCTCGCTTCATCGAAGGATTCTACAAATGATAACGTATCAGTGGTCTGCAGATACGTTAGCTGCTAAAAAAAATTCTGCTGAGTGTGCGGAGTGTTCAGTCCTCAGCCCTCCGCCTGACGAAAGGAAGAATATCCACTGAATATTGATTGTCATTTCCACGAGGAGAAATCAGTGTGTTGTGATCACAGAGGGTGAGAGGCTGTGAGTCCTACAGCTTGACTGCTGGCCACCATCCAAAACCTGACTTAGCTTTACTTTAGCCAGGAATACATTTTCACAGAGCGTGCTGGCAACTGGCCTCTCGATGTGATGCCGGTACATTATCACCTGCAGCACATGCTCTCTCCAGTGTGCCCTTGAGGCGAGCACTCGCTGGACCCCGAGCTGTCACACCTTGACTGACCCTGCGCTCTAACTGCTCCGAGTGCTAAGATCCGTTTGGTATTATAGAGTCCTCACCGGGGAGACCACCAGAGAAATCTAAAAAAAAAAAAAAAAAACAGTTTGCGTGTTGTCCCCATCTCTGTGTGGGTTTCCTGCAGGTGCTCTGGCTTCATCCCGCAATCCAAAGACGTGCAGGTTCATTTGTGACTCTAAATTGCTTGTCAGCGTGAACAGGAACGAGAACGGGAACGTGAATGGTTGTTTGTCCCCATGTGTCAGCCATGTGATGATCTGGCAGCCACTTGAACCGTATCTCACCTCTCGCCCAATGTCAAATTAGCCCAATGACTGTGCAAAGGGAGTACAAAAGGATAATTTATATGGTGTGGACAGAACAACAGGAACACACAATCTAATGCAAGCAAATACAGTCAGTTTCTGTTAAGACTGACGAACTCTAATGCATTTTTATTAAGAGCCGAAATAAACCAGTTACTTCATGACCAGTTTTATCAGGTTTGCAGCATGTGAGTGACTTATTGTAACCACATTTAACAGCACATTCAGTCATGATGACGTCCTGTAAATGTCTGCACTGATAATATTAATTACTGTGCACGTGTTGATTAGATTGAAATGTCACATTTAATAAGATTCCTGTGGTTTTAAAGACACAATTTCACATTTCACTCCTAGCGTTCACACTTTTACAATGACTTAGTCATGAGCATGGCGCAGGTTGTTTGTCATACATACTCCATGTTCTACCTATTAAGCCTACAAACTAAAGCCTATTTACCATAAGATTTCTTAAACGATGCATTCCCTCACAAGGAATTGAGTAGATTTCCATGCAGAAATGGCTCCGTGTCTTGGGCAGCACTTTATCCGCGGACTAAATCAACCCTGGAGGTGCCACAGAATTTAAATCTGAGCTGTTCCCCCTCACTGAATACATCCTCACAACCCCCCCATCCTTTATATTTCTCCCATAAAATCCTGTTGGCAGGAATCGATGTCGAAAGCCAGATACAGGGAGGATGTGGTGAGCGTCGGAGCTCGGTAATAGCCTGGTTCTGTGTGGCTGCAGATCTGGGGCTGCCTGCCACGGCTAATTCAATCTGTTGACTCCGAAGCTAATGCCCCTGTCATTTTCAGGCATCCTGGTGGGGTGAAAACAGGAACTGGAGATGCATTAGGGAGAGCACAGAGCCACGGTTAACCCGACAAACTGACATCAAACCCTGGCAGTGAAGCCATGTGAAGGGATATTTACAAAGCATAATAATGCAAAACAACAACCGCTGGGAACATTTTCCCCATCGTTTAACTATCTGAACGTTGGTACAGCTTTATGAGAAAGAGAATTACCTGACTGCACTGAATCCTAAACAGATAATGTCATGGATACGGCTCTGCTGTTCTTCAAGCAATCTGCTATATCTGACATACAGGAGATTGGTTTTGTCTTATTTCATATGCTGCAACCACAGTATTTTACTCCAGACTGCTGATGATAACATTAAAGTGCACCGCGTGATAGCGCAGGGAGTAGTGTATACGAGCAACCAACAAGAATACATTCAAAACGAGTCACTTTTCCCTGACCAGGTGTAATTTAATCCGCTTTGCTGACAACTCTGCACATCTACTGTATGCTAGACACAGTAGATTAAATTACTCTCAGCCCCTGCCACAGGAAACCTGCACACGATCTAATGATTGCTTGATGGAGGCTTTGTGGTCGAGAAATCTTGATAACTCCCATTAAGCTAACAATCCAGGGAAAGAGGAAGAAGGGTGCAGTTTGCTTGTTTGTCACAGTAGACGGAATATGAGCTCATAATAATTCTGCAACTCTGCGAACAGATAATTGCTTTGTGAAAGAACATGAACTTCACATTAATTTCGCCTGCGTGGCTCGACCTACAGACGCTGTTTTATTTTGGCTTTTCTTTCTCTTCCATCTTTCTTCTTCACTCAGTTTTCCCTCTCATTACTTCCCACAGCGTAGTGCTTGTGGAGAACATCCCGGAAGACATCTCCTTCCTGGACAACGGCACCTCCCACGTCCCGCTCTCAGAGGGGTTGTTCAACTTACTGGACCGAGCTAACCGGGCCGTGGAGATTGTTTCCCCGCTCTGGCTCCTCAACTCCTCTGATTATGAATCGAGCTTCCAGCCCGCCGCCAGACAGGTACAACCGGAGCAAGCCAACAGAGACTTGACTGTGCAGAAGTGTGTTTGGATCTTGTCACTAAGCGCCACACAGCCGCCACGTCTCACATTTATCATATCTTGAAAAAGACAGAAGGCAGAGAAGACAAATGACAGTGACGTGTAAGTGAAAAGCCAAAAATGATCACCAGAATCAATACCTCCAACTGATCTTGGTGATAAAATACTAGTGCGAACTGGTTTTCAGGCTGCTTGAAGCGAGCTTTTCATTTTGGATACACACACACACACGCACGCGGTTGTATGTCAGGACTAATAAAAGCCTGTTGCTGTTGATTGGACAGTAATATCTCCTTCCAGAGGCCTGGGGGCAGAGAGGAGCTAATGGCCTCTCAGCCTGTAGCAATCTCAGCAAACAGCTGCAATAATAGGCACCTCATCAGGAGAGAGGCTGGACTGGAAAATCTAACACACCGCAAAGTTACAAGAGGGGCAGATGCTCTTGTAGCAGACGTGCACTGCGGGTGTTTCTGTATCAGTTTGTGTCCTTTTGAATATTGTCAACGTCACTTAAAGTAACATTAAGTGAGTTTATCATCTTAAAATATCAGCTTCATAATCATTTTGCTGGCACAATTACTTGTAATCTTGTAGAGTCTTGTCTTGAGAGGGATCACAACATTGAATACGTACAAGTTTTCAACACATAACATTGTTATGCCGTAATCAGTTTCTGTTTGTAGTTAGCACCTACGTTACATCTGACAAACTGTTACAGACCTGGGATTTGTGTTCAATTGCAAACAATGCAAATTTCTACACAGTGTTGCTTTAACATAATACACGCATGAGAGAAAACAGAGGGTAACTGACACAGTCACTCCTACAAGTGCCGTTTTAGCACACTCACATCACAAATGTCTCGGTCTTTCTCTAGCCGCCCCCCCACCTCCATCTTATTTGCAATTTGTATGTATTCAAGAGGAATCAGCCAAGTATGACGAGGGGTTTTAGCTTTACTAGCTTCCTCAGAGGACTTCATGAAGAGTCACATATTTTGCTCATTATCAGGTATGTTAGTTTGGTGAAAAACAAAAAAAAAATGGAAAGCCTTTGGATCAAAACAAAGGCATTACTGTGACTACAAATGTTCTGTCACTCATCCTACACATACTTTTATTATTATTATTATTATTATTATTTGTTGTTGAAAGTTTGTGATTGGGTACTTGAATGAGCTGAGGTAGCCACCATGAGGGCACAAACACAGAAATATGTCACCTGCACATGTGAATACTTCAAAACAACAAAGAGACACTAGACATCACAGCTGGCTGCAGATAAAGGGCCTCTGGGAAATGTAGCACAAAACCAACACAGAAAAGGTTGGTCATGGTGCCACAATATTAAAGGCAATGTAAGCAGTACACAAGAATCCTGTTGGAATACAAAGTGCTTGGATATCAGATGACAGCAGAGGTGTTCTGATGTGTTTCTCTCAGGGCCGGGCTCTGCTGTCCAAGCTGCAGGGGCTGAAAGCTCGAGGTGTCAATCTGAAGATCTCCAGCGGGATCATCGACTCGACTGAGCTCAGCGCGCTCGACAAACACTGTCAGCTCTCACTCTCACTGTATTATACATTCAGTGTGTCCGTGTTCAAACGTGCTGCAGCCTGGCTCTGTCTGTTTATTCTCTCTCCCCATTTGTCCCGCAAAATCCTCTTAATCTCTACGTCTCATTCCGTCTTTCAGTTCACCTGTTTCATTTCCTCACCGATTCAGTTTCTGTTTGTTGCCAGATCTGCCTCCACGCCTCTACTCGTATCACCTTTTATTCATGCCTTTCGACGTCAGCCTTTTGTCTTTTACTCATGCTCCGTTTCTGTCTCGCACTCCATTTCCAGACGCTGAGGTCCACTATATAAACATGACTGCTCTGACCAAAGGCCACCTCCTCTCCTCCTTCTGGGTGGTCGATAGGAGACACTTCTACATCGGCAGCGCCAGCATGGACTGGAGATCACTGGCCACAGTATCCACAATCCACCACACATCACAGCACACACAGAAATACACACATATGCATAACCGCACATGAAAGCGTCTGAGAAAACGCAACATCGTAGATGATATAATAGACGTATTAGACGATATATTTTCTGGCACCCTCTACCATACACACTTGCGTATATGTATAAGTTATGAACACAATGGTACAGACAGTGTTTGTGCGCAATTTACATCCTTGTGTTCTGCTTTAAAAAGTCAAAGACGAGGGGCATTCAAGGTGGGACGGCAGCCAAAAATAGAGAGTGGCCATTCTTTCATCTGCGTCTTCAAAGCTGAGCTTCTTGCTCATTTTTCATTAAAGTGTGAACCCCCTGTGATAGGCAGCTTCATCTATCTTTAGAAACCCTTAGAGATTTTTTTTTATGCATCCTGACATTAATTCTTGAAACAAAACAAAAATCAACTTACCAATTTAAATTATAATAATTCAAATCCACAATCCAGTATTAGCTGTCGGCCTGATATCTTTGTTTTTTTCTCAGTCAAATTATAGACTGTATTTTTAGAGCATGTGGGTATGTTTTCAGTAGCACTGAATACGAATGTTTGAAGTTAGATCTGAGCCGTATTGAGGATTACAGCTCGTGTGGCCCTGGACACTGCAGGGGGAGCATGATTGTGTGGACTGACAGAGAGAAAGGCAATTTAGAAGCTGAGGACCTGAATTTTAGAAGTGCCTCTTTGAAATGAAAATGCAGCGAGAGAGCAAAGAAAAAGAAAATGGGAACAGAGAGAAGACCCACTGTAGTGTATTCCTCTTCTTCTTCTGATTGTAATTGGATGAGACTTGTGGACAACATGGGCAAGGAGGTGATTACTGGTGGGGATGACGAGCAGCTTTTTTTTTTTTTTTTTTACTGAAAATCTTCAGGGCGCTGATAATTCAAGATTCACGATTCAAAGATTCAAAGTGGTTTTTTTTATATGCACTGTTCTGAATTGTGCAATGAAATGCTTCCTTTGCTGTCCACAGAATGCCAACAGTGTAATAAAGAAATATATACATCCGAAATATACAATATAAAAAGTAAAGCACTTTTGAAGTAATAACGTTCAGGATGACGACAAAATTACTGATGTAAAATATTGGCCTCCAGCTTGCTCCGGGTGATCTCACGGACATTGTGTTTGTCCTCCAGAGGAAGGAGCTGGGTGTGTTGGTGTACAACTGCAGCTGTCTGGCTCTGGACCTCCACAGAGTATTCAGCCTCTACTGGGGGCTCCAGTATAAAGACTTCATCCCCTCCTTCTGGTCCAAGCGCCTCTTTGCCCTCTTCAACAAGGATTCACCACTGGACCTCACTATCAACAGCTCAAAGGCTCAGGCCTACATCTCTGTAAGTGACACAGTGTATTAGTAGTCTTGTTAAGCTTACAGTGATCTCATAAAACATGACATGTGTTAGTTTGTTGTCTATGAAACCAGTGTTAAGTGTTTGTGGTCTAAAGTTTTAGTCACCAGGCTCTAGTACGCCTAATCAACCAGATAGCAGCCTTCAGCTGCCCTCAGTTACTTACACTGAAATGGATATTAGATTTAATTGGTGTCTTTCATGATCAATTTAATGTGAATGTTACATTACAGTCCAAGTTGAGCTTCAGTGTTTGGTTTCGATTTACCTCAAGTCTATAATTTAGTGACTAACAGACCGTTCTCAAAGCACTTATCTTAATCAGGAGCAGCACAGGTGTAATAAATAACATTATAACCTCAGAGCTTTAGTATTGAGCATGATGGCCAACTGTGACGTCGTCCTGGGACAGCTAATTAATCTGAGTTCCTTCCTCATTATTAATGAAATATCGCTTCACCTGTGCGTTATCTGTTGACACAAATTAAACTGTCTGCAGTTACAAATGTTTATTGTGCATGAGCCCACTGGCAAATCCACTATTTGCTATATAAGAGACATTCAGTAGTTTACTCTGTGGCGGCAGGAAATGGAGTATCATCATTTTGCTTCGTTGGAGGTCTAGTGGCTTGAATTTATATCTTTGCATTCCTAAAATTGCATTGTGGGATTGTAAGCTTAAAGTACAGTGTGACCTATTGTGTGAGTGGTTGAGGTCACTATATGGAGCATAAATGTCACGCTCAGTTAGAAAATGCTCTTTTCAGACAAATGCCACATTCCCTTGCTCCTCGGATGGTCCCATTTCCCATGTTGGGAAGCTGGTCTTCCGACCTCGGTGCACTTGTGTGTGTCACGTTGGAATGTGGGAGCAACATAGACATCAAAAATCACTTAAACAGCACGATGACAGCTGCTTGCGGTATTTGAGTGACAAGGAGGAGCAAAGAAATTGATTAAATAACTATAAATTGATAAATGTTTCTTAACCTTCAACCCAACCTTTACGTTCAACCACCGTGTTATAGCGTCAATATGATGTCAACTCGGCAACCTGTGTTCAAACCTTTGTCCGACTTTCCAAGTGGATTTGAGGGCGCCAAGTGACTTTTCCCAATCGATTAAAATACGATTTTTACAATAATTCTGGCAACACATGAACACATAAATAATATATATATCTAGGGTTGTGTAGCAGGACCATTATCATTATTATCAGTTCCATCTGTGCTTTTCCTGCTATGACAAGGCAAATATACAACACAATTTCATGATCAGATATTCAAGTTTTATAACATGGTAGACTTTTTAAATAGGGAGGGAGGGCATGGAATTGTGCACCGCTGACTCAAGCGTGTCAACCACCTCCACTGGAGGTGACAGCTCGGAGGGAGAGTAAATTTTTCATACAGAGTGTCTCTGCAGGACACTGTGTCTTTCAGTGCTGTCATCTCCCTGGACATGAGTGATGGTGATGTCTCTTTACCTGCAGGAGAAAACTTTTGATTTAACTCGGGCTGTCCGTCTCGAGAAGATTAACATCAGCACAAAAAGCACGCGCAAAAGCACACACTCATACTTAAATATTCAAAGCTTCCTGTCAGCAGGGAGTTAGAACTTAAAGCTAACGGTCATCTAGGGTGACAATTATAATTATAAGAGCTCAGTTTGTTGATATGATGATAACAATGCTAACGATAATGACGCTGATTTTCTCTGCTGTTTTCCCTCCTCCGATGACAGACCTCCCCAGACGTTTTCATCCCCAAAGAGCGTAGCAATGACCTCGAAGCCATTTCCAGAGTCATCCAGGAGGCACGCCACTTCATATACATCTCCATCATCGACTACCTGCCCCTCCTGAGCAGGGACGCTCACAGGTTAGAAACGCTGTCAGATCCGCTTTCTTTGAATATGAGTTGACAGGCGTTTATCATCAAAAGCTTTGGATGCCTTGATTCATTTCAAGTGCTTAAACTTCTTGCATGCCTGGCTGCGTGCCCACATTTTTGAGTGTGCGTTTGTGTCCGTGCCAAGGTACTGGTCTCGTATCGACGGCCTTATCCGGGAGGCTCTGATCCTGAGGAAGGTCCGAGTTCGACTGCTGATAAGTTGCTGGGAAAAGAGTGAGCCACTTAGTTTCAACTTCCTCTGGTCCCTGAGGAGTCTGTGCATGGAGCAGGCCAACTGCTCACTGGAAGCTGTAAGTACGAGGCCACTATGTACTATTTTAAACTCTACAGACACACTTTGTCAATGCTCACTGCGCCAATCTCTGCGTGTGTGTGTGTGCATGTAGAAGTTCTTCAGCCCCAGAATGCAGAGAGATGGCAGTCTCCAGGGAATAAACTACAACCGGTTTATGGTGACAGACAAAGCCATCTATTTAGGTGAGTTCATCGACCGCACTTTATGACTGTGCCCTATATGCTTCTGCTCACTTCCTGCAGATCTCATTTTCAGTTGGCATAAACGTCAAGTTCAGCATTTTTCGGAAGTAAGGCAACTTCTTTAAGAGGGTCTAATGAGGAGATCGATACTACTCTTGGGTGCATTAAGAAGGAGTAAGAGTCGTGAGGAGATTTGCATATCTTAGGATGAAGGCTGTAAGTCAGGGGAGACGACTAGTCTGGCTCTCTCTAAAGATCAAAAATACTACCAGCACCTCAAAAGTGTAAGGATCCATATTGGAGAAAGTCAGATTTATGTCTTTTATAAAGCAGGTCGGGTGAATAGAGGTGCTGCAACAACAAACGTTAAAGTTCACATGAAGTCAAAATATAGGTTTATGTATATTTATCACTTGAGTCTTTCTCCATATTTCATCCGAACACCAGCATCAGGCCAGATAATGAAGTCATTTTGTTGGTATTCTTAGCAGTATTGTAGAGTTTTTGCGTAAAAATGTTGATGACTCATTCTGTAATCCCGGGCATTTACAAATTCTTCATCTAATAAATAATTGTCATGATGCTGTTATGGATATTGGACAAAAAGAACTGGAGTATTGTACAAAACACAACTTTATAACTTGTTCAAAAGACACAGCCTTTGAACTTCATTCACTGATTTGGGTGAAACTGGGTCATATTTTAAGGACAAATTTTTTTCTAATTTTCCCTCCAATGTCCTCCAGCTTCTCTGCCTCAAATCTGCTCAGATAGCTTTACTTGTTGCTGCAAACCAGCAGCCTGCCAGCAAATAACTCCGGACTGCCCCAGTATCTGCAACATGTTTGCAGCTGTTTGTTCTTAAGTAAGACATTTAAACAAATAGCACTCCACTAGCCTTAGAATGAGCATAAAGAGAAGTTCAATTTTTACTAACTAGAGCTCCTCAAGGTATGATTCTGCTGGCAGCTGGAGACAAAAGATGACACTGGTCAAACAAAGGAAACTTTTGAACTGTTTTATTGTCACGCTATATACCACCAGACTACAGAGCAGCTTCTCTCCTCCAGCTGTCAGATCCCTCAATTAATCCTCATCACTGGGCCATAAAAAAAATGTTTTAATTCTATTACTTATCTGACCTGGATAAGTCAGAATATCAATCGGTGACAGGCATGAAGAATAACTATATTAAACATTTAGAAATAGCCAATCATCCCCCTAATAGACTTCTTTGATTATGTAGACCATACAGAGGGATCAGTATTAAAGAAACTGCTGCAGATAGCTGCTCTCCACCTAGAAATAGTTAACAATACTTAACTCCTATAACACTGTATATTGTTGTGTTTACATTACTGTAACAAACGGCTTATAAAATTGGTGCACTTTAAAGTGCTGATAGTTATATTATGAAGTTTGAAAAGAGACAGGCTGTTTCTAATCACCCCCTGGCTCCTCTTATACTTAATACACAGACATGAAAGTAGTATCGATCTTCTCATCATCTTCTCATCATATAACTCAGAAAGAAGGCAAAGTATCCCCAAAGATTGATCTTTCCTGGAAGTTGGAAAAACTTTACAGAGCGCTCAGTACATTTATTCACTATTACTTTTTCACACTAAAACATATTTTTGAGATAAAGCTGTGTTCGTTTACTCGTTCCTTCCTCTGTGTCCTGACAGGTAACCTTGACTGGGTGGGAAATGAGTTCACCTTTAATGCAGGAGCCGGCCTGGTGATCAGTCAGCCAGAGGGCGTCGAGGACAGGAACTCTACGGTGGTGGACCAGCTACGGGCATCATTCGAGAGGGACTGGTTTTCCCGTTACACCCGCTCTCTGCAGGCCAATAAGATCCCTGTCTGCAACAAACACCAGAACAAAAGGCTGGTGTCAGGGAAATCTAGCCACATAGACAATGGACCGGTGCCTATCAGAACAGGCCAGCACGATAACGGACCCGCACCAATGAGAAACAATCACAGAAACGACGGACAGACACCACTTAAGACGAGGCCCCATGACGACAGACTAACCAAAACAAGTCGCCATGGCATGGCCAACGGACTGGGGCCAGTTATGGACAGTTATCAAGACAGGGGACGAGTCAAAACGAGTCACCTTGAAAACAGACAGGTACAAATCAAAGACAATCACCATGACAATCCCATGGATCCACGCAGCCAGTCAGCTGAGAGCAGCGGCAGCAGAGAGATCTCCAACGGGGCTCTGTGACCACAAAGCGGAATGGGTTCCTTTTAACCATATAATGTTTGGAGAACTGCTCTCTCAGACTTAACACACTGGGACTTTGTAGCATTTTATTATTATTGTTTTGAAGAAAACTTGATGAAGATCCGATTTGTAGGACTTGATAATGTGCACGGAAGAACTCAGGAAGGAAAGCCAAGGCTCGTCTGCAGCCTGGCACTTTTGATGGATTTTTTTTAAAGAATGAAACCAAAACTTTTTGGTTTAGCAGAAACGCTGATTAATACACTGTAATAATAACCTATCTCGCTACTTATTTACTCTTTTTTCTCTCCTCACGGGGGTCTCTTAAGCAAAGGAAACAGATGATCTCGTATTGATTGCCTAATAATTGTCTGTCTCCGAAGCTATTTGTGGCAGTCATCCCTTTAAATGCGGGAATCACCCCTGCATGCCTATGCAGCGATGGGAGGCAGTGCAGCACATGTAGCCACACTAGCTACATCTAGCAGCTTTACATGTTGTGGATCTCTTAATGCCACTGTACTCAGATTGGTAGCAGATATGTTGGCCTCGTGTAAATAGTGTTGTGCATCTCCAGCAGTATTCTGACTAAGTTGCTGTGCATTCAGATACTTTCTTAAAACTACAAACTCACTTATCTACCTGAAATCATCACTTTAATCAGCTCAGTCGCCAGTATGTTGACAGGTAATGTTTCTGCGAACCACTGATGGATTCACATTTGAATTTCATAGGCTACTTACCAATACTGACATTTCTAATTACATTTATGAGTTCGAGCCTGTGATGGCAGTTCATGACAACGTTTCATCATTTTTAAGAGTGAAACCACTGTATATTTTTAAGGAGACCTCAGGATGAACCATAACCAAAGCATTGTTCCAAGATAAAACATTTAAAAATTAACCTAAGAAATGTAAAGTTTCAACATAGAGAAATGTAGAATGTCATCATATCCGTGGTTTGTAGAAACGTGTGTAGACTATATTAACTCGGCGGCCATTTTCCTCTAATATCACGCTCAGGGTGGGAAAATGTCGTACTGCTGTGTTCCAGATTGCAAGTCGTAGAATTCTCTCAAATTATTGTCATTTCACTGCTTCCTGATCGATCAGCAACTAAAGTAACAATGGATTGTTGAGACAACGGGCCATATTTCAAAGTTAAACAACATATTTGACTCCTGTTAGCTTACGTTAGACAACAGCTAACAGTAGCATTCAGCCATTTCCAAGCTAACTTTACTGTTTGATGCTATTACATGATACGATAGAGACATCTTGATAAGTATTGCCCAATGTTCCTCCAGATATTTTAGAATACATTTGCGCCCTTTTCTATCAGTTCATGCAACATGTATTATGTAACAGTAGTGTTAGCAGAGAAAAAGATGTTGAATGCTATCATTAGCTTTGCACTATCCACCACCTTTTCAGTTGTTGGATTCCTTCCCTTCATATGACATGAAACCTGGAACACAGCAGCATAACATCATCCCAACATTGAACCCTCCAGCCCTGACCGTGATGTCAGAGGAAAAGGGCCACCATGCGATATGGTCTATTGGCAGTTGGTTTATTAAATTGTTGATTGGGTGAAATGACGATAATAAAAACAGACAACCTTATTATTCAAGGGTGTCACAGGTCGGAAAGAGACTTATATTGAAATCTGTTGCATTTAAATTATTTAATTTCCTTTACACTTATGAAAACACAAAGAAACTGATAAACATTGTCATTACCCTTGTAATAGAAACAACCCCATAACTCTTTGTAAGTGCTGCTCCACAGTTGATGAACTGGGGCTCTAAAGGGATTGATGAAATCATGTCCACCATGTTTTTTTCTCAATACCACAAGCACTTATTGGCATACGGAGAGCGGTAACAGGACGAGTCGTATATCTCTCCGCAGCACCCTGGTGTTTATCATTTTATTTTATGGTGGTCATAATTGAATTAGATGATGCACGTATTCTACTGTTTATTACATGACACCAAATGCACTATGACCTGGAAGTTTCTGCTACAGCTTCTGTTAGTTTAACTCATAGGCGGCTATCTTTCCCAGGAGGAACCGAGATTATTGATCTGAAAAAGGGTCCTCATCCATAATCATTCCAGTTCCCTCATACACAAATCCTAGGAAGGAAAGGAATCGAAGGGTTATCTGTGGTGTTCTTCCAATTGAAATGTTGTGAATTATTGAACATATACTAAAGGAGCAGTTAGAAGAAGGGGCCAGAGGGTCTCTGCTGTCAGCCAAATCAATACAATGAATTTTTAACAGCTTGACAGTCGGCAGTTTCTGCAGTTTAACCTCAAGGACGTAGTGGTATGTAACGTCACGCCTGTGACTGAATATATATTACATTTACCATGTAGAGGGAGAGCTGAAAATACATTCTTTTTAGTACAGAGCAAGTCATTTACCCTGGAGAGAAGGCTTGTAGCGACCTTAATTTGCGTTTTGAATGACTGCATGTCAGTTTAGGACCTTTACACAGTCTTTGATGTGAGTCCAACTTTTTGTAACTATGCTTGAGGGATTAATATGTACAGATATTTTAAACTTCCAAAGCCGTTAATCAAGAATTAAGGAAAGCATGACCAGAGAGATCCCAACGGTGATGTCTTTATCAACAATATGCAGGGTGCTTATGGTTTATTGTGAAACAGCACATGTGTGATCTGTGTTTTTTATGTGTAGAGGAGTGAATACTTTAATTGCAGTCACTAAGCAGGGAAGGTTTGGCTGTAACCATAAATGATTACAACTGTTTGTAATAATTTATGGTTACAGCCAAACCTTCACTGCTTAGTGACTGCAATTAAAGCACTGACACTAGTGTAAAATCAAACTTTTATCAGTTAAAACAAACTGCTTGACAATTGTAAGCTGGTCATGATGGGTAAATTCTGCCATCTAGAGGATGTCACGAGGAAGAAAATGTCTTCTCACTGCTGCAATGTGACATGAACCTTTAAAATCAGCTAGTAACACTTTATACTAACCATCAATAATAAATGATAAATACATAGTTAATGAAACTTTAGTTATTTCACTGTTAACATATAATTAAATGCGCTATAATCCATTTATTTATGCTGACATGGAGGCTATTGTTATTTTTTTCCCCTTTGTTGGTTTGTTGGTTTTAAGCAGGATTACACAAAGACTACTTAATCAATTTACCCAAAACTTGGACGGAGGAAATATTTAAAACCAGAATAGACCCCTTCAATTTTAGGCACGGATCTGGATAAAAAGACGTTTTTCCAGGATTTTTGTTAATTTCCCAGGGGATAATGCATGGATCTTGATGAAAAAAATCATCATGGTAAAGCATTTGTGGATGCTTTGATATTGGATTGGATGGATAGGATGTAAAAATGCATGATGAGTGGTTTATACAGCATTTCAGTGTTTGCAAACAGTGAAATAACGCTTAACTAAAGTTTAATGTTTTACAAATGTGTAATTTATTAGGGACAGTTATTATAAAGCCTCACCAATCAGCCTGAATCAAGAATACATGTTGGTTCACAACTACTGTTTATAAAAAGTAGCGACATGGGAATGTAAGTTGGAACTGATATCATGTCGACGACTATTACTGATGATCAGAGGTGATCAGAAGATTATTCATTCATTAAAAAACAACACATATTGTACACACAGTATAGTGCAGGAAGTTATTTTATAAGGCATTAAAGTATGAAACGAGAATAATGTCATAATAATAACAATTATATGTTTAATTCTAATATGCACTAAATGAAAAAAACCTACGTTCCTTTGCTGCTTTCTGTGTACCCTAACACTATTCTCTCTCTTATAAACTGAGACATAACTCTAATATGACATTAGTACTTGTATGAATGTAAACACAATCATCTGTTTCATTTGTTTCTTCAAGACAGAGTGAGTAGAACCTAAAGAGCATTTTCCTCAATAATAATGTCCACTATGTGTCCACACTGTACAGCTTGTTTTCTGGAGTCACATTCATGACTTTTATGCTGCTACTATCTATGATTGTTCACGGGGTGGGGGCAGGGATGCTGCTAATGTGCCCTGTACCCGGGTCTTTGTGTATCTTCTTCTTGTGTATTTGTTTTTAAACTATTTTGATAACCAGAAACAGTGATTATTTTCCAGTTAACGGGGACTAGAACTACACCTTTAATGAGATATTTTCAGTGGAGACTATGTAGCTATGGAGCACAGAACACACGGTACACGGATGCCAACAGTTTTCAATCTGCTACATGCAAAAACAGTGATGTTTCTGTATCACTGGTTGTGCACTGACCATCTTTCCATCCCTCCAGTGAGATGAAAGAAAATTGAGAAATGTTCAGTACTCTATAAAAATGTACTGTTGTAGATGGGTTTGCTGCGAACAGACCGAAGCATTATTACTGACTGGTTCATTTTAAATGCTCACTGTCCAAGCTTTTGAATGTCGCCTACCTTTATTCTGTTGAATTATTCCGGCATGCCTGCTGCTTGCATGCCCTTGCCTTTATGAACTGCGCACAGTAGCTATGAGCCTTTCTAGAGATAATGATACTAATGAAATCTTATATACCTTTAAAAAAAAAAATACAGAAGGAATGTATATTTATTGAATAACCTTGTTAATGCACACTACTGAATTATCTGATTGCTAAGTTTTTACTCTTAATAATAAAAACTCTTAGCTTTTTGTGTCTGTGAGTGTTTTGTGTGTGTATGAGTTTAAGTATAAGTTACTTGTGTTTCCTGAACACAAATGCTGTTAATTAAAGCAAGGCGGCTTACCTCAGAAGTTCATCCTTAGTTTGACACTGCACTGTGAGCTGTCAATCAAGCCCTATATGTAGGCCAGTATGAATAGGCCACTGTCAACACAGTAGGTTGCTTCAGGAACATTTTGGCTGCAAAAATAATTTTGTCACCTGATTTAGTGCAAAACAGCGCTGCAGCCTTCTCATAAACAACAAATAGATGGGGACTTAACAACATAAGAAAAATAATAAATTGGTTCTATACAGCTTGTCTGGCTAAATCAGAGTCTTCAGAAGGCCCGGGATTCCCAAATTGATTTAAGAAGACATTATTTACACCCTTTTTAACACCGCAATCTTCACTGTAGCTGCTGAACTAAAAGCGTTATCACGCACCCCATCCGAAGTGGGTGCACAAGCTTGACAACGCATCAAGGGTGTAAATGTCCATTCGAATCATGTTTGAGATCTCATGGCTTGCGGAGACTTGGATTACGCCAGCCAGCTGTGTGAAGCCATTTTATGTTTTATTTATGTATTTATTTGTCAGTTGTCATTTTTACATTTCAAAACAAGTCCCTATCTACTTCCTATGTTTACGACAATGCAGCAACGCTGTTTTGCTGTGGAGCTCTTTCTGCTGTTTTCACCCGTTTTTCTATCAGCACCGGGGGGGGGGGTGAACTGTTTGTTAAACATGTTCCTACATGATGTGGCTCGTACTCACCAGTGAGTGAGAAACACATAGAAAGAATCCTTGTCTTCTAGAAAGAGGTATTCCTGCTTTTATAAAGTTTTTAAAGACAGAGTATGTAAAGGTTTGGGGGGAAAAAAAGAGGCAATCATTCTGTCGATCAAAGGGTAGCATCAACGTTTACCTCCATTGATAGACTGACAGACATCAGGTGCAGGGCCAACGAATGTAGAGAATGTAAAGAAGTACAAATAATGTTACTGACATAAATGGTGCATTCGCAGAATTATTTTCATTATTTTCATGCTTTAGGAGTACCAAAAAATGCAGGAAAGAGTCTGTAACACTTTTTTTGGTGTAGAGGACCCACAACCCCCCAGGCCTCGTTTTGGTTTTGAAAGGTCACAGGGTTGCCAGGTATTATTAACCTATAAGAGTATACGACCTTTTTTGTTTCCTCGTGATAAAGGGTTGATTGATTGCAACATTCTTTTATTGCTAAAATAAAGCTGTTAGTTAAAATCTAACTGGCCTTTTCGGCTTCCGTAGCTCTAGCCTACCTGCGGGCTCGAGCCAGCAGAGAACGGACGGACTGACGTAAGGGTTACCTTAGCAACCGATTAGGCGTCACCACTCCCAACTGCAGATTCATGAGTGCGCTCTTCTTCTCGGAGACCGTCCCGTCCTGTCAGGGGAGGAGAACCAGCACCGTGAAGCGATATGGGGATTAATTTATGAAGGACCATAAACCGGATGTCTTTCTTCCATCTGTTCGGGTTGGTGTAGCGGAGCTGGACGCACCGACCTGAAGAACATCGCTGTGCTGGTGCCGTTGTTTGTTAACGTTACCCAGCATCGGCCAACATGGCTGAGGATGACTGTGAATGGGTCGTAGAGAGCATCGTTGGCTATTTGGGAAGTCCCGAATGGGTCATTCCTGTCACGGACTTTATGGAAATGAAATGCACAGGTAAAAAAAATAAAAATAAAAAATACAGGTTATGTATCAGTCATGGACGTCTGGACGTAGAGTAAAGCCTATTTGAGGCTGTGCACCGATAGCACAGAGGCTAAGCTAACGCTAACTTGCGACTGCTACGTTTTTGTTGACGTGTTTTCATGACCTGTGATTTTAGATATACCTTTACCGCATGGTAAATTTGCACTCTACTTGATACACGTTCATGTTGGGAGTTAAGCAGTATTTCAGAGCATGTGCCTGTACCCACCAAGCACATAGGTAGGGAGGTCATACAACAGTAAAGTCAAAATTGCTAGCTTAGGTAGAAACATAAGCTACCAGAGAGGACATGTATGTTAACTTTTAGTGCATAGCTATGAGAGGATAGTTGAGGTGCTGTTTTATAAAATGTCTACTCTTGGCAAAGTGTGTATGTTGAATTAGCATACTAACATTTATGTTATGTGCCCTTTTTTTAGTTTTTGATGACGAAGATGAGAATAAGTTATCATACACAGAAATCCATCTGCAGTATAAGAAATTGGTGAGTACAGTCTTTGGTCCAGATGTGTCACACAGATAAACTTTATTTAATCTTCATGAATTGCCTTGTCAACATTACTCGTTTTTGGTTTTATTATATTGCTGACTCATCGAACTGGACTGATGTAAGCTGCTTTGCTGCTTTTGTTAGGTGGAGAAGCTGTTAGATAATTACATGCAGGAGGTTGGCATCAATGAGCAGCAGTTTCTGGATGCATGCACATCTCCTATTGCCAAGTCCAAAACACTGCAGGTATGTTAAGCTCCGTGTTTGCACAACCGCTCTCAGCCTGCCAGTTAACCTGAATGTAGAATCAAGGATGGGATTTGCTTACATAACCCCATTTATGCTGCTTTATACGTGGTGCCAAACATGGCTCGTCTCTGTCTCCTCTTTCAAGGCAGATGTGTGTGGGATTTTTTTCTCATGACTCAGCAAAATGAGGATCCAATTTGTGACATAATCTACAACCACATTTCAGTTTTCACCCTAAACTATGCATGCCTTGCCCAGGCTCTTACAACATTATTGTCCAGCTGTGGCTAAAAAAAAATCAACAATCAACATTAGTAGGATAAAGTCTTGTGTAGGGTGCATACTATCATGATCTGTATACCCTGTGTTTGGAAGGTCATCAGAAAACTGGTGGGCTCCATCCCTCAATAATAGTGTTGGCGCTCGGTGGCTTACTCATGTGTCTTTGTGCTTGTGTGTAGACAGTGTATAAAGCATGTAAAGCATTTGTATTCCGAGCTGTAACAGTTCTCTCGGGCTGTTTGAGACGGATAACAAGAGGTCTTAAGAGTGTATTAAATTGTTTGAATAGCAATTTTAAGATAATATCAGTGACAGTTTAAACATTGGCACCAATCAATAGGTGCGTTGTTGCTGTGCCAGATTGGCAGAGTTGGTGAGCTGGATTTCATTGCAATCCTCAGGAGATTTGGATCTCATTAATCACCCCTGAGATAAATTGTTAATGTCCGCACAGCAGGTCAAATTCTCCTAAAACAAAGATTAACTGTAGAAGAAGTTGTACTGCACAGTAAGTGAAGTGAAGGTGTGGTCTTCTGTTTCAGTTTATCCATGCAGAAACTTATGCAGGGGCCTTGTATTGCTATGCTGTGTTTGGTTGCGTGTCCGTCGTTTTTGGGTTCAAATAGTTTATGTGAGATTGCTGCCTCACTTTTGTGCTCAGGACTCTCAGAAAACTGGAACTTTTTTGCCTTAATTATCTGAATGTGATGTAATCAGCTGAGGACCAGAATAATTTGTATAATACATTTTTTAAATTTGTTGTTTAAGAGTATATCTACACTCAAAGACAGACTGAGGAATTGACTGACATGTAGAGTTTTACGCGTTTTGTTATACTACTGCAATACAGCAGGAGCTGCAAATATAGTAGTTCTAATGCAGTATAATAATAGAGAGAAACGGAATGTACTGGTGGTGGACTTCAGGCCGAAACAGAAGGGGATAAAAGAATCTGACAAAAGAGCAATAGAGAGAAGGCGACTGAAAAGCTGGTGACCTGGTTGACTTTACTAAGCACACTGATCGTGTAATTAAGGTTGGTCAGAAAGATTTGCCAGGCATTAGCCTAGATGTGGGACAGACCTCTGACAACAGACAGGAAGCTAAAGTGAAAGATTACCTCTAAGTATCACTCTGTTTGCAAACATAGCGTAAGTTTTTTCTCAAACTTGAGATGAGATGCCTGCCATCCTGGAAGTACTGTACATCCTGTCCTGATCTATACAGGGACAACATGGCATGTATACCCCAATGCGAACATTGACTATTTGTACTTTATTTTAAATGTTTAATAAAAAATAATAATAATAAATAAAAAAGCTTTATTTATACAGCACTTTTCAAAAACAAGTTAAAGAGCACTTTAGGTTTCGAAACTTGTCAGTGACTGACGCTTTTGGATTGTAGGTCAGGTCGGCTGCGATCCTGAAGCAGGCATATTTGACAAGTTGGGAATTCTCTACAGTCTACAGATCAGTTAACAGTCGTCATTATCTTGAGGATACTGTGATTTTTCATGGTCTCATATCTAGTTGTTTTTTGTCCTTCAGTCGGTGTTCATGCCAGTTCTGGCTACAGATGATTTCCAGATATTTCGCTCACTGATGGTCCAGAAGAACATGGAGCTGCAGCTTCAAGCCCTCAGGGTCATTAAAGAAAGGAACGGTGAGCTCAGTTAACACACATATGTACACCAAAACACACACGCAAAAAAAAAACGGAAAACATTAATGGTATGGCTGCAAATTTAGTCAAATGACTGTGTGTGTGGGGTGTGTAGGGGTCCTCCCAGAGTGTCTGACTGATGGTGTGGACGTGATGACAGAGTTGCAGCAGCAAGAGATGAAAATCCTGCAGGAGGTTCTCAGGTAAGTCACCTGTTCTCTCTCTGTCCTACCATCTGTCTCAGTCTACTTGTGTCTTTCTCGCTGGCCCAAACACAACGTTGACTGTCGACCCTTTGCTATTTTTACATTTTTGTTAATTGAATTTGTTATATGTCCTGACTTGACAATGGACTGTCTTATTGGCAGGTCTTCAATTGTCCAGTTTTATCCAGTGAATTAAAGAAGGTAGAATCAAAAAAATATTATGATCCCTGAAATGTGGAGATGATGGAGATGGAGATTTAGGGGGTCTAAGGATGAGTCAGCTAACAACTTTACACACCGAATTTGATGTTTCTTTTATTGTTTTTTTGTTGATTGTGCGTATTTATGCGGAAAAGTCCAGATTAACTAACTAAAAGATCTTACAGTCGGCTGTATGTGCAAAGGTTTCATCTCCTGCCCCTGCTCTCTAATGGGATTTCACTAGTTGCAGTCAGGCCAAATAGAACACACCGAGTGTTATGGGACAGCAGTTAAGCTCATTAGGTTCCAGCTAATTTAGGTTGGAGGGATTGACACTAAACAAGCCACTGAGAAAAATAGTATATCCATCCCCCTTTGTCTTATCAGGCTACCATGGCTTCTTACCAGCACTGTGTTCTCCTGCATCTGCTCCCCTCCAGATGCACTGTCAATGCAATGCTTTCCCTGTAACTGACGTCTCTACAAGCACCTGAATGCACCACAAAGGAATTGTTTTTAGTCCCTCATTGCAATGATGCTACACCTTAAAAATGTTAAGTCCAGTTAATGTTGCAAACAACCCAATCACCAGAATAAAGGTTGGCAATGTACATTTGTGCAAACCAGGGATATGTTGAAACTTAATAACAGTTCTGAGCTTGATTGAGATATCAATAGCGCAGGAGATGATTCAGTCGGCCGTTTTGGATGCTATAAAAATCTTTAAAGGATTTCTGACAACCGACAGCATGACTGATCAAAATGCTGAAATGCAACTATATTGTCATTCAAACAGTACTGTTGTAGTTTACATTTTCCATAATCTCTTTCTGTCTATTTGTGTACTGTTAAATATATACTCAATATAACTAAACATACACTGGTAAATGCTTTGCGGAAGTGTCCTCTAAGGTAATTGAAGTTGTTAAATAAATTAAATTAAAGGATCTGTGTGTGGTTCCCAGAGGATCCCTGTGAACAAGTGGGGCATAGTGTGGCTGTCATGTGGAAATCCCTGACGTTGGTGTGTTATTCTAGTTTCTAGTCCATTTCTGCCATTAGCCAAAGATTGAACGACCAGTAGAACCTGCTTAACTTGGATCAAGGTGGCTCTTATCATGCCTTGGCACCTAGACATAATCTGAATAACAATCCAAGAGGGCTTACGAATGCTCTGTAGCATGAGCAGTTCAGACGTGTCAAGCTATGCAAAACAAATGTATACCCTGGATCAGAGATGGTATTGAACAGCTAAACCAAACACTTATTGGCTTCTAATTTTCTCTTGTGCTACTTCGTCCACAGAAAGTCAAAAGAGGAGTATGATGAGGAAATGTCCAGGAGGCTGCGATTAGAGGAAGAGGTTGGATCCTCCTCCTCCAGCAGCTGCTCTGATAAGCCCCTGGTACAAAGCAGTGAAGCCCAGAATGCCACCCCTGCTCCCAGCCAACAAAGCGACACTTCCAAGGTAAGGCATCATTAGCCCAGTAAGACCTGAGGAGCTGCCAAACTGGAACCCTGTGAGGCTTTTTGTATGAGCCACACCAAAGAAAAGATGATAATAGTATTTTTTAACTCCTTTTCCCTTAAAGCCCCAGCTCTCCTTCTTAACTTGAAACTGTTTCCAATGTGCTATTTATTCCAATGTAAGGCCAAAGCCAAGGGGAAAGGTGACAACAGCAGCACTAATGGTCACCACACCCCACTAGTGAATGGCAACACACTGGTAACTGAACATTCCATGTACATTTGAGTTAGTGGTGTAATAACACTGCAATTTACTGCACACTCTAAGGATGCACTAATACCATTTTCAAGTTGTCTGTAATCCCCAACAGGGCAAATAGGTTAGGTATCTAAAACAGAATATTGTTCAATAGGGGACGATCTTGTTAACAATTTTGGCGTCATAATCAAAACCAAGGTAACAGTGCATCCTTAGGGCAGATAGTAAGTAGTAGGTGTGTCATGTAGTGGATTTGTAGTTCTGAAGTCTGTAAATTAGGTTGCTCATCATGTAGTTAAATAGATAAAAACATTTGTAAAATGCATTTCAGTATGTTTCTCTGTATCCAGAAGTGACTTTGATGCAGTGTTTGACAACGTGTAATAATGACAGTGTGTCTTTCACTTCAGGTCAATGGCAAATCTGTCAAAAAGCAAGAGGGCAAGACAGCTGCCGCAGAAGCCGGAGATGAGAGGAGTGCGGCTAAGAGCGGCTCCACAGCTAAACCCACGGCAGGTAACTCCACCAACTCCAACTCTCCTCGTTTTGTCATATTAACTTCACATCACACGTAGTTGCTTCACTGGTTTTCTTTTAATCTTGGAAGAACCCTGAATAAATTGAAGTCACACTTTTTAAAACCTTATTAACCTGTGGGTTACAATCCTGCAATTATAACATGTTTTAGTATTATATTATTAACCTGGGAAAGCTGCCAGTTACCAAACTGATTTTAATCTGTGTGAGCAGGTTGTGGCAGTAACAGTGTGGAGTCCAGAGTTCTTCCAGCGGTGAGAGCTCCAGTAAAGTCGGCTGAACCCTCCGTCAGCCTCAGTCCTGACAGCAAGGAGCAGAGCAGCAGCCTGAATGCAGCTGAGTCACTGCTGGAGGAGGCACACAGGGAGGCTGGCTTCTCTAAGCCATACACAGTGAGTCTGTGAGCCTGCTACAGACAGGACATCACCTGTGAGATGCAGTATTATTTGTTTGTTGACTTATTCCGTAGTGTCATCTACATGGTAAACCTGGCTCTATAGTTCGAGACAACAAAATTATTTCCGTCTCCAGTCCTCCTTCACTTTGTTGACTAACCCTTATGTATGTAGCTTTTTAAAATAGTCAGAAAAGAGACAGGTTGCACCTCTTCCTGTTTTCACCTCCACCACTTCCCCTGTAGGAGCTGTCAGCATCTCAGCAGGAGCAGCTCCAGCAGAGGGCAGTGTATCTGCGTCAGCAGCGAGACAAACTGCATGCACTGAAAAAAGAACATCAGAAAACCAAGCAGGCAACTGCACCAGAGGAGACACCCACTACTACTACTACTACCACCACCACCACCACCACCACCACCGCCGCCACAACCCCGGTAACTACATCCTGTTATATTCACAAAGAGGCCAGAGATCAATCACTTGACTGTTGGAGACACTTTGGCCGGTTAAAGAACATGTCGCTGAACGCGACTATCACTAGACAGTAACCCAAATACAAAAACTGCACCAGGACCTAGTAATTCAGAATTGATATCCATTCTTTTCATTTTGGTCATATTTTTTATCTTTTAACTTCAAAACTTACATCCTCAATTTCACCAGATTTTCTTTAACCCTCCTGATTTTTCTTTCTTTCTCTCCTCGTCATCCTTCTGACTTATTTGTTGGATTTTTGTTCTTCATTTCTCTCTGCCTGTATCTGACCTGGTCTTGCCTGTCAGGAGGTGGTGGGACAGTCCCAGAGGAATGGGGCCTGTACCCCTCCTCCTCCTCCTCTTCCTCTTCCTACTCCTCCTCCAGCACAACACTCTGCTAACTCCTCCAAACCGAAGGTGATCCATCAGCTGCCTCTGCCAGATGTGACCACATGTACCTGTTCATGCCCCGTGTGTTGCAAAGCTTTTGTTGTGTAGCAGTACTCTCTCCCCTTTTGTTTCTGTCGTTCTCTGTCTCGCACAGCGTCTTCAGTCTCCATTCCTCAAGCACACAACAAGGACTAGACTGCAGTCTAAGCTTGTTAAAGCCATAAAAGTGACGTGAATGAGGTTTAATTTTATACTGTGGATTGAAATGGCATCCCTTGAAAAGTTATTTGTATGCTTAAGGTTTTAGCCAGCATTTTTAATTATCAGTTTCATTAGATGTGTAAAGCTTTATGAATATTTGATACCACTTGGTGGGGTAGCCATTTTCCCAAAACCAGTTGTTGTTGTTCTTCTGGCTTGAAAGAAGTACTCAGATCTTGTTCTTAGATAAAAGCAACAATACCACATTGTAAAAATAATCTGTTACAAGTCAAAGTCATACGTCTACTTTTTACTTAAGTGGCAATAGGACGCTTTTTTGCTTTACCTTATCTTGCTGAAGTAGAAATTGATTGCACAGTGTATTGACTGTTGAAAGATGACACCATCCGCATACAGGTTGGTTCGCTATAAGCTTTGCTTTCGTTACGCTAATTCTGTCTACCAACGGGCTGGTTTTCCCGGAAGAATTAAGGTTGAATTATGACACAAAGGAAGCATGCCCGCCAAATCAAACTTGCCTAGTATTGAACTAAGCAGGTGTGCAACACATTTTCCACGGTTGATTTTTGCTTTTTTGGAGTGTGGCCAGGCTGGCCGTCGTCATGTTGCTAACACCGTCAATAATGTTGAACTATTTTAATGCTTGAAAAGAGGCCTATTATGCTTTTTGAGACTTTTACTGTCCTTCAGTATTTTATATCAGATCTTATGCATGTAAAAGGTTTCGAAAGTTATTTAGCCTAAAGTCTGCGCAAACAGGAGCTCCTCTCTGGCGGATAACACTGGTCCTGCAGTGCCTTATACATCTCGTCAGTACCCTTGCCTTTATTTCTGTGACCACATCTCCATGTCACACATTCGCATCATTTATGGTTATATTTACAGCACAAGTGAAGCTAACTGAAAAAAGTACAGTATCTGCCTCTGAATTGGAGTTAATTAGAAGAAGCAGAAAAACAGAACAATGAGTACAGTGCTACTTTCCACCGCTGTTAGCTACTCCATCTATAAATGTGTGCTTTTACATTTGTGTATTCTAGTAGTCGACCCCACTCCTTCAACATTTGGTCCGCTGGTTTTTGATTGTTATCTCACACATCTATCCGGTCGTTAACTCCACTGTGTCGTCTGGTCTCTTTTACGCAGGAGATATCTGCAGAGGAGAGGAAGAAGCTGCAGAAGAGAAAACATCTGGCTGACAAGCTGAAAGAGGAAGTGATTAAGAAGTAACTTCCCCTCCCAACAGCAATATTTCGCATTTATATCTTATATCTGTTTACTCCAGTAATCACACATAAGGCTTCCTTTACATTTCCGCTGTCAAACAGATAACTCACTTTATGTAACACAGATCAGCGTTTTCCAAAGAAACAGAAACAAGTATGAGGTCTTCCTTCCTCACAGGCCCTTTAATTGCTGTCTGCTGCACAGGAAGAAGGTATATCTTTCTTGATATTTTGGATGTACTGGTATGTGGAAGCCTCCGATCACAAGAGAGCACTCGAGTATTCTCGAGCCCAGTCAGCCCAATGTTACGGAGACTTCCTGATGGCTTTCTCCACAGTGTGGAATGACAAATGTGTTCACAGCATGTACACTACCTGCAAAAGTCCCACAATGCAGTGCTTCACTATTAATAGATGTGCAAATGTTAAATATGCAACACTACACTGGTCAGTAATAGTGCAAAGTCATGACTGATAACTATTTTTTCTGCTCAGTACGTTACTATGTAGGGGACAGTGACTGATGGGGTGATTGTGGACACATCCCTGAGCTTCTTTCTCTGTAGACAACAGAAAAAAAACAGACTCAACTGGCCTGGAGTTGAGGGATTTATGGTGGAGAGAGACTTGATTGCCAGAGTCCTGTGTTGAGGTGAAGGCACCATTAGCTAGCACAAGCGTACAGTCTTGTTTTCCACTGTCGAGAGTTCGAAGGGGGAAGAATCACACAGCTGATAACACTGTAGCAGCTCATCCTATTAGAGCATTGTGGAAGTTGTCAAGATACACACCACCATGTGTTTTTAAAGGGGCCAAGAGTACAGTGTCACTTTCTACAAGGAATTCAGTATTTCATGTATGCCGTTTAATAAATCACATTTTATAGAAACAACCTGGACTCCAGACTTTTTGTGCAGAGCTACAGTCAGTTGGCAGGTAACTGCTGTCTTGTGTTTGAATCTAAATAAAAGGGCTGCGATGTTTTGCAGATGGATTGATTACTGTCTCAGTAATGTAATGCAAGGATTTCTAATTCTTTCTATGCCAAAGTAAATCTCCTTTTTGAGGGCCAGAACAGGCTCAAAAACAATGACAATTGGTACACTTGTGAGTTGTTGTGGTAATAGTCGTGACAAAATGGCTCAACAATTTGGTCATAAAAGCCTTAAAACCTTTATGATGGCACATGGTGAAGGGTTATTGTCATCGCCATTAAAAAAGGAAGTTGCTGTAGGGTCAGAGGTCCAATCATCTGCAAATGTCGCGTCTGATAACGGTGAGCCCCAAGACTTGTGCACGCCGTTTGAGTCAGTGGTGCTGCGCCATCTTCTGGCAGCAGTGAGAAAGCCTTTTGTGACAATCATTTGCATGAACTTTCTAAGGTGTCATCTACCCCTTATGTACTTCAGTAATCATGTCCTTTACTTTCATGTACCAGTGTTCTCCAGCACCACAAAATGGAAACAAAAAGTGAGAATGAGCTGCGTCGTGCTGTGTGATAAACATAAAATTCAGAGTTGTGTACATTGGGTCAGTGTTCAGCTACTAGGCCCCAACAGGCACTGGTGTGTGAAGGCTCACTCACTGCTGCCTGCAGCTGTAATGTTTAATTGGAACCCTATCCTGAGTGACAATTAAAAAGAAAA
The DNA here is from genome assembly GCF_900880675.1 of Sparus aurata. NCBI lineage: Eukaryota > Metazoa > Chordata > Actinopteri > Spariformes > Sparidae > Sparus > Sparus aurata. Next base: position 20,241,026 of record NC_044201.1, on the reverse strand, counting down.
GAAATTATTGCATCCTAACATTCTTCCGTTACAAATCCAATGATATATATATATATATATATATATATATATATATATATATATTCTTTTAAATATCAAGGGTCATGTTTGAGAGATTTGATTAAATACAACTACCTCAACTCAAAGGAAAAGTTCAGAAATAGAAATTTTGTAGCTCCAATTGCCAAATCGGTAAATTAAAAACAAAGCTCGATTCACAAGTTAAACGTCAGGGTCACATTTAATTTCAAAACTTATCAAATAAATTCATACAAATGTTAAGAATGGATAGTGGTAGTAAATGCACTTGGTACAAATTCATCAAGGGAGAGCAGAAACAGTCATATTTGTTGGGTGACGCTTCAGACAGGAGGAAAGACAATTCGGCGCTCATGTACTGCTGAACTCCTGAAGAGCACATTGGCAATAATTATCTTACTTGTGCTCCTACCCTGCTGCTCGTTGAAGATAGAAGTCTGATCTGGCGTGTTTTTCCAAGTCATTTTTTGATTCCCTTCATCTATCTCTCGGTGTGCTTGTGGTGAAACCAGGAGAGAAGATATAACACGAGAAATGTTTCAACCCGACACTGAAATGTCTCATTGCCTTGACACTGTCAAACCTGTTCGTTGTGTGTCTCAAACACTCCACAGTTGGATTCAAAGCCTGTCCTGCATCGACTCTGGGATTATATCATCTTCATCACAACTAATAAAAAAAACAGCTCATCCAATCACGGAGAGAAAGCTGAATATTTCCGACCTGGATCAAACTTTTGTTGACAAATCTGGACCTTCAAACTCAGATAAAAGCTCCTCAACACACTGGAATTATTCTACGTTCAGGAATAGAGTGTTACAGTGCAAAGACGAGATGTGAAGCCTTTTTTTTCGTTCTGATGCAAATTAAACTCTGAACCTGAGATCTGTGTGAGAGAATGGTGCCGAGAGCTGAACCTCCTGAAACAAGAGTGTGCAATAAATCTACTCCGAGCACACCAGCAGCTCTGCTTTTCACCCAGTCAAAACAAAAACCGGGCTACTGCCTGTGTGCATCATAATGAGGCCACTAAATCCTTGAATCCACTAAAATACAAAACTCCAGACATCCTCAAAATGTTGGCTGCAAAAAGGACTTTACTGCAGTTTTAATACGTTATTTTTAAAACCAGCATTTGCAACTTCTCTGCATTTTACATTGAATCAAATGAACTGGACTGAAAGGGTGAACAGTGACCCCACCTTTTGTGCAACAACAACAAAAATACACAGGTAGGTAGGTGTCTGTCTCCCCTTTGAAAATCAGATCAGGGGCAAATGATTAAAAAGAAAAAAAAAAAAACATCTGTACAGTACTTTAACAAATTCATGAAATACAGGATTTCTGGCTAACGCAGTCCTGTGTGTGAGACGTGTGTGTTTTTGTGTGTGCCTTGGCCGAACTGACGCCATGGCTTTTGAAGGTTTGAGTCCGGCTCCTCTGGATCTCATTACTGCTGAGTGTTCATCCTGGTACATTTTGTCATCTGTCCCCTCCCTTGTCTCTCGACATTTTGTGTAATTCTTCTATGCTGCCTAGATCTCTCTCTACCCGACAAAAGTGAACAGTTCTGTGGCAGGGCCGCACACACTACTTCAGCCAGTCAAGCTTTTTCTATAACTATGACGGCTAGTCCTGCTAGCCTGACTGGCCTGCTGAACAGTTCGTACACTGGCTGGATGTGTTCCGGCTTCCTCTTGTCTCTGGAGCTCATTGGTTCGGGTTCGACGTGGATGGAAGGGAGAGTTCAAATGAGAGCGTGTAAGGGTTCCTGTGGGCTTGCTTTAGTACCGCAGCTTCCTTGCTGCTGTTGCTATAGCAACAGAGCAGAGTTGGGAACCGCCTTGGCACCGTTACATCCACTGCAGACTCTCCAGTCAGTACATAGGATGGTGAATGAGGAGAAGAAAGTTATTCAGGAGGAGAGCAGGAGAGTGTTATGAGAGACAGGAGTGTTGAATTTGCCAAGGGTCAGTGAGAAAAAAAGAGTTTTTGTGATCTCCTAGAGGAGGCAGTTGGTAAAAAGGAAGAGGTAAAATCAGCGGGCTGAAGGAACGGACTGATCTGTCTTTCTTTGCAAAAGAGAAACTCTCCATCTCCTTCCACTGAGGGAGAAAAGAGGAGCAGAGATCAGGAGGGACTGAGTGAGGTGGGAGCTCGTCTTTGCCCGTCTCCTCAGTGAGACTGACAGGTGGCACGGGCAGGCCAAGGACCAATGAGACGACCAGAGGAGGGAGGATGGGAGGGACTCAGTGTCCGTCCGCCACGATCAAACAGAGGACAATCAGCCTTAAGAGCTCAGGCGGGGCCGCTTCCTCGGAGACTGCTCTTCTTCATCTTCTTCCTCTTCATCCTCATCATCAGGGTAGTCCACCAAACCAACCAGAGCAGTCTAAAGGGAAAGAAAGAAAAATATTTTTAAAAAAACAAGCAAGTAGAGTGGACAGTTGCAAGGATGAATTGATTAGGTGTCAACTATTAAATCAGCTATTTTGATAACTGATTTATCTGTTCGAGTCATTTTTAAAGAAGAAAAGGGGAAAACTCAGATTTAAGTGTCTAAATGTGAGGATTATCTGGTTTCTTTACTCCTCTTTGCAATTAACTAAATCTCTTTAAGTTGTGGACAAAATAAGAAATTTGAAATCATTATTTTGGGGGTTGGGAAACACTGTTTAACATTTTTTTCCACCTTTTCTGACATTTTATAGACCAAACAATTAATCGATTAATTAAGAAAATAAGACAGTTTGTTCAACAATGAAAATTATAATAAGTGAAACCCCAGTAAGTGAGGCAAAATACAGTTTCATGCAGGTGAAGTCTGTCGATCAGGATCAGTTTTCATATATACCTGAGGAAGAAATACATTTGCTGTTCAGGAGTGTTTTTTTCAAATTTTCTGAAAACTTTGGGTAATTAGCACTATTTCCATT